>NW_026585685.1:5768057-5813167 GCF_907164565.1 Psammomys obesus | reverse complement strand
GAAGGAAGGAAGGAAGGAAGGAAGGAAGGAAGGAAGGAAGGAAGGAAATGTCTGCCTTATGACCAAATTTGGCCCAATACCTATTTTCGTAAGTAAAGCTTAGCTGAGGGCCAAGGCAATGGCAGAGTCAATAATAGCAGAGTCAACAAGCATAAGGAACTATGCATGGATCCCAGCAGCTGCATAAAAAGCCAGGCACGGCGGTACACAGCTATGCTGGGGAAGCAGTGACAGGAAGGTCCCCGGGACTCGATGACTGACTAGTCCCACTGATTCCGTTAACGGAGTTCCAGGTTCAATGACAGACCTTGTCTAAAAGAATAAGTGAAAGATGATAGGGGAAGACCCCCAACATTGACCTCTGGCCTCTACAAGAACACACACACATGCACCCCAACACATACACACACACATACATAAACATAGACATACGAGAAGCACATAAAATAATAAAATAAGGCTTTATTGGAACAACAGTCATATATATATATATATATATATATATATATATATATATATATATATATATATATTTCCTATGACTGTGTTTACCCTATGGTAGCAAATTAAATGATTATAACAAAAAAATTCATGGGCCACAAATCTTTTTTATTGGAATTAATCTTTTCATACGGTATATTTTAATTAAGGTTTCTCCTCCCTCCTCTCAGATCTCTCCCAGAACCCCTGGGGGAAAAAAAAATAAAACAAGGAAAAAAACATGTCAGAAAAAAAAAAAAGCCTCAAAACCAAAAATAAGCATTATGAGACAAAACACCTCCAAAAGTGCCATTGAGCTCATTTTATATTAGCCATCTGCTGATGGGCATGGGACCTCCCTTAAGCGTGGGTTGTATGCCCAGTGAGACTCCATTGGAGGAAAGTAATTTTTTCTTAGTGAGCAGTTATCAATCGGATAAGCTTCTGAGTTAGAGTGGGGAGCTTGTGTTTAGAGTCCCCTTTCAGTATGTGACCCATGTGGCTTGGACCTGAGTGTGCCTCCACAGTCCCCGAGATCATACGTGAGTCAGTCCTGTTGTGTTTAGAAGGTTCTCACTGCTTCCTTGGTGTCCCCCATCCCCACTGGCTCTTACAATCTTCCCCCTTTCCACTCCACTTAGTTTTGAGTCCAGAGGGGAGGGGCTTGATAAAGACATCCCGTTTAGGACTGAGTATTCCAAGGTCTTTCACTCAATGAAAATTGTTCAGTTGTGGTTCTCTGCATGAGTTCCCATCTACTGCAGATGAAAGCTCTCTGATGATGGCCGAGTCAGACACAGATCTTTGGGGATAGCAGAATGTCCTTAGGAGTCATCTTATTGCTATGTTTCTTTAGCAGAACAATAGTATTTTCTTTCAAGGGTCACAAATCTTAAAGCATTGCTATACAGTCCCTCTGTGTGTTAGGCTTTCATTACTATGACCAAATATCTAACAGAAATAAGGGAGAAAAGATTATTTCGATTGATGGTGTCAGAGGACTTGGGCCATGGTCACATGGGCAGAACTTCATGGCAGCAGGATCATCTGTCAGTTGCAGCCCTTCACTTCTTGGCAGCGAGAGAGCAGGGGAAAGCAGCATACAGGAAATGGTCAGGGCAAGATGCACTCCCAACTTCCAGCTAGCTCTCCTGCCATGGCTATTCTCACTTCCTCCCCAAAATGCCATCACATTTGAGTTTCTTGGTGGATTAGTCAAGAATATACCTTCTCAACAAAACACAAAGGTGCTTCATTAATCCCCTAAACTTCCCTTAATCTAGTCAGGTTGATAAGCAAGATAACTACTGCAGTTCTCTACTGAAAAAGTACCAAATCTGAGTCTGGTGAAATAGAGCCATCTTTTCTTTCCCAGGGACATCAGTAGAGTTCATGTAGTGAAGGCAGAGAAAATATTTAGAGTCACTGATCTAAAAAATTGGCAACTCAGCATACTCAGGTATATTCAACCAGATGGATGCTATTCTATCTCCAGAATGACCAGGAAGGATGACTTGGGAGCATCCAGCTCCTAATTATACCTGAGTCCAAAGAGGCAGAAAGGGCACCAGGTGGCAGGAGTCCTAGCTATTTACCATGTTAGTCATAGCTACAAAAAGAGGATCCATAAAAATCACAGACACTGGAACATTCTCTGGGCCAAATACTGAAGACAGCTTGGGAGACAGTGAGCTTTATCTTCACCCACTGGGTTACTCACTCATGGCATCTAGCCATTCAACATGCATTAGTCACATACTGTATACTGGTCTCTACAGTAACTGCTGTGCTCATTGAGAGTAACATTATGGACATGATTCAGACAAAAAAAAATCACATATTGGTCTAGAGCTAGACAAAATATATATATATATATATATATATATATATATATATATATATATATATATATATATATATATTCCCCTGTTCGTTTGGTTGGTTGGTTGGTTGGTTGGTTGGTTTTGGTTTTTTGAGACAGGGTTTCTTTGTGAAGCTCTGGCTCTCCTGGACTTGCTTTGTAGACCAGGCTGGCCTCAAACTCACAGCAATACACCTGCTTTTGCCTCCCTGAGTGCTGGGATTACAGGTATGGCACCACTGCGCCGGCCAAAATGTTGGGCTTTGATGGTCTCCTCAGTTTTGTTTCTTTACATGGAGGACCTCCACTTTTGGGTCTCAGAGAGCACAGAAGTATTGTGTGACACTGAAGAGATGTGAGTAAAAATCTACTCACCCCAGATAGGAAACTGATAACAGACTAAAATAAGGAGACCACCAAACTACACACTGATGAACCAATGAGCTTGTAGGGGCTACTTACAGGAGTGTGGGAGAGGGGTTATCTTACTGGAGCAGAAATGACTCAGAGATAGTTGTGTCACCAAAAGCCCACCCCAGTATGGGTGATGGCTCACGAAAACTGGAACACTGGAGCATACTCCATAACTTGAGGCAGCCAGACCAGCCAGAGAATATCTCTTCTAGGCAACTCAGCTAATGTAAACCTCTTCGAGTCAGCACTGATAGTCTGAGCCTCTTCTGGACCGTTTGGCTGCTCTGATCTCTTCAGCAATTCTTACCGCTTGCACACACTTAGGAGGGGCGGGACCTTGTGCACCTGGTCAGTTTCAGAGGCTTCCGAGTTGTTTTCTTCCCTGAGTCTTAAGGAAGCCACCTCAGAACTTCCTGAACTTTAATTAGAGTCCTCAGGATGGCACATTTCACCTCTCTTTAGAATACCCTGAAGTCTTTTTCAGAGGAAAGTGCTGCAAAACAAAAGGATAGAAGGTAGAACCAGCTGCCCCACTACTTTCACTGCTTCTAACACAAGTCTGCTCTTCTTTTTCTACAGAGTAGCTTTCTCATCAGATACTGTTACATTCGCTAGTTTTCCTCATATAGACTATATGTGTATATGCCATATACACTACTTATGTATGTACATCCAAGATTCTTTTGTTCAACCGTTATTAAATGGTACCTAATAAAAAAAACATCAAGTAAAGAAGATATTGACGTAAGCGCTTTGAGGCTGTGAAACCTTAGGTTATCCTGGGACTTGGACTGACGGATGAAAAAGGTTAGAAAACATTTGCATATCAGAAACAAAAATTTGGTTAAATCCATACTTCTTCCACATCTTGTCATCATACAGTTGAGTTTCCGTTCAAATCTGTTTATGAAAAAAAATTCAAAGAACTTTCCTATAATATTGAATAGTTTAAAAGTTCTAAGAACTGCCAGCTTGTATCCAAGAGACCATTGAAGTTTGCTATCAGAGACAAAGTGTGAAAATGTTCGTGGTAGAGAATTGCTCACTTAAAGTAGCTAAACTGTGTTTATCAAAGGAGGTTGGATTTGTCTCACCCGCCTTACTATAATTAATCTGCTGCCTATGACCTCACTGGTCTTGTTATAATTTAACCAGTGAAAAGAGACTTCAGGCGAGCCTCTTGAAATTAGGAGCGTGACTAAAGGCATTGCTTCTGTTAAAAGAAAATTTATTTGGAAAGTCAAATAAACAAGTGGTCCTGACAGATTAGCTTCAAAATACCATGCAGAATCTTGATTTTCCACGACAGCAGAATTGTCATGTCAGGAGGTTTGATGAGACCGCCTGAAGATCTTCCCCTCTTTAATGCCAAATGTGGGCACATCTTCAGCCCACCAGGCTGCTTTCCTTCAGGCCTAGTGCTGTTCATTCCAGGTCTCAGGAAAAAAAAAAAAAAAATATATATATATATATATATATATATATGCAAAGTGCATGCTCTGTACAAGCCACTGGCCTGAATCCTCATTGCCTCCCTACAGCCTGGCCTGCAGAAAAGCTCAGGGAAAGCTAGCTGGGGCTGAGTATATATAGGGAAGCTCCCTGGAGGACTCCAGCTGTTCTCTTACCCAGCCTGGAGCCTCTCTGAGCCAAAGACCTGTGACTGGAAAAGCAATTTGCTTTTCAATGCATTTCCTCCTCCCGATCAGGGACAGAGAAGTGGTGCCTGCTGCTGCTGAAGGCTTTTGGGTTAGACACAAACACTAATGGAATGACAGCTGGCAAAAGGCAAACAACGTTGTCATGCCAGGTGACTCTCGGGAGAGCTGGCTGGGCTGGATGGCCCCAGAAGGGCTGCCAGAAACCCATGTGGTGGCATTCAGAGCAGCCTCCCATGCCAGACCTGTTCAAGCCAAGGGCTGCCTTCTCTCACAAGTCCCAAAGCAGGCACTGCTGAAGGCGTGGCTCACGTGACCCCAGGAAGACTCAGAGTGGAACAAAGTTTTGAACGATCTGTTACTCACTTGTTCTGTGTTACTCAACTGTTTTGTGTTTGAGACAGGGTCTCTCGTAGCATTAACTGGCCTCAACAGTGATGACCTTCAACTTCTGGTCTCCCTGTCTCTACTTCCTGAGATTGCAACATGTGCCATTATGCTCAGTTTTATGTGGTGATGGGAACTGAACTCAAGGCTTCCTGCTTACTAGGTCAGAACTCTTATCAGATGACCCATATCCCCAGCCCTGCAGCTCAGCTGTGGACAGCTGAAAGTGTTGTTGGTTCCCAGGACAAACTGGGATTCACCTTCCTTCCCTCCAGATTCTTAGGTGCTCGAGGACACCTGGACCCCCAGAGCCGCCACCTTCCCACCATGAAAACATGGCAACTCCAGCTGAAAACTCCAGGGAAAGGAAGTGTCTCCCTTCTCCCCCTTTTCTTTCTTTCTAGGCTTTACCTTCTCAGCTGTTACTTTCTCCATCTCCTCCTTTTCTTCCTCTCCCCTTCACTATTTCCCTTTCCTTTGCTGATTGGTCCAAACTCAGAAACCTGCAAAGTAAAAAGGGCTCTCTAGCAGGATTAAAGAGATATGAATGTTCACAGGAAGGCAAGAGTAGGGAGCGCCTATGCAACTGGACTAGCTGGCTGACTCGGAAGAGTGCATAAACAGGATAGAAATTGGGGTGGAGGGGGACGTTCCTTCTTCTGTGCCTGACCTGGGGAACCAGAATTCCCACCTGCTGTACCAGAGAAATGTCAGGGAAATTACAGGCCCAACTCCCTTTCTTTCCTGTTCAACAGTACCTGCGATTCCTCCCGCCCTATGTAAATGAGGCATCTCAAGACACTAGTCCCTCAGCCAATGACCTTTGACCAACATAGATTTCTCCACCCCTTTCCCAATGTTCTATATATTCCCCTCACCGCTGGAATAAAGTTGATCTGCCTCTCTGCAGCTGATTCCCCCCACACCTCGTCTCCCTTTGTTCTTGGGAATGATGTCTCAGGATTGGGTGGGGGGTGTGCATGAAACAAGAGACCCAGAACTTCTTGATAAGTGTCTTGAGCCTCTGAGCACTTTAGCTCCAGATGCCAATAGTCAAAGGGCAAGAGAGACGATCTCCCATTGCTGGCTGCCCTGGGATGTGCTTCAGCCCTGTTTCCTAATGGCCTCCCAACGCTATTTGCAAAGCTCTTGCAGTGTCACCCTCAATGAACGCATTCCTTTAATTGCACATTTTCTTCCCACACTCACCCTGCCTCTTCCCGTCTCCCTTTTCTAATGGCCTCTCCCCATTCATCTGAGGATTCATCTGCACAATGGAAAGGAGCTGCTGCTCCTTTCCAAACTCAGGAGGATTTTCTGCTCCCAGTCAGGGGCAGAGAAGAGGTGCTAGCTGCTGCTGAAGGCTTTTGGGTTAGACACAAACACTAATGGAATGACAGCTGGCCAAAGGCAGATATCATTTGCCAAACTCAGGAGGATCAAATGCCTCTCCATAGACAGAGTTGCTGATGAAGGAGCCAGAACTCTAGGGAATCCCAGATGAGCCAGGAGGCTCCTTTTCTCAGCTCTGGTGGAGGGGGTATCCTCAAATCTGACTGCAAGGCTGCAAGACACAGTGCTTCTAAGTCAGAGAAATTGGGTTTCAGTTATGGCTCTAATACTCACAGGCTGTGGGATCTCAGCAAGTTCCTCTAGCTTCCTGACTCTTGGCTTCTTAATCTGTAGGAACAAGAATCATGACTATCTCAGAATTGTGAAGATTAAAAGAGTTCATGCAGATAAAATATCTGGAACAGAACTGGTGACCAATATGGTAAGCTAGTCCGCTTTCCTTGCCTTTTTTTTTTTTTTTTTTTTCTGTGAGTCAGTAGTTTTAACCTGTAGGAGTGGTGTCTTTAGAGAAATGGCCCAGGAGACTGATCCATGCATATTATACTCCACTGTCTGCCCATATATTAGAACATCAATATCTGCAGTGTTTCCTGTGTCTTTTGTCAATCCTTTTCTGGGTAAGGTTGGAGGACCCTGGTTAAGAGCAGAATAGCGGCCTGAGGAGGTAGCTCTTTCAATGAACTACTTGCTGAAGAAGGACCTGAACTCAGCTTCCCAGCACTCAGGTGAAAAGCAAGACATGGCAATGCCTGCCTTTAATCCCAACATTAGGAAAACAGAGACAGGAGGATCCCCAGAGCCTGCTGGGCAGCCAAACTAGATAAAACAGTTGAGCTGCAGGTTCAGTGAGAAATACTGTCTCAAAGAATAAAGTAAAGAGCAATGGAGGAAAGCCCATGGCACTGACCTCTGTTTTCCAGACACGTGTGCATACACAAATACACACACACACACACACACACACACACACACACACACGTCAAATGGGATAAATAGTGAGAGCAACCATGTGTGAAGGGAACAGAGTTCTGAGTGGTTCGCATGATCAGCCAAGACACCCAGGGTCTTTTGACAATTGCTTCAATTTCATTCCCCTTTTCTTTAGCCCTAGGATGCTCAGCCTTTGAGAGAGGCTACTCAGACAGCCACAGGCCCATCAGATGAGCCCCACTGAGCTGCATACTGCCACCCAGTGTCTGTTCTGAGGTAGGCCTGTTCTCTGTGCCTGAGGAAACAGCACTTCTTTCCCTGAAGGGGGTGGGGATCTGCCTTAACCCCTACACCCCTTCCTATGCACAGTGTCATGCTTAGTCAGACCTCTGCATATGGTCCAAGGGTCTCCACTGGTTCTCCCCATCCGAGAAAAGATTTGAGGACTATATAAAGCCTGGAAAAAAAGTCCCCAGCTGTGTTCCCAGAAGGTTTTCTAGAATAAAAGCTATAATAATAACCAGTAACACTAGTGTAGCTCTTTGAAGCTTCTAAAGAATTTTTATCTATTTAAACTCTGTCAAAAGTAGGCTAAATGTTACAAAGAATGACCCCAAAATTTCAGCAGCTTAACAGAATGAAAGTATTTCTTGTTCTCATCACAGTTCAATATGGATGGAGATGAGCCTGGCAGAAAGGAAGATCTGTCACAGAGACAGGGGACTTAGGATCCTTTCATGTGTCATTGTCATCCCTAGAGCCCGAGTCCTTATCTTCTAGTGCTTAAGTAGAGAATGAGACAGTATGGAGGGCCATGGGAGAGGTGCCTCAGACCACCTGGAACTGGGAATAGCAGTTCCACCCACGTTTATTGACAGAACTTAGTCACAGGCCCATTCAATCCCAAGGGAGGCTGGTGCTGAGAAAGGACGGAGCTGGAACATGGTGAGTAACTGTGTGGTCTTTGACATAATGCCACAAGATGAATACCTTCCCCCAGAGCAGGAAACAAGAGCTGAGAAGAGCTGGGGCACCCCATAAACCAGTCAATAAATGGACCTGAACACGTATTTCCTTCCAATCCTTCTCTCATGAAGAACAAGCCGCTGAACAACTTACGGAATCTTAAGCATGACCTGTTCCTGTCCATGCCATCTCCTTTCTTCCCTGCCTCCAAGTAGTCAAAAGCAGGAGAGAATCATTACTGTATATCCTCATTACCTCCCAGTTGACTCTAAGAGAAGTGGGACCCTTCCCTAGTGCTCAACTGTGGACGTAAAGATGCTCACAGGCTACTGCATTTCTGGCCCTGGGGAGAAAACGTGGTCCTCTATTTTTAAGAGCGCATAGCCTAATGACAGAAACGCAAACTACTGTCACTTGTCTTGAGTAGATATCAGCAGGCCTCTGCAAAGTGCTTCGAGAACACATAAGCAGGAAACTGATTTTTCTCAGAGACTCAGAGAAAGTTACAAAAAGCAGGTCATGCTTGGCCTGGGCTGTGAGTCAAAAATAGCTGGGCAGAGGAGGTGAGGAGACATGGCAAGCCAGAAAGGAACATTTGCCCAGAAACAGACATGGAAAAACAAGTGTCCAAGTCCTTGGCAGGAGACAGGGAACCATCCTAGAAAGGTGCAGAAGCCCCTGCAACCACCTGACTCTCATGGAGCCCTGAGAAGATGGAAGATGCTAAAGAATGTCATGGACTGGAAAGAGTTCTGGGGCATTACTCTGCAAGTCTGAATGGCCGGAAGACCATGGCTGTGGCAGTATTAACACTCACTTGTACAATATGAAAATCTAGAGGCTCTTTACAAATGTTCACTGCCATTCTTCATTATGCAGTTGACGGAAAAAATTGTTAGGGAAGTTTAGTCAGTGGGCAACAGCAGGACTGATCCTGCTGTTTACTCCCGATGCTATACTCCAAAGATCATAGAGCGCTGATTCTGAGAGTATGATCCAGGAGGAACCCAGAGCAGCATCCCAACCTAATGAATGAGGAATCTCCCTTGATTCTGGAGAAGACCTCCTTCGCCTCCCTTAGTCATCAGTAGTTCCTCGATAGCATCCCAGGATTACAGTACCCCAGGATTCATACATTTCTCCCCATCTTCTGGCTCTTGGAGTCTCTCTGCTCCTTCTTTCACATTATTCCTTAAGGCTTGTGAAGGCCTGATACGCATGTCCCTTATAGGGCTATGGACTCAGTAATCACTTATTCTCGGCACTTTGACCGGTTATGAGTCTCTGCACTAACTTCTGCCCACCGAAGCAGTTGAGGGAAACACTAATTGATGGGTATAAAACATAATATTTAGAAGGCATTTCACAATATGTCCATTTATCAAAGCAACAGTTGTAGGTTCCTTGCTCACCGAGCTCCAGAGCCACGGGCTTTTGACCAGATTTACAATAACAAGATGAGTACTTTTCTATGGAGCAGGCCTCTAATCCAATCAGAAAGTAGCTGGTTATCCCCCTGATCCTCATACCTATAATGTACCAATGGGCACATCTTGCCTGGAGGGTTAGTTTATAGCACACAGGATTTACTGCCGGGTAAATAACTTTCTATACACCTCTAACAACTTTCCCTCCAATCCCGAGAAGCCTGCATAGCACTTCTGGCACTATGAAACTAACCAACAGGGAAGTAGTTTTCAGGTCAGTTCCAGTTTAATTTCTCTATGCCCTGCAGTCGACCTGTGTGTCTTCAGCATCAGGGTTTCACTATCTAGTGATGATGGGCACAACCACGCACAATGGCAGCAGCCTATGGGTTTCCCTGATCAATAACTCATACGCACAATACTTTGAGGGCTATGTATTAGGAGTCTGTGAGACTAAGGTTATCACTGCCTTCATCTTACTGATGAAGAGCCTCACCGAAACCCATTAAAAACTTACAAACTGACCCATCTGTGAATTAGGAGGCTGCAAGCTG
This sequence comes from Psammomys obesus, assembly GCF_907164565.1. NCBI lineage: Eukaryota > Metazoa > Chordata > Mammalia > Rodentia > Muridae > Psammomys > Psammomys obesus. The sequence continues at coordinate 5,803,137 of NW_026585685.1, read as the reverse complement.
GGCCCACCAGGAAGTCAGCGTCTTACAGGCTTGTGTGGAACTCTGCTCTTAAGTTTGTTTTGTTAAGTTTAGAGTAAAACATCTTTAAAAAAAAAATATACTCTGTTAGTTGCAATCCAAAGGAAGGGATTTTCTCCATGCCTGAATGTAGTGGTAGCAATAAAAGTAAGCGCAAGCTCCATTTTAGGGATAGATGAAGATATGGTTGGAGGAAGTTGATAAGCTCCCTAATTGTTCTTAACTAAAACTGAATCAAGAGCATTCAACTGAACCCTAATCTATAAAAAGTCCAAGGATCCTTCAACACCAAGAACCATCTGAGTATAGATGTCAGTAGTAGCAATACTACTAGTAATTAGTAATAATAAAACCAGATGGTGTAAACGGTTGAGCCAGGAAGATCTTTTTCCCACCTGCTAAGAGAAGAGGCCCTAGAAACTCAGCACAAGGATCTTCTGTAGGTGAGTTCCATCATGCTACAGCATCTCTCCTCCCCCCCCTCCACCCCCCCCCACACACACACAGAGAGGAACTCCATGCACGGTAAGTTTGATGGCCTTAAGGAGTTAGGAAAGACATCCATATTAGCTGGGCAAATAGGGAAAGCAGCTGATTCTCATCAGTTATTTAATGCAATTCCGCTCCGTTTGTAAGGGGGAAGGTTCTTCCTTGCCAGAGAGCTCAACAAAACATTGACTGAGGACTCTCCGTGTATTACATTGAGTAGTCACAGCCAGACAGTAATAAGTATAAGCCAAACTCTGGGAACAAACGCTCAGAGTGTACTCACGGGTCTTGGTTACTGTTTGGGGTTTCCTTTTATGGGTTCAAGAGAAGGAGGAGCTGGCTATGAAGGATATAGTTTGGGGGTTATTCTCTGTTTTGATTGACTGACTTGTATTATGTAAACTTTTCTCTGTTAAATGTGTCATCTTTCCCCAAGATGTATCTTATTCCAATTATATGTACACCCAATTAATAAGCATTAAATGGCAAATAGAATATTCCGCCTAGTTCATTCAATAGTCACAGTTTGCCTTGTTTTGCATGCATCCAAAATTCCTCTAGACCAGATTGGTACCCTATCTCCAAGTTTTGGATATATTCAGGAACATGTTTAAATAGAAACAAAGCAAAATCAAGACGTTGCTAAGGCCAATAACTTATTTCCATTGTTTGAACTATATACATGCAGCCCTCTGCAGGTGGGGGTTCCAAGTTTGTCAACAGGTTGTTGGTGCATCATTTAAAATGGTGCATTTATTGCCCAAGTCACATGGAGCCACGTTGCTAAGCTAGTCCCGTGTTTTCTGGCCTCCCTCTCATGGAACTTCTTTGTGTCGGGGGAGACATTAAGTCAATAAATGAATGAGTAAATGAGATCAGAAATGACATCAAATCAAGTTATGTTAGGAGATCAGAAAGAGATAAGAGTGAGATGGAGTGGGATAGTTATTCGATGGAGCTGTTACTGCCAATGGGACAGAAAAGTAAGTGCTGCGGTGAGGCCATCAGAGGCCTAGAGGAAGAGGAGGGGTACACACGAGAGTGAAAGGCAGCTTCCCAAAAGCGTGTAGTTGTTGGACAAGTTCGGGGTGCCCTGTTAAATTTGAAACTCAAATGAGAATGGCACGTTTAATCTAAGAAGGTACATACAAGCGAGGGAACAGAAAATGTGAAGGCCCAGGGTGGGAACATACGTCACATGTTCAAAAGACCGGGGAGAAGGGTGCAGTGGGGTGTGTAGTAGGGGAGGAGGCTGGAAGGGTTACAGGTGCCTGAGCACATGAAACCATGAGGCCTGGAAGGCTTTTCAGAAATCTGCACAGTGCTTGAAGATCAGCAGAGCACAGGGTCGCTCCTCTAATACCGCCTGCTCCTGGAAAATCGTCTGGAGACATTGACGGTCAAGCTTCTCATGCAGTCCATCTGCCACTCTGTAGCCTAAACATGGGAGAAAACATTGGTTAATGTCACTGCTATCCACAGACCCCTGGGCACAGTCCTAAGGCCTCCGTGCCACTATGCATTCATCTGCTTCTCTCCTTTCAAAACAGGGCTGAAGGAAAAAAGAAAGGGAGAGGGGGAGTGAGAGGGCGAGTGAGAATGAAAGCAGAAGGGGGACAATTGGGAAGGGGAAAAAGAAAATAAAAGGCTACCTCTCCTCCTTCTTCCCTTGATATGACAGCTTCTGCTAAGTCAAGGGTCTATGAGGTGGGAGAAAAAAAAGGCCTAGGCCTCTCTTGGTTCAGCTGCTGATACTGATTCTTCTCCCACAGTCAGACTGTTGGCAGTCCTATGCCTACAGCCTGGGTTCCTGGTGTTCCAGCTATTTTAATCAACAACAAGAGTAAATACAGGCAGATGCTGATGACTCCCGGGATGCTCTATAAAGCTTTTCACACTCCGCGTGAAAGGGAGTGTTTTCTGAAAATGATTCAGGATGACCCCACAAGCAGCCAGACTGCAGCCAAAGAGACAAGGAAGGGTCCTTGTCTCAGAGATGTGAAAGAAGGAGGTTGGTTTTGTGGCTGAAGAAGCTGTGGGCTTCAGTTTCCAGCAGCAGCATCCGATTGCAGAATCAGCAGGGCATTGATTTGGGGTTGGTGTGAGAGACACAGACCTTCCACAAGAGGTTCTCCTCTAACTTTTCTCTGCCCTTGGCTTTGTCCTACGCAGCACTGATTTCAGCAGCCTGAACAGAACCATAACATTTCAGTGTGAGGATAGTGTGATGTGGGAGAGACATTTGAGCCACTGCAGTAGCTAGCTGAGCTTTTGTTTATTGTTTATCTGAAATTCTGTTTTAACTGGGTGTCCTGTGTATCCATTGGTTAAACCCAGCAGCCATTAGAGAGGAGGAACAGAAGATGTAAAGGCCCAAGGCAGGAGGCTGGAAAAGAAGCAGATGTCTGGATGATTTCCTGGACCACTCGGAACTGCTGTCCCCACCCATACACATGTAAACTCAATCCTACCGCTTCAGATGGTTAGAAGGACTCACTGAGATGCTCCATGCAAGACACTTGGCTCAATGTCTGGCACAGAGAAACTTGTCATCTGTAAAACAGACAGTAAAATTATGCTTGACAGTAGAACCTGCAACCCAACTGGCTCCAGAAAAGAGGACTTAATTACTGGATAACTACCGTGCACTCAACTAATAGATCAGAATTAAGACAAAGGACATTAATAAGCCATGCAATTAAAAACCAATAACAGTGTGGAGACTAAATATGAGCTTGATAACGATTCCAGTGAAAAAGACTCAGGAGTTTCAATTAGCCACAAGCTCAGTTTGAAACGAGACGCTCATGCAAGGTAGATTGTGTAATGATAATTCACATACAGTGAGCACTTACTGTGTCCCAAGTGCTACTTTAAGTGCTGTACTTTACTTATTCAATGCCCTCAGAAACCCAATGAGGTTCTGCTTTTATCACCAGTTTATAGATGACAAAACTGGGCAGAGTGCATGAAAGAAACTGCCTGTGGTCGTGGAGTTTGCTAATGGCAGGGCTGGGACAGACTGATTTCCCTCCGTGCACAGTTCTTCTAGGTTTATTGAGTAAGTGGTGGGTATGTGTCAAGGCACAGCTACCTACAGTTCCCATGCCACCCCAGAAGTTCAGCTCCTTCCCCAACACTAGGTTCAAAGGCCAAGCCTTGACTTCAAGATCCCCCCAGAGCTATGCACCTCAATGTTGGGCAAGGGACTCTGTGCCTCAATAAACATCTGTGAATACTGTATTGTTCCTAAATTGTCACTTCTCTCTCCCCCCAGCTCCCGTCAACCAACTTAACTGAACCCCAGATGCTAATAGCTACCTACCTGCCATTAAAAATGATGTTACCCGGGGCTGGAGAGATGGCTCACTGGTTAAAAGCACTGGCTGCTCCTCCAGAGAACCTGGGTTCAATTCCCAGCACCCACATGGCAGCTCAGAACTGTCTGCAACTTTAGTTCCAGGAGATCTTTCGCCCTCAGACAGGCACACATGCAGACAAAACACCAATGCACATAAAATAAAAATATACCTGCCCTCTGCCCTAACAACCTCTCCCCCCTCCAAAGGAAAAAAAAAAAAAAAAACATTTAAAAAATTGACCAACGGGAGAGAGAGCTCATATCCTCCAAAGATTTATATGCAGTCAGTGGTCAATAAAAAAAGAGATATTTTCTTCCGTGGTATAGCCACTGTTAAGAGGCTCATAATCCTGTAATCAAACCCTCAGGAAATTCATTGGGTCACAGAGGGAAAAATAAAGACATGAAAATAGGAAGGGAGCTAGTTAAGCAGAGAAAGGGGATTAGCCAAAGTGGGGAGAGGACAAGAGAAGGAAATGGAGTGCATATGATATAAACACATTGTATTCATACATGAAAGTGTCATAATGAAGGCTGTTAACTAGTCACAATTAATACATTCTAGCAAACATCTTTTAAATGATGGAACCAAATGCCTCAGCTCTTCTAAAAATTTATGAATGTTTTGTACTTTACTCTGTATTACATCCAGCTTTGTTTTAACATAACGATAGTGTTTTAAGCAATTTAGCACTGTATAAAATCGATGCTCCAAGTGAGATGAACCATTCCTGCTGCTTCGTATGACTCCGGCATACTGTTAAACAGCCCCAGTCTGAAGAGCTCAGAGCTAAAGGTGCATATTTCATAACACGGTGAGATGTCCAGGGCATATCACCGAGCGATAAAAAGCAGGTTACCAAGCATTTTATTTTAGATGCCTGAAAGGCTGCCTTGTCTATGTATGTATACTAAAAAGTTCACAGAGATTATACATCACAGAGATTATACATCTGGCCTATACAAATATGAGAGGCTTTATTTTGCTCCTTTTTCTGATTTTGCCACATTATTTTTCTACTGTGAGCATATGGAGACATTATGCAATTTGTTGTGAGTTTTGGGGGGAAGGTAGTTAGTTTTGCTTGGGATTTTGTTGCTGTTTAGGGTTTTTTAAGATTTTTAAGTTTTTTAAAATTTATTTTATTTGTGTGTGTGTGTGTGTGTGTGTGTGTGTGTGTGTGTGTGTGTGTGTGCCATATGGGTGTGGGTGCCCACGGACACTGGAAGTGTGTGTTGAATCCCTTGGAGCTGGAGGTACAGGTTGTGAACAACCTGACCTGGGTAGTGGGAACTGAACTCTTCCAGTCCCCTGGAAGAGCAGCAAGTGCGCTCAACTGCTCAGCCATCTCCTGTCCTTGTTTTGGATTTTTTGAGACAAGACTTCCCATTGTCCCCTAGACTGACATAGAACTCACTATAGAGCCCAAGCTAGCCTCTAACTTGTACAATCCCCCTGCCTCAATGCTAGGATTACACGCATGAGTCACTCTGATGGGCTGTTAGTTTTGCTTTTTTAAGATTCAAGAGTTAAGAGCCACCTGAATTATTTAGACACTTCTTCGCCAGGCCTCTCCTTTAAAAGCTGAAACCATTTCCCCCTGATGCAGGGACACCAAGCACAGGAAACCACGGTGCATGGGAGTCTACAGTCTCCCTGGCTCCCCACTGTTACCACTTCCAGTGGTGACCTGGGATTTCTGGGATACTGTATAAACTCCTCTCCACTTCAGAATGTGCTGTGAGTTGACTCAGCGGCTTAGTCCCCAACAGTGTTTGATTTTACAGCCAAAGGTTTCCGTATCCTGCCTATACGGTCCCAGCCGTCAACTCCAGTCTACCCAACACCTTGCCTTCCCAACATCAGTCTTAACACACGTGATTCATACATATCCCGTAAAGAGTTCTTCACATTGGACTGATTGTCCTCAAGATGGATGCTGGCTGAAGCTTGCCATAACCCAGTAGACATTTTGAACTTCTGGACTGGTCCTCTTCTTATTCCCAAAGATGCCCCCACTGCAAGCTCAGCTTCCCATTCTTCTGTCTTGATCTCATTCTAAGGTCTCAACCCAGGTCCCATATGGTCTTGTTTATGACACCGTCAATCTTACTTATTTATCACAGAATGATGTCGTGACAAGCACAGGTTGAGTGTCTTATGTATATGGTCTTTTTTTTTTTTCTTCTTCTGGGGTCTCATGTATTCCAGGCTGGTCTCAAACTCACTGTGTAGCAGAGGATGACCTTGAACTTCTATCCATCCAGCTTCCACCCCCTAAATGCTGAGATGACAGGCATATGCTCCGTGTTTGATTTGTGGGATGCTGTAGACTGAACCTATGACTTTGTGCTTGCTAGGCACAAAGCCACAAAGGCACTCTAGCCACAGCCCCAGACCTGTGCGCTGTCTTTTGATGTGCGGTAGACTTCACAGGCCTCATTTCACAGATAAGGAAACTGAAACCCAAAGAGCTCTAACAAAACCATCCAGTTACCTTCTGGTGCATATTGAATCACACCAAACTTAGAAGCTAAAGACAACCATTTCATTCACAGGTCGACCAGGCTCAGCTGAGTGGTCCTTACCTGAGATTTTCATGTTTTGTAGTTTAAATGGCTGGAGTCAAACACCTGGGGGGCTTTCTTACAATACATACAATTTCCTTGATGACTGTCTTTTTCTTTTTTTTTTTTTTTTCTATTAGACAAGCTCTTACTAAGTATCCCAGGCTAGCCTAGAACTCAATATGTAGGCCAGGCTGGCCCTGAGCCCACAATCCTCTTCCCTCAGGTATCCCAGTGCTGGGATCATAGGCATGCCTCCACTGTGCCCTGTTTTCATTGTTTTTCTTACATAGATAGAGGCTGACACTGAGTATAAACTAGGACTTCAGCCGAGGTTTCCAACAAAGCACCCATACGTAGCTTCACCGTGGCATCTTCCATTTGAGTCCTTTTGGGTTTCCTGACAGCATGATGGCTGAGTTCTAAGAGTATACATGATCTGTGGTTTACATGAAGTCTATCCCTGTTGATCTCACGGTGAGATTTTTATCCCCCAATGTAATGTTTTTGTTTTTTTTAAGTAATGGCTCTTTAAAAGGTAGGGTCTAGTGGAGGATGATTGGGCCATGAGGTTATCATCTTCAGAAGAAATTAATGTCATTCTTGAAGGACCAAGTAAGTTCTTATGAGTGTGGGTTATAAAGGAAGACCCTCAGCAGCCCTGCCCTTTCATGGCTGGCTCCCTTCCTACTTCTCCACCATGTGACACAGTCAGACAAGACCGCCATGGTATCAGACTTTCCAGCCACACAAAAATCATAAGTCCAGGAAACCTCTTTATATATAACAGGCATTGTGTTATAGCAGCAACAGTGAGCCAAGTCAGCATCCAAAGGAAACACAAGGAAGTACAGGCATTCTCCTGACTAACCCTTTGTAGTCACACGCAGCATTTCTCAAAGGCCTGCCCAGGTTTCAGGGGGAAGAACATAGACTCCCCCAAATGGTAAAAGGAACATTATCACACTGCAAGAAGAACATACTGAGGGTGACATATTGTGGTGGCCATCTTTAGAATGCTCAATCTGCTACAATCACATGGCTAAAAGCTTAGGCAGAGCCAGCATTTGAACCTAATTTGGCCTAACTTATGGGCCTGTCCTTTGCTTGCTGGGGTTTTTCGTTGCGTGTTTAGTTGGGCGGATGGGTTGTTTTGGTTTGGTTTTTTTTGTGGTTTATTAGAAACAACACCTCACTGTGTGGCTCGGACTGGCCTCCCATTCTCACCGTGACTCAGACTCCTGGGTACCGGCATTACAGCCCCCCACTTTCATATCAGCAAGCTTGTGCTCTTAAACCAAGAGAGTATACTGCCAAGGCAGATTCATAACACCCCAAGCACTAGTCTGGGATGGAGAACACAGTGCATCAGAGAGACATTAAACAATAAGTGTGCCCTAGAACGGGAGGCTGGGGTATTGAGATGCCTGGGCCAGAACAGCATCGTATAATTTAACAAACAGTTGAGAGTATTTAGCCTAAAGAAAAAAAAAATACCTTAAAAGAGGCATGACATCTTTCTTCAAATGCATTAAGGGCAAATGTAGCCAAGAAAGACAAGTCTTGCAGGCTCTAACAGACAAAGACACGGGGTGGCAAGTCCCAGCCTTGACGCGGTTTGGTGCAGGTGGCCTGACACTGACTTTGGGCTTACTAACTGCAGCCATCAGCAACTCACCTGTGTACTCTGGGCCTCATGGTCCCATCTGCCATGTGGTAATCAACTTGATCCTACCATTGAACGCAAGGTCTCAGTAACTTGTAATATTTATATTCATAGCAGTGCTAGTCACAGTAACCTCACTGGAGATGCAACAAGGGGGTCTACCAGTGAGCAAATGCATAAGCACAATGTGGAGTAAAATTCAGCCTTAAAAGGGAAAGGAATGCGGATGCATGCACCCGAGGATAAACCTTGGAGATGTGTTAACTGAGATAAGCCAGATTAGTGTTTTGCAATGCGAAAAGAGTTCTAGAGTTAGGTAAATGGTTCCCAGCAGGATAACTGTACTTACCGTCGCTAAACTGCACACTGGAAAATGGTTACAATGTGGCTAGGGACATGTAGAGCATATGGAATCAAACCCATTGCCTAAAGAAAATGATTAAGACAGTACATTTTACATTGTGTGCGTTTTATCAAATTTTAAATGCTGTAAGAGACGGGTAGAGTTGCTCTAAAAATTAGAGATAGTGTGTGTGCAGCCCCTCCCCCAGCACCCAGCAAACACTGGTAAACTGCTGCTGTGCATCAGGGCTACTGAACAGCAAGATGAGGAGGAGGGCATGCTTGCAAAAGCAAACATACCAGGACTGGTGAAATGGCTCAATGGCTGAGGCGCTTGCCTGACATGAGTTCAATTCCTGGAACTCACATAAAGGTGGAAGGAAAGAAGCAACTCCACTGAGTTGTCCCTTGACCTCCACAGAAACGTCACAGCATTTGCACCCCTAACCTCCCCATGCGTGCACACTTTCGAGAGCACACACACACGCACACAAACACACACACAATTTTTTTCAAAAACAAAACGCAAGTGTTTCCAAAAACAAGGTGGGTATACAGGAGATAAATCTATACTTGCCAATAAAACTATCTGAATGAAATGAATGTTGGACACAATACTTTGAGCCTTTGCCCACCCAAGATGAAGTCTGAAGTCCCAGCTTTTAAGACAGATCATTGTCCTTCTAATGCAGCCTTAGTGTCTCCCTGAGAGTGTGGCAGAACTGTGGCTAGGGAACAACAGAAGGAGACCAGGGAAGTCCAAGCTACAGGGTCAGCACTAGGCCCTTGAGGAGCATGGTTGAGGCAGCACAGGTCACCAGCAGTGGTCAGAGTCAGAAAGATGTCAGCTCAGTTCCAGAAACATCCACCTAAAGCAGACCAACCTAGGCACGGCTCCTGCAATCCCCAAGAGAAGCACACGGTAGGTTAGGAGTTGGGACCCCCATAAAGAAGGGTGACCCCCAAGAATTACTGATTACACGTCAAGAAGCTAAGTCTCAGGTCTGCAAAGAACACAGGAGCAAAAAGGAAGAAAGGAAAGAAAAGCAGAAGTGGAGAAATGTTGGACCTCTAATTACTTGAGCATTTTGAGCAGTGCATGCCATGTTCAGGGATGGTTTAAGTATTCCGTGAATGCACTAGTTTAGGCAGCATGATGCTTCTATAAAGTATTGTCACTGTCACACACACACACACACGCCTTAAGTGTAAGGAAAACATTTCAGAAATACTAATTTAATTGTCCACATACCCACAGCTCCAAAGCTGTGGAATTGTGGAGGCCGGGGATGCAACTCAGTTGAGTGTTTACCTAACATGCAGGAAGCCCTGGAGTTTATTCCCAGAATCACATAACAAGCACAGTGGCTCACATCTACAACTCCTGCACTAAGAAGTTGGATTCAGGAGGACCAGAAGCTCAAGGCCATCCTTGGCTACAAAGAAGGCCAGCCTGGGCTATATAAAACCCTGTATCACAAAGAAAGATGGGAACCACATGTGGTGACACACACTTGTAATCCCAGCACTCAGGGAGGCAGAGGCAGGTGGATCTCTGTGGGCTCAAGGCCAGCCTGGTCTACAAAGCAAGTCCAGGACAGCCAAGGTTACACAAAAAAAACCCTGTCTCAAAAAAAAAAAAAAAAAAAAAAAAAGTGTAGGGAGATGAGGGTGAAGGGAGGTTGGAAAAATGGCTCAACAGCTAAAACCACTTCCTGCTCTTCCAGAAGACCCAAGTTTGGATCTCTGCATCTACATCAGATGGCTCATAGAGGCCAGCAACTCAAACTCCACAGGATCCAATGGTTTCCTCTGTCCCCTTGGGACACCTGCACAAATGCGGCGCTCACTCACACAGAAACACACGCACTCATAAATACAAAATGAATGTGTTTTAAAGTTGTCAAAAGCAGGCTTGAGCCTGGGAGACCTGGCTCTAGACACACAGTCTTTACCATTTCATCTTCCGCGTTGACGGTGCCAGCCAGTTGTACGTATACAGCATGTCATTCGACTCTGCAGGGAGGGTAGTTATGATTGCCTCTCCTACCCGGGGAAAGCTGAGGAGGAGAGAAGTTCCCGACATCAGTCAGCCAACAGAGAACTAATACCGGGCATTAACAGAGCTGTTACCTCTCCCCAGCAAGTCTCCGATAGGCTCAAGGGCACATGACCAACCAAGTGCTGGGCACCAGCTCAGAGTTGCAGGGTCACCCCAGTACCCTCTCCTAACCTGCCACGTCTTTACAAATGCCGCCCTGCCTGGGCTTGATGTCACAGTGATAAATTCCTGTCTCTGATGGCAACCCTCCCAGGCCCCAACCCTGACTGCCTGTTAAGCTGCAAGACCTTTTCCCGGTTCACCAGGGAAAACCTTGGAAGCGAAGAAAAGAGGCTGGGGGTTTCCACAACATTAAACTTCCACTGCCACTGCTGCCTGCCAATCTCAGGGCTAATCACTTGGAGAAAAGAAAGCCAGTGCACCTCAAAGGGAGCCTGAGCCGGGCTTGCTCTCAACAGCACTGCCTGCTGAGAAACCCTTGTCTTTCCAGCAGGAAGGGACCTTGGAAGGTCAGTGTGTCCCTTCTCCTGCCCTGGCTCTGACTCACTTCATGCAGTAAAAGAGACCTGGCACGGCCAAAGGGATGTTTCTCTCTCCATATTTGGCAACAGAACTATCAACCAGAGTTTATTCAAAAGCCGGCAGATATTCAGTGAGTACTTTCTACGTACCAGGCTGATTAAATAGGTCCTCATTTTGTCTCTACAGTTTACAATCAGATGTTTAAGCAGCACAGACCAAGGAAGACATGGTCCTCAGATCAGAGGATTGGCTGACCCTCTCCGGCTCCCATTCCAGCACCCCTACCCTGCCCTTCCTTCTTTCCTGGCCTGGCTGACTTAGGGATGGTTTTGTCTGTGTAGAACCTTTTCCGTGAAGGTTCTATGGAGTTCAGACAGTGGTAGATATAGTAAATAACCATAGAATTCCAACTAGGTTGGAAACCTAGAAAACCAAGAAAACCACATTGAAATTGGAGTCAATAACATGGCTCAGCAGGTAATGGCGCTCGCCACACATACCTAGCAACCAAGAACCTAAATAAAGGTAGGAGAGACACACCTCCACCAAATTGTCCTCTAGCCTCCACAAAGTCATGTACATACAGTCATGTGCATGTACACACACACACACACACACACACACACACACACACCACTACCACCACCAGCACCAACAACAATAATTCTTTAAGCTACAATTGGTGAGTCAGTTATGTTTGGTTTGGTTTGGTTTGGTTTTAATACAGGGTCTCACTATGCAGCTCAGGATGACCTTAAATTCACAAGCTTCCTGCTTCCATCTCTCAAGTGCTAGGATTGTACCTGTGCGCTACCGCACTGGCATTGGACTGGGTCTTTGGGGAGAGTGGAGGTTCCAAACTCATGACTTCACGGAGATGTAGCAAGCATGTTACCCTTCTTCCCAGCTCTGGACTGGGTCTTAATGTGAGCCTGGGAAGTCACTCAAACTCAATGAGTCCCAGATTTTTTTTTATAAAGTGGGATTTAGTATACTATGTAATTTATGAATGTTCATTCCTTTCCAATCTCTTCACCATGTTTCTGTACTCAACAAAAATACATTTTCTAGCTCTCTCTCCTAGCCCAGCAAGATGCCCAAAGGAAAGAAGGCCAAGGGGAAGAAGGTGGCCTCATTCCTGCAGTCTTGAAGAAAAAGGAGGCCAAAAAGGTGGTCAATCCTTTGTTTGAGAAAAGGCCCAAGAACTTCGGCATTGAGCAGGATATCCAGCCAAAGAGAGATCTCACACACTTTGTCAAATGGCCCGGCTACTTTAGGCTGCAGTGGCAAAGGACCATTTTACAAGCAGCTCAAAACACCTCCTGCCATTAACCAGTTCACCCAGGCCCTGGACCGGCAAACAGTTGCCCAGCAGCTTAAGCTTGCCCACAAGTGCAGGCCAGAGACAAAGCAGGAGAAGAAGCAGAGGCCACTGGCCCGCGCTGAGAAGAAAGCTCCTGGGAAGGGGACATCCCCACTGAGAGAGCACCTGTCCTTCCAGCAGGGGCCAACAGTCACCATCTTGGTGGAGAAGAAGGCTCAGCTGGTGGTGACTGCTGTCATGTAGATCCCATTGAGCTGGTGGTTTTCCTACCTGCCCTGTGCAGAAAGATGGGGTCCCTACTGTGTCATCAAGGGAGAGGCCAGGCTGGACGGCTGGTCCACAGGAAGACCTGCACCACTGTCGCCTTCACAAGGTTAACTCGGAAGACAAGGGTGCTCTAGCCAAGCTGGTGGAGGCTATAAGGACCGATTACAACGACAGCTACGATGAGATCTGCCGCCACTGGGGAGGCAACGTCCTGGGTCCTAAATCTGTGGCTTGCATTGCCAAGCTGGAAAAGGCAAAGAAAGGCTAAAGAACTCACCACTAAACTGGGTTAAATGACAACAAGGAGAACCCTGGGGAAGATGCTTAATGCTCATTCAGAAGGGCAAACAGGATAGACACCAGAAGTGGTAAAAGAGACAGGATGGGAGCCTCCTATAGAGGGTCTCTGAAAGACTCCACGCAGCAGGGGATTGAAGCAGATGCAGAGACACAAAGCCAAACTTTGGGGAGAGCACAGGGAGTCTTATGGAAGAAGGGGGAGATAGCAAGACCCGGAGTGGACAGGAGCTCTACAAGGAGACCAATAGAGAAAAAAAAAAAAAAAACACCTGGGCCCAGGGAGGCCTGCAAAGACTGATACATCAACCAAGGACCATGTATGGAGAGGACCTAGACCCCCTGCTCAGATGTAGCCCATAGGCAGCTCAGTTTCCATGTGGGTTCCCTAATAAGAGGAACAGGGGCAGACTCTGACATGAACTCAGTTGCCTGTTCTTTGATCACCTCCCCGTGGCAGGGTGGCCTTACTAGGCCATAGAGAAAGAGGATCCAGGTAGTCCTGATGAGACCTGATAGGCTAGGATCAGATAGTAGGGAAGGAGGATTCTGGTATCAGTGGGCTAGTGGTGGGGGATAGAGGCGTAAGATGGAGGAAGGGTGGACCAGAAGGAGATGAGAGAGGGGGTTACAACCAGGATACAAAGTGAATAAATTGTAAATAATAATGATAATAGTAATAATAAATAAACTGGGCTAAATGTACACTGCTAGGTTTTCTGTGCTTAAATATAATTACAAAATTATCATCAAAAATACATTTTCTAAAATGTCCATGAAAAAGTGTGAAGTATGGGCCCTTTTTCATACTGTTTGGAGAATTCTAAGTTGGTGTACCCTTTTGGCAGCTGTGAACACGCTTATACTCATGGTTTCTTTCAAAGACGTTCCAGAAATTTACTTTGCACATGAAGACATACACAGTACAATAATCATCATAAATCACAAAAATTTCCATTTTTATCATATATATACATATATATATATATATATATATATATATTATAATGCTTATACTTCAAAGAATGACCATAACTTTAAAAAAAAATCAGCCAAATAACCAACTTCTCCTTACAAGTCAGACCTGCCTATAATCCCAGCTACTCGGAAAACTAAACCAGAAAGATTGTAAGTTCAAGGCCAGACTGAGGGCAGTTAGGGAGGGCCTCTCTCAGATTAGTTATGTCTCAATGGTAGAACGTTGGTTTTGCTTGTCAATCTGCAGTGCCCTAGCTAGTTTTATGTCAACTTGACCCAAGCTAGAGTCATTCAGAAGGAGGGAACTCAATTGAAAAATGCTTGTGTTTATATACATACATATATAACACAAAGATAAAAATATTTAAAATTAATGACTTTTGAAGTGACATTATTTTTTATATATTAATTATAGTTTATTCACTTTGTATCCCAACTGTAGCTCCTTTCCTCATTCCCCCCAATCCCACCCTCCCACCCTCATCTCCTCCCATGCCCTTCTCCAAGTAATGATTTTTAATTTAACAGCAAATTCATTTATTATCATTTTAGACAACCAGTATTTAAACATCTGCCATTTGTTGTCTTTGTTGTTTATTTTTGTACTTTGAATCTTCTGGGAATATTTTCTTCCTTCCTGGTGTGCATCTTAATAAATTCTTTCAGTGACTATTCTCAGCCCCCAGTTGTTTACCATTTTAAAACATTCTCATTGTCTTTACTTTACCGTCACACTGGGCACATGCTTTTGAGGGGGTCGGAGTTTAGCATGACAGTCCTTTTCACATCATGGTACAAAGTTGCCATCCCATAGTCTTCTTGGCGTCCACTGTTTCTGTTGGAAAAGGAGCTGTAGTTAGAATTCTCACTGCTGTGTGGGCAAATCTTTGCACTCTGCTTATTTTTAGGATCCTCTCTTTGTCTTCCAGTTTTCTACGTAACATGAAAGTCACGAATCTGGGGACAGCATAGCTGGGTTCTCTGGCCCAGGGCTTTCTCTGGAGACAATTGTCCAGAGGTTAATGGGAATCACAGTCAGCTGATTGCTGATGGGCCAGACAACGCCCTCCACGATGGCTGGCCCCAAAGCGGTTCCCAGGAACTTTGCTCCTCACCGTGTAGACCTGGTCACTGGCTGCTTCAGCCTCCTCACCACATAGAAGATGGCTTATCCAGGAGCAGGCAATGTAAGAGTAGAGAAGGGGATGGGCGCAGGGCCTTCTGGGACCTAACTTCTGATCTCACACAGCATCTCTATCGCCTTATTGTTGGAAGTCACAGAGACCAGTCTACACAGGTATAGAGGCACTGGGCTCCACTTCCTGAAAAAATGAAGCGGGAGAGTACTTGTGAACTGACACAGGGACCATGACAGAGGCCTAAAGTCACCCAACATCTTTGATCTTCCTAAAGGGACCATGTGAGTACAAGATTCAGCCAAATTAACTCATCCTGAGTGTATAAAAAAGAAAAGGAGAAGGGGAGATGAGGGAGAGATTGGAGTGTGGTGTTTTAGTGTGGCCCGTCTGGAAGAAGCGCCATGTGGCTGGACAGCTCAGTGAGTATTCCCATGAGGCTGTTGCTCCCTGCTCTTCTTACCTGCCTCACTTTCCTTGTATTTCTTTCTTTATCCTTGATACCCTCATATTGTACCACAGAAACCTTTTAGTATATCTTCATCTCAAGGTCAGTGCTCAGAAACTTGACCTAAGAGAAAAATGGATCTCTGAGAGAAAGTCTCTTGCATCCCAGGCTAGCCTACAACTCACTCAATATTCTAGACTAGCTTCAAACATGAAGCAATCCTCCTGTCTCAGCCTTGTGAGTGCTGAAATCCCAGGCAGGAGCACCACACCTGGCTCAAGACATGAACTTAAAACCTTGAAATTATTAACATGAGTGAATACAGCTTCTTGACAGCTCCGTCCGTCTATGATAACTATTTAGATTTCCAAACTTCCTTCCTGGACACTTCACCATTACTCTGGCTCTTCCTTAATGCCAACTGGTCTGTGGGGAGCTTCCTTCACCTGGAGACAATTGCAGGGAAGAATTCAGCTCTGATCTCTGTCTAGATTATTCATCTAGTCTGGTTTCCAGACTTCCCCACAGGTGATGCTTATTTTTCAGGATAACACAGCAGCAGCCACAGCTAAAGCCTACAGTTCCAGCCCTTCTGCTCCAGGTAAAAAGTCTACTGACCTGTGATGTCTGTGTTCTAGCCCACCCCTCTGTGGGAATGCTGGTACACCAGCAAAGCACGAAAGACTTCTGAGTCCAACTGCACAAACTTCCTAGGCCATGGGTAAGATCTGCCAGAGCCTCATCTAACTCCCCACCTCCCTTCCTTTAGCTCCCGTGCCTCCTTAAAGAGAACATATATCATTCTCCTATAATCCTGGAGGTGATAATCCCCGAGTTCTTGAGTTCCTTTGTAGTTTCACGGATGTTTCTGCAGAGCTCTGTGGTGCAGTCATTTGACACTCCATAAGAAGCGGGGGAGTTTGACTCTTTTAACCTTCTTCTGCCTCTATTCCAGTTCATGTGGTACTGGGGGTGGAATAGGGGGCTTTATGCATGCCAGGAAGGGGCTATGGAAAACATCTCCAGCACCTCTATTCTTCATTGAAACTGTCTTCTCCCACTATGAGGAGATTAATGAATTTAGAAATATCTCTCCACATAAAACCTTACTTTCAAGACTTTTGCCCAGGTGAGCCACAAAACAAGGAGTTGGGCTGGAGGTTTGAAATAAAAAACGGATTCCTTTTTGAGGTACTTACTGACCTCCTTAAGCACTAAGACCCCTTTGCTGTCGTGGGAGTAAAGCAGAACAATATGGATATTCACACAAATTACACTCAGTCTGTCCCCTTGGAATACGGAAGATGTTTTCTTGGAAATGACCTTGTTGCCATCAATTCTTTGTGGAGGCCACCAGCATCTTGCCTGTTAATTACACCACCTTCTCTTCTTTCAAAACTCAATCCCGAATGCTTAATTTCCCCCCTTTTTTTTGAACAGCTCAGTTGGACCCATTTTTCTGGTTTTGAACTTAGCAATTCTCCCAAACTGTGATCTCCAGTACTTACCCTTTGAACACAGAATAAGAAAGGATTCTTTCCGGCTCCATTTTCTAAGGAAGGAGAAGTCAAATGCAGGTACATTCTAAGTCGTACTAAGAAATTACATATGAGAAGTCACTTTGCAAATTGTCATGCACTGCCTAACTACTAAGTATTATCTCACGAAAGAAGCTGAGAATGGCATTTTTCTTTCTTTTGCCCCTTTATATACTTGCCTTTGTGATAACATTAGTCCCAGGGGTGAGGAAGGAGAACCTTAGGGTCAGAAGGTGTCTTCTTTACGTCTTTAGCGGAAAAGTGTAGCACCAGAGGGGGTACGCGTCTCCTCTGCCTACACAGCCACTGGCCTCAGGCATCTGCTGGCAGAGTAGGGTTAGAAAACGGAGCTTACAGACCATATCTAGAGAGGTCCAGGTCATAGTATGAGGTGGTATAGCCCATCAGAACCTCAAAGCTGCCACTGGTCATTTCTATGGCCCTGGGCAGAGATCCACACAGGCTGCTGTCCAAATTCTCTCTGCTGAATAGAAGAGAAACTGATTTATATCTCCAGCAGGTATTCCAGAGAAAATTCAAATTGATCAAAAATTAAATATTCATAGGACATTATTCATTAAGATTCATCTCACCGAGTGGATGAAATGAGGCAAGGGAAGAAATTAGCTTGCTTGAGAGTGTCAAAGTGATTATGTGATTAAATTGCAATTTATAATTTCTCCTTCAGAAAAAAAAAAAAGTGTTACTTCTTGATTTGTGTTTTCTCCTCCTTCCTGTGCCCCCTTGTTGTCTAGACCTGAGCCAAGGACATTCAGGGTTAATGGGAACAAGAAGACTCCAAACCCAAGGCCTGGGACCCCTTCTTCTGCCCTCCCCTATCCACGCTGACTCCAGCCAGGGTCTGAGATTGCTCTCTCCACCTTGCCTTATCTCTGCTAACTCCACAAAAGCTCTTCCACCAGCCTCACGGGCCTCTGTTCTTGGTGCCAAGGTCAGGGACTCCAGAAGCAGGTGACCATCTCCCTGGAGGTGACACAATCTCCACAGCGCCACTCAGTGGACGGTTTCTGGACTTGCGCCACAGCCTTTTCTTCCTCCACATGAGAAATCAAATGTGTGCAATTCAACATACCCATCCTTCCAGTGGCCCTTACAAGGTATATCTAGAGACGTCTCTACCTCCAGCTAGTGTCCACACTCTCAGAGAGAAAGGAGGTCCTTCCCATTCTCTGGGTTCCCTCTCCTGAACTTCAAAACACTCGAGCAGTGGTATTCAACCTTCCTTATTGCTTCAACCATTTAATACCGTTCCTCATGTTGTGGTGACCCCCAATCATAAAATTATTTTCATTGATACTTCATAACTGTTATAAACAATAATGCAAGTATCTGTTTTTCGATGGTCTTGGGCAATCCCTGTGAAAGGGTTCATGACCCACAGGTTGAGAACCATCGCTCTCGAAGCAAAGTCTGGATCAGGTGAACAACTGATGGAGTTCATCCTGTGAGAAAGCTTTGCCTGAAATCCAGCAAGCCAGGTCCCAAGATCTGCCAACAAAGGGACCTGGGGATAAGACTGTCAGAGTTCAAGAGCCTAAGAGGTTCAAAAGCAAATGAGTCCATGTTCTCTACTGAAACCCATGTCTAGGGCCAGGTGTCCTCCACTCCCCACTCTAGGCGAGTCTGAGCTGAGCCTGAATCCAGGGATGGTGCAGACACACAGGCAGCTAGGCAGTGTTAGCTTCCCAGCTGGGTCCTTCCTGTCCTGACAACCCTGTGGAGGGAGAGAGGGGGGCCCAAGGAGCAATAAGCTCTAACTGGAACAACTCCACTTTTATCTGTTTTAGACATGATGTTTCTGTGTGCAATTTCATTTCAAGAAAAAGCTTTGCTGCTAAAAATAATGTGAAAACCACTGAATTAGATGACCTCTTCCATGGCCCTTCCTGTCCTGGAGCCTCTGATGCCCTGACTTCAGTGGTACAGGAATCAAAACATTCTCTGGGCTAGACAAAGGCTCTCGCTCATATAAAGAAAGTTTATCTGTCTATCTGTCTGACTGACTGACTGACGAACGAATGGACTAGAATCCAGACTCTAGCAAAGCTGGTATGTGTGAGAATGGAGAGAGGTGGAAAACTGTATTCATCTTCCCCTGTCTTTCTATCTTCTTCCATCTTGGCCTTTTGCTCTCTCTCTAACTGTCCATGTCTTGCTCTTGCTACTGCCCAATAAAGATTTAGAGGCTGGCTCCAGCAGCTGAGAAGAGCTATATTAATTCCAAGCTTGTTTTCAAACACCAAGGAGGCCTGCCCGGGTTAATTAATTGCACAGGCTTTTCTTCAAGCAAGCGAGCCAGCAGGATTTTTTTTTAAGAGCTCTGTCGCCGCATTTATTTGTTTGTTTTCTGTTTTATTTGAAAATACATTTATCTGACAATAAATAACATCCACCATGACTAGAGCTGATAAAGACAATAAACAGCCTTTCCCGGGGGCTTGGAGAAGTCACATTTAGAAGGTTTCCTGGTCTGGTCCCCTTACCCTGAAGGCTCTCTCTAACCCTTGGGAGAAGTGGACAGGCCACAGCTGAAGGAGGAAGCTGCAGGAAGTGGCAATATCAAGAGCATGGACATATAAGGAGATGCCCACTGGGGAAGCAGCCACAGCAAGGGATTGGGTACCTGACAGTCTCTGGAAAGGGCGTAAGGATGCCTCTGCAGCATGAACATGGGTCTCCAGCTCCAGCTCTACCAAGGATAAGCCGTGCCACCTGGGCTTCTCACCCCTTCCCCTCAGGCTCCTCCACACAAACACGAGAATGATAATCACGCCATTCTGCTCGCAAATACATCAAGGAGACGATGGAAGTAAAAGTCCTACGGAAACACTAGACTCAGTTTCAGATGAGAAGTATTCAGGTGGACTCGCCTCATATAGTCAGGATTCTGAGTCTCCCTGCGGGGGGGGGGTGAAGCCAATTTTTTTAAAAGCACATTAAAAGGGGGCTTGAAGAGAGAGCTTCAGCCTCTGTCCACAGGGTTTGTGCTGATGACTGACCTAACGGCATAGTCTACGGAGCCCTCCCAAGCCTCAACCAGCACTTGCATAAGCCCTAGCTGGGAAGATTCTAGCATTCCAAACAAAGGAATGTTGTGTGTGCCTCTCTCTGATTCAACAGGCCTCTGAGAAGAAAGATAGGAGGGCAGAAGGGTGCCTCATAAAACCAAGCAGGCAGTCTGTCCTAGTTTGGCTTCTGTTGCTGTTAAAAACATTGACTGAAATCAGCTTGGGAAGAAAAAGGGTTATTTCATCTTATAATCCAGGTCACAGTACAACACTGAGGGAAGTCAGGGCAGGAACTCAAGGCAGGAACCTGGAGGCAGGCTCTGAAGCAGACGCCATGGAGAAATGCCTCCTGTGGGCCTGTTCTTCTTGGTCTGCTCATAGACTGCTTTCATGGGTGACACCACCACAGTGGCCTGAGCCCTCTCACATCAAGATCAAGAAGATGCTCTATGAGTTTACTGGCCAATCTGATGGAGACATTTTTTTTTCAGTTGACATTTCCTCTTCCCAGATGACTGTAGCTTGTATCAAATGGAAAACAGCAACAACCAGCACACTGTCCTAGCTATGGGTAGAGGGAGCCCAGGAGCCAGACCATCTCTTTGTGCTGCTCTCTAACTATAACGTTTTAGAAGCAGTGTTCAATGTTTCTGTCCGAGTTTGCTTTTTCGTCTGTAAGATGGGGATAATGATGGGACCTAGCTCACTGGGTTGTGGTGTGAGAACTGGGTGAAATCAAGTGTAGGGTGTGCTCTGAACATGTGATGGCACATAGCAAGGGCTTGCACTTAATAAACGCTAACTGTCCTCATAATGCATAGAAACTACCCAAGATACATGCAAAGACATAGAGATGAACTTGCTGCCAAGTGAGAGCCTGAGGCACGCAGTAAAGGTAAATTCCGGAGGTATAGGCTTTAACAGAAGAATTCTTACAGAGGAAGAGCAAACCAAACACAGTCTTAAAAGGAAGGCACAAAACTATCCATGGTAACCGTGCATATATAGATACATAAATGCATGTTCAGCAGTGGTGGCTCACACCTTTAAGTCTCAGTGCTTGGGAGACAGAGGCAGGAAGTTCAAGGCCAGTCTGGTCTACAGAGTGAGTTCAAGGACAGCCAGGGCTACACAGAGGAACCCTGTCTCAAAAAACCAAATAAAATCAAACAAAGAAACAAACTATGCACGGTTCTACCTGCACTTCCAGGGCTGACGCAGGAAGACTGTCATGAGTTCAAGCCTGGGCTACACAGTGAGTCCAGACTGGCCTCCGTGAGTGAGTGAGACCCTGTCTCAAAATGACGATGATCATCATGATGGGCAGAAGAAACAGGGTTTCCTGCAGAATGCTGGATTTGCCTCCCAAGGTCTCCTCCCACTGTGCATAATTAAAGCCAAGAGCCAGGCAGCACCAGAGTTACCGGGAGTCGCCAGCAGATGGAGCCAGTCACCACCACACAGGGCAAGGGACCTCAAGCACACCACTCCCCAAGAAGCAGCATCCAATCCAGCTCCATAAACAGGAACAGGTGACTCAATGGTGCCGAAAGGTAAGGACCTCTCTGCCCTGTTGGAAAACTGACAGAGGTGATTTCTATCCAAGGTGAAGGGAGAGAGAATGCAGACTAACATGGCCACAGAGGCCCCAGAGCTCCCTCAGGAGCCTGGAGGTTTGTGGTACAGCCCAGTCTGAGTTCTGCCCTCCTCCCCCACCGTGGGAAAACAGAGCAGATTACTTGACCCCTGGCCTGGGTCTGAAGCTACACTTGATGTACTGGCTGGTTTTGTGTGACACAGCTAGAGCCATCAGAGACGAAGAAGCCTCCGTTGAGGAAATGTCCTCATGAGATCCAGCTGTCAGGCGTTTTCTCAATTAGTGATCAGTGGGGGAGGGCCCAGCCCATGGCAGTTGGTGTCAGCCCTGGGCTGGTGGTCCTGAGTTCTATAAGAAAGCAGGCTAAACAAGACAGTGAGCAGCATTCCTCCATGGCCTCTGCATCAGCTCCTGCCTCCAGGTTCCTGCCCTCCTTTAGTTCCTGTCCTGACTTCCTCCAGTGATAGACTATGACCTGGAAGTGTAAGCTGAATAAACCCTGTCCTCTCCAACTTGCTTCTTGGCCATAGTGTTTTCATCGCAGCAATAGAAACCCTGACTAACACTTAACTATAGACATTGCTTTAATAATCCTTTTTTTTCATTTTATGTTGCCAGAGATTGAACCTAGGACCTTCCACATACAAAGCAAGAACACCTAAAACAGAACTGTGTGCGTGTACACAGGCCCATGCATGTTTGTGTGTGAGCGCAGGTACACCATGTCACACTGCACATGTGGAGGCCACAGGACACACTCAGATCAGTCTTTGGCTTCTACCTTGTCTGAGACAGACTCTCCTTTTGGCTCCCGTAAAAAGCCAGACTGCCGAGCCCACCGGCTTCCGCGGAATCTCCTCCCTCCACCACCCACCTGGACAGAGGAGGGTTAGGATTACAAGCACACACTACTCTGTCCCTCTTTACATCGACTCTGGGTGTTCTGGGGACAAACATAGTTCCTCACCCTTGTGCTCTCACCCATTGGGCCTTCTCCCCACGCCCTGAGGAGGCGCTCCGACATTGCAACTGGCACTCTTCTGAGGCCTGGAGGTTCTGAAAGCAGGCAGTCCACTGATTCCCATCCAGAAGCAACAGACAAGCCTGCTGCAACATGCCCGGGCAGAAACCAGGTCACCTTTCCCATCCAAACCTGCGTGTGGCTCACAGAGCGCCCGGAAGACCCTGTGGTGATGCGCAGAAGTCAGCGGAATGACCAGAGCCCAGCCTTGCGTGGCAGCTTCTAAATTAAGAGTTGGATACACAGAGCAGAGATGGAGCCACTGGGAGCCTGTTCCATGGGTGCGGCTAAAGACAGATGCGGCTAGCGGGTGAGGAGAGGAAGGGGTGATTCTGCTTTGGGAAGAGAGCTCCATGGACTCTCCAGCAGAGCCACACTGGACCAGGAAGGACGCTTGCCCCTTCCTGTAAGTCATGTAAAGAGGTCTATCATCCCCATCCTCCTCTTCACAGAGTCACTAAGGCCTCAAAAAGGAGGTGACAGAGTACCTCCAAAGCAAACCCCATTTCTCAACCACCGCCCCAAACAGCCGTGGACCAACTCCAGCATGAAAGGGAAGGACAAAAAACTTAAACCCGAAATGCAAATTTTTTTAATTATATTTAAAAGACTGTCTTGATTAGCCTAATAAGACCATTGTAGTAGGTGAACGTGGCTGGGAAGTTATGGAAACACAGAGATGGTTAAAGGAGCTGCCCCTAAGCAAGAGAGCAACCTGGCACCATACAGGCCGAGCACAAGCAGCAGCTACCGGAATAACAAAACTGCTTCCATATTCATGCCCCAAGGATCGAGACTATCCAATAAATCAAGCTCAAAAGCACACATGTGAGAAGTAACAGGGCCCTGGAGACCCGTGTCCCCACTATGGTCAGCGCCCTGCGGAAGAATAATGATTCACACAGAAAACGGCCCTGTCTTAGCCATCCTGGCATTGTCCTGCCGCCCAGGGTACAGGAGACAGGAGACTCTTCCAGAATCTCTTAAGGAGGCACTCACAAAGGGAACACAATGTTCTCTCCTTACAAGGATCCTTGGTGGGATGTGCTTACAGATAGCTGTAAGAGATGAAGACTGGTCTTCCTCTGTCTGGTATATTCTAGAAAACGCCAACCTCACATGATGGGAACGGGAGCTGGTGGGCCCATCTGGGAGGTCCAAAAGCCAAGGACATCCTGAGTCTCCAAGCTGAGATCAGAGGACACCACAGGTCCTGGGACACACATTCAGATGATGGGGAAACTGTCATGGGTGCTGGGGAGGAAACGGGGCTTTACAGGAGCAGAGCAGGAGCTGTTTTAGAGAACGCGATGCTCGCTTGGTTTATTTCCGCCTAGAAAGGGGGAGGAACGCTGATTAGTGACTGCACTGTAGCAGAGAATGTGCTCAGCCTGGTCTGTCCTTCCATTTATTTGGTCCTTGAGACAGGCTCTCACTCTGTAGCCCAGCCTGACCTCCCACACCTGAAGCCCCTGCTTCAGCTTCCCAATGCTGGGCTTACAGGCATGAGTCACCACCCAACACCCAACATCACTCACCCTGCCTCCTCCTCCCCTCAGCCCTCTTGGGAGATGTTTTCTCCATCTTACAGATAGGGAAAGTGAAGGATAGCAGTTGCCTGAAGTCACGGTTGCTAGAATTTGAACCTCCGGTCTATGTGGCACACATGGTGATTCTGTACTTATGCGGAATCAAAGCACTGATGGGTCTACTTCTAAAACTATTGGTTTTAGTCTCTTCAGAGGCCACCTCAGCTCCTGAGGTGCAACAGGACTTGCTCTTAGTGGCTGAGCAAGGTGGTAGTGTGAGATCCTAGTCCTTTCCTACCAACCAGGAACTCCTCTGTCAAATGACTGGCAGGGGCATCCTCGGACCTGCCTTACCCACTGAGAGCCAACCTGATGCCTCAGTTTCCCTCCTTCCTTCCAGAGTTGCCATGCCCCTGTATGTACTTAAGTCTGTCTTACTCAGCACCTGCTTCGGTGACCTCAGCTAGTATCCCCTTCAAAAAAAAAAAAAAATCTGGCTCCAGAATTCTCTCTTTCTGACATTTCTTCCTCCTTCTCACTCATCTTCGGGTGCTACAGTCAGAGCCTGGGTGTTCTATCCATAGCTGCAGCTTCACTTGGTCCAAAGCTACTAAACTAGAAAGAATTAGGGCAGTTCCCAAAAAATAACTTAATCTTGGTGATTAGATGCTAATACCCAAAGACAGTGGCTAATGAGCCTGCAGACGCCAAGGGCAGAAAGGCAGAAAGTTACAGGTTGAAAGTGAAATGTCACCTGTATGTTCATGGGTTTGAAAGCTTGGGTCCCTGCCAGTGGTGCCAATTTGAAAAAGCTGTGGGAATTTTCTGACACAGAGGCTTCCTGGGGAGAGCGAGTGGCTGAGAGCTGGCATTGAAGGTTCACGTCCCAGCCTAACTTCCCATCTCATCTCTGCTTCCTGGGTCACTAAGGTGTGGGGAGGCAGAGGCCCAGCTACTTGCTCTCGCTGGAGCCACCTGCTGCCATATCTTCCAGCCATGGTGGGCTGGATCCTCTTAAACTATAAATGCTTCCTTCGTTGAACATTTTTAAAGATCGAACAGTGGGGCCAGAGAGATGGCTCAGGAGTTAAGAGCACTAGTTGCTCTTCGAGAGGACCCAGGTTCAATTCCCAGTCTGTGGCTCAACCATCTGTAACTCCAGTTGAAGGAGATCCGACTCCATCTTCTGACACCCTCAGCTACCAGGCACACAAGTGGCATACAGGCATGAAGGAAAAACACTCACATGCATAAAATGATTTTTTTTCATTTTAATTGAACAAGCCACCACACTTAGAAATCTAAGTTCCAGGTGAAGCATGTCCCCCACTTTCTTCCTTCCTTATCTGTTTTACTCCTTAAATTTCAAGAGCAAAGAATTGAGCTGTGTGTAGTTTCATTATATGTTGTGCTTCATGGGGGAGCTTTTTAATACCTGGGTTTGGCTGTAGAAAGCAGATGGTCATAAGCCACAAAAGAGAGACTATATAACTGGAGCTTTGTCAAAAGAAAAGCTTTTCGTGCTTTAAAGGATCCCATCAGGAGAGTGAAAAGACTGCCCTAAGAATGGGAGCTGTGTTTGCAAACTGCATTTGATAAGAAATTAGTATCTGCAATATGCAATTAGCTTCCACAACTCAACAATAAATGAATAAGAAATTCGATTAAAAATGAGCAAAGAATGTGTACACTTTTCTGAAGAAAATACAAAACTGGCCAATATGAGCATGAAAAGATTAATATTTGGCTGTATTCATTGTGGTGGAAATGCAAATCAAAACCACAGTGAGGGGCGGGGCCTACAGCTTCATGGTAAAGCACACACAGGATGAAAGGAGAGAACCAATTCCTGCAGGTTGTCCTCTGACCTCTATATGCATACACACAGGGAAAAAAAAGAAAGAATAAATAAATGTATGTTTAAAAAAGAAGAAGAAATTATGATGACATATCCATTAGTGTGGCTATATTTTTTTTAAAGACTAGGCATGGTGCCTTATTTCTTCAATTTCAGCATTTGGGAGGCAGACGTAGGCAGATCTCTGAGTTTGGGGCATGTCTGGACTACATAGCAAGTTCCAGGCCTGCCAGGGCAACAAACTGAAACTCCGGTTCCGTTTTTTTTTTTTTTTTTTAATAATAATAATAACAGGCATTAAGGTATTAGAGAGCATGGGAGGAAATCGGAACCAATTATAAAGCAGGATGGCCACTTTGGAAAACACTTCAGGCAACTGAGCAGACAGTTAACAACACAGTTGTTTTTACTGGTTACTTTTGTGTTGCCATGATCAAAAATATTTGTCAGATGCATCTTAAGTGGGTGAAGATTTATTGTAGCTCATGACTTCGGAGGACTCTGTCAAGATAAGGAACACGTGGCAGAGAAGTTCACGTCATGGCAGCTGGCAAGTCTGGTGGGCACAGAGGTCGACCAGGAAACAAACAAAAACACAGGAGCTGTAATTTAGATGTGCCCTTCAAAGGCCTGTCCCTAGCGACCTACTGTCACCAGCAAGGCCCCACCTCCCAAACTGTGCATAGCCTTTCAAAATTACAACAATCACCAGCTAGGGAACAAGCATTCCAAGCATTAATTCTTGCCCGGCAATTGATAACTAGACAAAAAGTTAAACCAATTGAGTGTTATTCAGCCAGAAACAGAAATGGAGTTCTTATGCATTAAACAACATGGTGAAACTCAAAAGTAAAGTGAAGAGGCCAGACATAAAAGGCCACACACTGTGTGAGTCCATCTACAGTAAATGTCCACAATGGCCAGTCCTGAGATACAGACGGTGGGTTCATGTGGTTGCCAGGGACTAGGGGGGAAAAGATATGGAGAGTGACTGCTCAGAGGGCCTGGGGTTTCTTTTCAGGGTGGTGAAAATGTTCTGAAATTACATAATGGTGATGGGGTCACAGCTTTCTGAATACACTAAAAATCACTGGAATGTGCACTTTTAAAGGGTAAATTTTATGGTATGTGAATTATATCGTAATAGAAAAATTTAAGCCAGTAAGTTAAGTATTTTATATTTCTCTACGGAGCCCAAACCACTTCAAATTTGGTGTTTTAAGATGTGACCTTTGACTGATTTCCTCCCGCCAGGTGGATGGTCTTTGACAAAAGACCCATCCTTGCTCTAAGAGGGTCATATTTCAGGCAGGCTCAAACCTCAGGACAAGGGCTAGATTGACTAAAGTCATTAAAGCTTTAGTTTAGGAGATCAAAGAAGAAAACTAATGAGACCTGACGAAAAGCCAGGTGTGACAATTAGAACAGATCACTCAGCCAGAAACAGAAGTTCCAGAAGTGTCCGCCATGTCACAGGAGGGCAGCTCGCCAATAGGTAACCCATGAGACAAAGGCCTTCTGGGAAAATTCCATCCTGATCCTAAATTGATGCCCAGGCCGAGCGGTAAGTGAACTTAACCACAAACCCCTAGAAAGGTGTGAAGTTGTAAAGCTAAGATAAAGGCTTCATAATAAGTACTGGGTGTAGTTCATGTGTCTCCTGTTTTGGTGGTGGTGGTGGTGGTTTTGGTTTTGCTTTTGCTTTGGCTTTGGCTTTGGCTTTTTCAAGACAAGGTTTCTCTGTGTAGCCTTGGTTGTCCTGGACTTGTTTTGTAGCCCAGGCTGGCCTCGAACTCACAGAGATCTGCCTGCCTCTACCTCTCCAAATGCTGGGATTACAGACATGGGCTATCGTACCTGGATGTCTCCTGTTTTTAAAAAGCAAGAAAATTAATGACCTCTATATATTAAACATCTATATATATGCATATGTGAATATGTGTGTGTATGTGTGTGTTACTGAATTCTGATGAAGAAGAAAAGATAGAATTTTCAATAAAGGGTGCTCAAATAATTGGATATTCATATGCAAAAACTAAAATGAATTTTAATCCTGGTCTCAGTAAGATAGATAGATAGATAGATAGATAGATAGATAGATAGATAGATAGATAGATAAAAATTAAAATTGACCACAGATCTGGATTAAAATCTAAAACTAAAAACATGCAAACAACATGCAAACAAAAACCTTCTAAAAATAAATATATAAAAGAAAAAATTTTCTAACAATTATGTCTTAGATGTGTTATCAAAATCCATCCTATAAAAGGAAAAGTTGATAAATTGGGCTTTACCAAAAAAATCAAGATATTTGCTTTGTAAACGCTACTAGAGTCAGGCAGGGGTGGTGCACACCTTTAACCCCAGCACTGGAGAGGCAAAGGCAGGGAATCTCTGTGAGTCTGAGGCCAGCCTGGCCTACAGAGTGAATTCCAGGACAGCCAGGGCTACACAAAGAAACCCTGTGTTGAAAAACCGAAACAAACCAAACCAAACAAAAAATACCACTAGACCAAATGAGCAGATATGCCACACACTGGGAGAAACGCTTTGATAAGCATGTATCTGATAAAGGCTTATTTATAAAAGACACACCAAACTAAAAACTCAGCAATAAGAAAGCAAACGTACAATTTCTAGAGTAAGATAGACTCAAACGAACACCTTAACAGAGAAAATAGATGCAAAATAAGCTCAGGAGAAGGTGATCGATACAACGAGCCGCTAGAAATACAAATTGGCGCACCACAAGGAACCACCAAACCAACAGAATGCTTACAGTTTTTACAGGCTGCGCGTGTGCTGATGGGAGTTGGAGCAGCTGGGATTTTCATAGTACAGTCTGAAAACAGTTCCTCAAAAGTTATAAATAGGGAGCTCAGCTCAGCCTGTAAAGTTCTTGCCGAGCAGGGATAAGGACTTGAGTTTGATGCCCAGCACCCACACGGAAGAGCTGTGGTGGCCCACACCTATAACCCAGCACCAGGGAGGCAGAGACGAGCAGGGGCCACTGGCTACCCAGCCTAGCCACCTGGACCAGCTTCAGGTCAGCGAGAGATTCTTCTAAAACAAACAAGCAAACACAGGTAACCAGTCCTGAGGAAGGGCGCTCGAGGTTGACCTTCCCCCTCCACACACACTACACACTTGTACACCAAGCACGCACGCTCATACACAAGAGCCTCGGCACCCAAGGGACTGAGCAGAAAGACCACTGTGAGCTTCCAAGGTGGGACTCCTTGTGAAGGCATGAAGGGGTCACGGAGAGTAGCTTGGGTGGCCCCTCCTCAACGTAAAAACTTCTCATTGTTTCCCCGTAGGAAGAATGAACTGTGCGCAGAAGCGCTGTGAGCTGGCGATGGGAAGATGGGCGAGTGGCGGTCCAAGAAAGGGATGGGCCTCAGCCAGAGAGCAGCTTTATAAATTACATTAATCTCTTATTAAGGCTCTGGAAGCATCAGTTAAAAATCTTAGCTGTGCTTCATAGCCCTTTATGGGGAGAAGACTTACGGTACGGCAGGATTAACAGGATTGAAAACTTGAAAAGGCTTTGGGCCTGGTTCCTCCGTAATCGCAAAAGCGCACAGTAGCTCTGGCGAACTTTGTTTGGGCTGCATTATAATCGTGTGTTTAGCTACCTCCCTTCCCGACTCAGAAGCAGTCATTCGGACCCAGTACTAGATTATCTGGGGTCAGATCTCAGCTCGCTTAACAGCAGGGTGAACTTGAACGCGCTATTTTACCTCCATGTGTCACAATTCCCTCACCTGACTGACGGAGTTAGTCTCCGTGATTAAATATGGCAATACATAAAAAGCACTTCAATCAATGTCTGACCCATCAAAATTGATTGATAAATTCCAGTAATTAGCTTGAGAATTCCCCCTGGGGCAGAGTCTCAGAGGCGGTTTCTAGTTCTCCAGCGGCACACGAAGGGTTTGGCACTTGGTATGGCCTCACAAAGAGCAGGACGGACGAACGAGTCAGTAAATTAGAGCCCTGCCATTTTGTTCCTAGCGTCTGAATTGCTTTATTGCTAGTGTGGTGGCGGCATTTCACCTTGGCATGCCTGGTGTCTTGGCACTGCTAACATGGCCCTCCTTCCCACCGTGACCACGCCCACCGTGACCACACCCACTGTTTGCAGGTGTTGAAGGTCCTGGTGCAGTGACTATGAGCAGAGAGACAGAGAGGCTTGACAGAGCGACATCCTTACCTCTCTCTACCGCATCTGGCCACCCTGATGCCGAGAAGAGGGCTAGAATCTGACAAAGCTGTCGGAGCGAGATGCAGACAGACAGCTGCCTCGAGATTCAGGCGGAATGAGTCCTCAAGCTAGCACTCAGAATGATCCTGCTGAAATCTCAGCTGGGTCATGTCACTTCTCTGCACAAATCCCCCTCTGCTGGCATCTCCCCCTGCAGGGAGCAAACCCCAGAATTCTCACCAGCAGCCCAATGGGTCGTGCCCCTCTCCCAATTCAACCCTTACCTTGTGCCTTCTTGCGCCTGCTGCTCCAGCGGGTCAGAACTAGTCTTGATGCAGCTCAAACATTCCCAAAGGGCCCTTGCTTGCACCTACCCTTCCCTCGGCCTGCTGTGCTTTTTCCCAGAAATTCATCAGTGCTCTGTTTAGAGACCGTCTCGTCAGAGAGGCCTTTTCTGCCCACTTGTCTAAAACGCCGTGAGAGTGAGGACTTCACTGAGTGCCTTCCTCCATCCCAGCAGCTAGCCTGGCGTGTGACACAGCAGGGTCACTGACTGCTTAGCCACTGATTAAGCGAATCAAACCCCAAGGTTCACTTGTTTCCGGCCTGTACCCTTCCAAGGCTAAGCCCTCTCCAAGGGGGGGCTTCTCCGGTAGTGAACCTAGACCTAGCAGAACGAGGGACATGAAAAAAAAACCATTGGAGCAAAGAGGAGCAGCTGACTAGAATCCGCTGCTAGAAAAATTGAGAGTCCCTGGCATAGCCCAATGAACTGTGTTTGTCAGTATTTCCAAGGCAAGGTAAAATGTGTCCGTGTCCAAGAAGCCTAAATACCCATTACATGACTTAATTAAACAAGTATAGTCAAAGCAGACACAGAATTAAAGAAAGAGAGGGAAAAAAGAGAGAGAGAGAGAGAGAAAGAGAGAGGGAGGAAGGGAGGGAAAACCTGTTGTAGAGGGGTGTTTTAACCTTTTGACATTGAAATATGACACCATCACCAACAAATGTGTTGGGCCGCATTTTTTTTCTGTTATAGATTTATTTATTTTATTATTTTCTGAGTGTTTTACAGTGTACATGCCCGGCGTGCCATCAGAGTTCAGAAGACATTGTGAGATCCCCTGAGTCTGGAGTCACTGTGTGGGTGCTGGGAACCAAGCCCAGGTCCTCTGCAAGAGCACTAAATGCTCTTAACCACTGAGCCATCTCCCCAGCATTGTTTTTAATTCAGTACCCATTCCTGTGTACCATTTTGTTTTTTGAGACAGGGTCTCACTATATAACCCCAGCTAACCTGAAACTCACTGTATAGATCAGGGTGTCCTTCAACTCACAGAGATCCACCTACCTCTGTTTTCCACACACTAGGACTAAAAGTATGTGCCACCATACCTGGCCACATTCTTGGGACTCCCGTGGCCCAAGGGCTGAAAGTTGAACATACCTGGATCATTAATGGGGCCGTCCTTGGAATATGCATTTTAAACAAAGTCCTCAGGTAATTGTTGTTCTTTTAGTTTTGTTTTAAAACAGGATTTTACTTGGCAGCCAGGCTGTCCTTGAGCTCACAGCTCACAGTCTCTGCCTCCTAGGAGCTCAGCTTACAGGCATGCTCCACTATATCCAACTTCAGGCAGCTCTTTCTACCAGCTTAAGAAGAGTCTTGGAAAGAATCTTAGCATCCTACTACAGTGTGAAACTAGGCATTAAAATGGGAAAGACATGAGCTATTACAGCGAAACGGGTCTGGGTTCAAATCCTGCTGTCACTACTTATTGTATATATAGAATCCCACTATTACTTATTCCTGAGATCCTGGGATCCATTTCTAGTTAAAGTGGAAAACTGTGCAGATTCTACTAGGATACTGAGATGATTAAATAAGTACAAACCGTACCTGGAACATAGCAAGCACTTAATAATGGCAACTTGTTATATTGTTTATTATTAGTCTATGGGCGGAGTCGCTTCTCTCCTTCCAACTTTATATGGGTTCTGGGGATCAGTCTCAGGCTGTTTGTGCAGCAAACACCTTTACCTGCCATCTTGCCAGCCCACTATTACTAGTTTTTGTAGCCTCTATATTTTCTGAGTGCTTAAAAACAACTCTATAAAATGTTCTCTCTCTCTCTCTCTCTCTCTCTCTCTCTCTCTCTCTCACACACACACACACACACACACACAGTGGCATCACAGAGCTGAAAACATATAGTACAAAGAGCCTATTCTGCAACTAGAAAGCCCTCTTGCATCCCTCCCTAGAGTACCTCTTCGCTCCTCCGGAGTAGAAACTGGAAACACGTTTTGCTCTTAACTACCATTGATCATGAATAATAAATCCATATCTTTTTAGAGTCTTGAGAAGGTGCCAGCATGGACTGCCTTAGCCCTCGCAGTGAGAGGTCTGTCTGTGAGAATATTACTGCATCTGGATTCAGGGACCACAGTGTGCAGCTTCCATTAGCAAACGGGTCCCCATCATCAGGACCTTGGGACTCCAAGCTTGAGGACAGAGGAAAGAGAAGCAGAGGCCGCGTTACTCTGCTGCTCCCTCTCCTACGCTGAGCCATTAGGGCTCTGGGATAACAGCTGAAGAGTGAGGAGGAGTGTCTAGAGTTGGTCTCCTTAAACTCAGCTCTAAGCAATAGCACACTGTCCCAGCAACCCATTCTGCGGAGAGCTCACCAGCCTTCCACAACTCCACACTCCCACCTGCTGGAAGCTGCCTTGCACAGCTGGGCCTTTCACAGCCTACTCTGACTGCTTCTTTGGGAGCCACGGCGCAGGCTGGAATGGTCTCTTAACCTTACTTGAGTCTCGATCTACGCTGTTTTGTGAATGCTGCACACTCAGATCTTTAGATCCTCCCAACTTGTAACCAGGGAGACACAGCCCTTGGCTTGCCTTGTTCTCCCTGGATCGAGTGGGACCCAATAACAAACTACCCACTCAGCCAGATGGAAAGACTTGAGACGTTGGACAGGGAGCTGCTGTCCCTTTATTTCTTTAAGCAGAGGCGTCCCCAGTAAACAGATGGAGAAGGGAAGGCCCAGAACATCAAAGGAGCCATCCATAGGAAAGAGACCTGATTTCTCCCATCCTTCACAGGGGCTGATGCAGCTTCCAGTGTGGACAGATACGGAGGACCACCACAGACAAAGCTTAGCCTCTACACCTTCAGACCTTTGCAGAGTCACCCATTGCCTTTCTTCTGACCGTCTTCTATGTCCTTGGCAACCTCATTCCAGCAGAAGAAAACATGTCTTTAGCCACAGCACCCTCCAAGAACTTTCCCTCCTTCCTCTCCCTCCCATTGCTGAGTCCTGACATCCCCACCCAAGGACACTGGTGTCCTCAGAGCCCTCTTCAGGAGGCTGTTCTTTCTCCCACTTGTGTTCTGTTCTCCTGCCAGGAAGGGAAGGTCCAGGGTCTGCATCCTCCCAGCTCACCTCCCACCTCTTCCAGAGCCACACAGCCTCTCCTACCCATCACTCAAAGCTCTGTGTGCTAAATAGTTCTTAGATTTGCCTCTTCTGGTCTTGCAACTGACCCTGGGCCACATCAGCTGACAACCTCCTTGTTGATCACAGAGTATTAACTGTCACCATCAACCAGAGGCAACGTGCTGAAGCCCGGCCACCTTCGTTTCTCAGTGTCGCCCTCCTTCCCACTCCCCACCCCCTGCTCCTCCTCCAAAGGCCACAAATGGCTCCCACCTCTCAAATGCTAAGTATTAACATCTCAGCTTAGATAATGGCACTACCACGCTCCTCTTCCTCCCATTTTTCCACCCCTGACCTCACAGAATTCCAGCACTTCAAACTTTTCCCCATCTCCCAGTTTACCCTCTCTTCCCCACCCTCACCCACACCCCCAGGTCTGTCTTTCAAAACCCAATCTAAAAGCCAGGTATGGTAGCACATGCCTGTAATCCCAGTTCTTGGGAAGCAGAGTCAAGCAGATTGATGTTAAATTCAAGGCCAGCCTAGACTACACAGTGAGACCCAGTCTCAAACAAGCAAATAAAAATCCAAACTTCTGATCGGTGTTGTAAATGGCCCCTCATTCTCTCCCTAATTTCTCTTGCTCCCTTTTTCTTCTATTCACGAGCCCTGGGAAACCTTGACCCTTGTCATTTCTACCACTGTTTGTGCTTACCCGTGGACTTTGGACTCCTGGTAGAAAGATCCTATATTCTTGCACAAAGTAGTCACTTGTAATTTTCTAGAAAGGCCATTACAACTCCACCTGACTCTCCTGCCTCTCACCAGGCTGTCTAGCCTTTACTTTGCTGAGGAAAATTAAAAGTCAAGGGTGGTTGGAGAGACAGCTCAGAAGTTCAAAGCAGAGGACCCACATTCAATTTCCAACACCCTCAAAGCGATTCACAACCATCCATAACCCCAGTTCCAGGACACATGTGATACACAGATATCCCCTAAAGCAAAACACTACTACACATAAAATGATGATGATGATGATGTTGATGATGATGATCGTGATGATGATGATAAAGCCAAGAGCTTTGTTCTTTGTTCTTGTCCTCACCTCAGTCTCTACTCTCAGAAAATGACCCTCTGCTCAGGGTCAGCCTTTCAGCTTTGGCCTAAATCCCCCCCTTTCCATGCCAGAGATGTAAGTCAGTGACAGAACGTTTGCCTAGCATGTTCAAGGTCTCACTACATGGCCCAAATGAGCCTTGAACTCAAGGTTCTCCTGCCTAAGATTCAGACCTTGTAGAGATGTTACCATGCTAAGCTTGATAGATACATAGATAGATAGATAGATAGATAGATAGATAGATAGATAGATAGATA
>NW_026585685.1:5767613-5768047 GCF_907164565.1 Psammomys obesus | reverse complement strand
ATAGATAGATAGATAGATAGATAGATAGATAGATAGATAGATAGATAGATAGATAGACAGACAATAAAGAATTTTTAAAAGCCTGTAAGGACTGTGCATTGGGAATCGATGTTCTGGGTGTGGAACAGACAGCCTCAGGGAGGGCCAGATGCTACTGGTCACCATGTGTTGCTAGCCAGGGCGTGCTGTGTCAGCTTCAGGAATCTGCCAAGAGGAACACTGGAAAGCTTTTCCTGCCTGTGTTCCTTCAGTGCCCTCCACTGACAAAGCTTAACATTGAACCAGACAGCAAGGGAGAAATGGTGCCAGGGTCCAGCTTCATTACACATGCACAAATGGAGACCAGAGGTCCACACTGGGAATCCTTCCATATTACTCACCTCTTTCTGTTTTGTTTTGTTTTGTTTTGTTTTGTTTTGTTTTGTTTTGTTTTG
>NW_026585685.1:5701306-5767603 GCF_907164565.1 Psammomys obesus | reverse complement strand
TGTTTTGTTTTGTTTTGTTTTGTTTTGTTTTGTTTTGTTTTGTTTTGTTTTGTTTTGTTTTGTTTTTGAGACAAGTTCTCTCGTGGTGCCTGAAGTTCACTGACTCAACCAGGCTGACTGGGCAATAAGCTTCAAAGGTCAGCCTACCTCTGCTCACCATCCCAACCCACCCGCTACACACACACACACACACACACACACACACACACACACACACACACCGTTCGTAGCCATGTGCCACTATGGCCAACTTTTTATGTGAACATGTGAACTCCGGTCCTTATCTTTGTGCAGCACCTCAATGTCTGCGTCGTGTTCCCCAGCCCCTTTCCATTTTAAGCCAAGCTGCCAGAAAACGCCCACCACTGTTTTCTCTCTTCCCAGACGCCCTTTTTACGGCCTGGCGCAGCTCTAACCACCACTCCCCACAGAAACTTCCGCAGTCAAGCTCTTCGGTGAGATGTATGGCATAGTTTTTCAGCTCCTTCCTGACTCTTTGTGAGTTTCACATCATGTACTCCAGTATGCACTCCCATCCCTCATACTCACCTCCACCCTTGCAACCTCCCTCCCGAAAGAAAATTAAAAAAAAAAAAAAATTAAAGAAAGCAAAACAGAGCGCAGAAGACATCTGGTCACAGACGCTATAGTGTGTCACAGTGTGTCCCACGGTGTACCCGTCTGTCCACACATCTCTACTTGCGAATGTTCATCACAGTGAGGCGTTGGTCTGGTTTGAGGCCTCTGGCTTCTGCTACACCATCAATATTAGATCCTCCCCACGTCTCTTCCTGGTTGTCCTGTTGCTGCCCCGTGTCATGGAGATCCTGCAGCTTTGGATCTGCAGAACCAGCCCTGTCATGTGCCCCAACAGTTCACAGAGGATGTAGATTTTGGGGTGAGGCGACTCAAAGCCGTGGATCTGAGCCTGGGTCCGGCTCTCCTGCATCTGCACCACCAGGGCAAGCTCTGCCGCACTGCCCCGGCTAGCCTGCCCAATGCTGCTGCCGGGAGAGGGCAGGGCCTGTTTTCCTGCCCTCATGCCTTTGGGGCCAGCTCCAGTGTGCATCTCAGTCGAGGCCCACTTTCCCAAATGCTGCAGCCAGCAAGAAGCTGACCCAGCTCTCCTGACTGCCTCATGTGGTGAGGGGCAAGGGGTAGAGGGCATCACCTCCTCCCAAGCCACCTCACAACAGAGGGGTGGGAGCTCTCCCATGCTCACACCCTCCGGGTGGCTCACCTCCATCCCTACCTCCATCCCCACCATCAGGGCCAGCTCTACTGTGCTGCCCAGGCAAGGTACTGAGCCTGTTCTCCCGAGTGCTGCAACCAATAAGACATGGGCCCAGCTCTTTAGAGTGCCACAGCCCCTGAGGGTCAAGCACAGTCTAGTCTGCACAGCTCTTGGATATCTACGTGATCCCAGGCAGCTGCCCAGACCAAGGCCAGCCACATGGTCTCTAGTGGTGATATGGATCATAGACATCAACACAGACCCCTGCCTCGGCACAGTCAGGGACCCAGACATGACCCTCACTGGCAGCCCAGCCTGGGACTTCACCATGGCCTCAGGTGGCGGGGCTGGCTAACCACACAGGCTATCCCTCTCCAGCCTGGTATCTCCGGGTCCATCTCTCTTCACAGTGCTCGAACGGTTCTGCTTCTCTTTCTCTCCCATCTGCCCACCACATACTTGCACTTTGTAGTGCTTCCCGATGCAAGCAAGCCACACGGCTGGCGGGCCTCTGGGTGATCTCCACTGCCACCGCATGGCATGGTGGAAAGCTGGTCTCTAGGTGTCTCTAGCTCACCTGTGGCTGCAGGAGGGACCTCTGTGTGTCTATGGCCTGCCTGTGCCATGCAGCTGCTGCATAGCATATTTTAACTTTGAATTTTCTTTAATTTTTTATTTCACGTCTATGGGTGTTTTACCTGTATTCATATCTGCTTGCCACACATATACCTGGTACCCACAGAGGCCCGGAAAGGGTATCAGATTCCCTAGAACTGGAGTTACAGGTGGTTGTGAGCCACCACGAGGGCTCTAGGAATCAATCCTGTGTTCTCTGGAAAAGCAGGCAGTGTTCTTGGTCTTTGAGCCAGCTCCCCAGCCCCAGTCGTTTTTATCCTTACCATTTTTTCATTTGATACTTTTGAAGGATTTTGTGCTCTGAGAGTAACTATAGTCTTTCTTTGGATCCTGTGGCACGCCTCATGACAAACTGTATTGTTTGCTCAAAATTCTCCTCTTTTTGGTATGGTTTGTTACGGACACTGTCCTCACTGACATTCGATCTCGATATGGGACTCGTATCAGCTAGCAGGTGACATATGAATTGAAGTAACAATGTGGTTAGTCCCCAAAAGAGGCCATAAGACAATTGCAAATTCTTGTCACCTCCTTGCACCCCCAGCCTTCAGCAGCAGAAAGCAAATTGTCAAGTAGCTGCTTCTCTGTAAGGCCTGAGTCCAGAATGAGTCACACATATCAGATCTAAACAAACCCACAGCCAGAGCCACCATAAACACAAAGCCAGTGGCCACTGCTTACGTCATTAAGACAGTAGGATTCAGCAAAGAAGAAAAAAAAAAAAAAAAGACCCACAGCTAGATAATTTTTTTAACTTTTTATTGATTCATTTTGAGTTTCACATCATGCACCCCAATCCCATTCATCTCCCCATCCCCTCATGCCTAACCTTCACTCTTGGAACCTCCCCCACAAAATAAAACACACACAAAGCACAAAGAGAACAAACAAACAAAAAAAGGCAAAGAAAACATCTCATTGTGGAAGCTGTAGTGTGTCACAGTGTGTCCCACAGTATATCCCTCTGTCCACACATCTTCACTTGCAAATGTTCAATGCAGTGAGTCAGTGGTCTGGTTCGAGGTCTCTGGCTACTGTGGCACCATCAGTATTGAATCCTCACTGGGACTCCTCCCAGTTGTCCGGGTGTTGCCCTGTGTCATGGAGATCCTGCAGCTTTGGGTCAGCAGGACCAGCCCTTTCACTCATCCCAACCTTTCACAGATAATATAGATTTTGGAGTGGGCCAATTCAGAGCCCTGGATCTGGTCCTGGGTGGTAGCTGAGC
This sequence comes from Psammomys obesus, assembly GCF_907164565.1. NCBI lineage: Eukaryota > Metazoa > Chordata > Mammalia > Rodentia > Muridae > Psammomys > Psammomys obesus. Next base: position 5,764,505 of record NW_026585685.1, on the reverse strand, counting down.
TGGTCATCCCACCGGTTCTCCCTTATCTGCACCACCAGGGTGAGCTCTCCAGCATTGCTTTGACTAGGCCACCCGATGCTGCCACTGGCAGGAAACAAGGTCAGCTCTCCAGCTTTCATGCCCTTGGGGTGGCTCACCCACACACACACACCTCCAGAGCCAGCTTCGCTGTGCTGTCCACTCAAGACTCATGGCCTACTCTCCCAAATACTGCAACCTGTGAGTGGCTGGACCAGCTCGCCTGTGTCCTACCCTCAGGCCAGCTCTCCCGAGCCCCCTCCACCAGGGCCAGTTCTACTGTGCTGCCCAGGGCGTGCTCTCCTGTGCTCTTACCCTCAGTTTAGCTCACCTGAGCCCTGTCCACCAGGGCCTGCTCTTCTGAGTGCTGCAGCCCACAAAAGGCAGGGCCAGCTCACCCCCATCTCATGACTCCGTGGTCAGCTCTCCCAACTGCTTCTGGTGTCGAGAGGCAAGGGTGGAGGACATTCACACACACACACACACACACACACACACACACACACACGGCAGAGGGGTGGTGGGGCCAGCTCTCCCATGCCCTTGCCCTTAGGGTTGGCTCACCTGTGCCGCCTCCACCAGGGCTAACTCTACTGTGCTGCCCACTGCTGCAACTAATGAGGGGCGAGGCTAGCCCTCAGACCCTATGGGCAGCCTTCCTTACTGCTGGAGGCTGCAAGGGAACATGATCACTTCTGCACCTGTGCCACACCACTGCCAACAAGTGGCAGGGTCAGCTCTCCCACACTCAAGCCCTTGGAGCCAGCTCACGCACACACCTGACACCAGGGCCAGCTCCACTGTGGTTCCTGGACATGGCCCAGGACCCATTTCGCTTCTCTCTCTCTCCCATTTGACCACCACGTACTCGCACACTGTGGTGGCTCCCTCTGCAGGCTGGCCACGATGCCTGGGTGACATCCTCCATCAGTGCTATGAAGGGTGTCTATGGCTTACCTGCTCCATGCCCAGCAGGGCAGGTCTGTGGATGGCATGGTGGTCCACAGGTCCCTGTCTGTCTTCCTCCTCCTGTGCTTCGCTGCCTGGATTTGATTTGGTTTGGTTTTTATGAGTCGTAGGCATAAGACAGCTTTGGCCACCGAGCCAGGCATCAAGCTAGGATGAAGAAAGGACCGACATCTGCTCTGCCCCTGACTGACATAAGAACACCACCACCAACAGCAAGCTGTCTTTTTACCCATTGTGGAGGGGGGGGGGTAGAGGAATTGTTTTTTAATGGAGGGGGATACAAATCACAGATATCAGGAATGAAAAGAAGAACCAGTCGATCTTCAAATGATACTTAGTATACAGATTCCTTGAAAGACAAATTACCAAAGCTGACACAAGAGAAACAAAAAAATATGAGGAGCCCTTTATCACCAAGTATATTGAATTTTTTGTTTTTCTTTTTTAAAGCTTTTATACAAGGCTGGGGTAAACACACCCTTAAGATACAAAGCTCTTGGCTAAATCCCTAGCCCCTCAAAACACAAATTTTTCCACACAAAAATCTCTAAGCCAAACAGCTTCACTGATGAATTCTACGTCTCACAGCAGAGGAAGAGGTCATTTAGTTAGTTAGTTAGTTAGTTAGTTAGTTAGTTAGTTAGTTAGTTAGTTAGTGTTCTTACACTGCTGTTAGAACCTAACGAGCTCATAACAAGAAAGCAAAACTGAATCAGTACTCCAAGGAATATTGATACAATATCCCTAATAAAACATTATTAACTAGAAGAAGAAATATATAAAAGGAGGCCTTTGAAAGAATTTATTATGATTAAGCAGAGTTTCTCAAGAGTACAATATTTAGTCAAATAATCACCAAGGTTTGCTTCGTCAAGAGAATGAAGGAGACAAATCATGTGATTATCTGAACAGATGCAGGAAATGTGATAAAAAAAAATTGACGACTATTCATGTTAAGGCCTAGTGGTCACACCACACACAATGGTTAGGGACTGAATACTCTCCATTCTAACAGCAAGAACAAGGCAGGAAAGTCCTTTCTTTACACTTCTGTTCAACACTGCATAGAGTCCCTAGAACAGTCAGGAGGGAAAGAGACAGAAAGGATGGCAGAGACCCAAAGGGACTGGAAGAACTGAGCTCCCTGCACTCACAGTGTGACTGTACTTGTAGATATTCTAAGGAATATGCCACCAAGATTGCACAGTACAAGGTCAAATGTCAAAATCACTTGTTTTTACTGTAATTGAATAATTGGAATTTTAAAACTTTAATACCACTTAAAATAGCACCAGGACTTCTAATCCTGACCAAGATGGAGTAACAGGGACTAGATGTACACTCTCACCGGAAACAGCTAAAACTCCAAGCAAAATGCATGAAGCAAGTTTTCAGACTTGAGCAGCAAGCAGCTCAGGTCTGGATCCTGAGGGACAGGCAGCAGGAGTGGGCCCCGCAGCTTCCTCAGGCTGTGACCGAGCAAGTTTCCAGGTGTTCATCTAAGAAGAAGGGACACCAAACCTCCCTCCATTTAAGATAGCAAACAGCCCAGGTCAGAATTCAGGAATGGGAATAAACAGATACACATGCAAGAACCTGGGGAAGGTCTCCATCAGTGCTGACCCACAGTCACATGAAGAAGCTGTGGCAGATGGCTGCCTGGGCATTCTTTCAACCGATCTGGAGAGATATCAAAAATAGCCAAGGAGCAGCTCCCTAAATGTTGAAGGGCCTGAGTTCCAGAGTCTCACAGCTAAGCTCCCAAATCCAGAGGCTTAAAGCTCTAAGCCTCTCGGATGAGAGGTTTACAGCTCCACGCATTCCAAGCTGGAGGCTGATCGCTGCAGGTGCTCAAGGCACAGGTTCAGGCTTAGAGCACTAACACTTGACAGCAATCAGCAGCGCCCTGAGCTTTAGGCATAGGGGACTCCCAGCTCTTTAGTCCTCGGCAGGTTTCTCAAACTCTTCTGGCATCTGGGGCTTGCAACCCTCATAGCCTCGACTCCTCCCTTCAGCTCCTCACAGCCCCTCATCTTCCGTAACCTCGGCGTCTCCATCGTCTCTTACCTTCTCGGTACATCCAAGGTCCTTCAGAGGCATGGTTTTCAGAGTCTGCTGCGGCTCAGGGCTGCAGGCATCCCAACACTTAGCTCACACTGGCTCTCTGGGACTCTTAGCTTCCTCTTGGTTTCGTAGTTTTGAGCTTTTGTTTATCAAGCCCTTTCATCCCTGGTGACTTAGAATTCTTGGGGGGGGGCGGGGGGCGCGGAGTTCTGCGCCATAGCTGTGGCTAGAAAAGTCCCCGTGTTTGTCAATCTTCATGCTCAGCCTGTTTTACCCACAGGGAGTCAAAAGACCACTCGGAGGAAGCCTTTTCTAAGACCTGATATTGCAGAACTGTGCGGGGAGGATGGGGGGGGGGGCACTGGGGGTGTCACCGGTGTGGGAGGGTCGGTAGTGCCCAGGAGAGAAGCCTCCCAGACTAAGCTGGGAACTGTGTGGGGAAGAGCATGGCACGCTTGCACACAGACTACAATTTCATCATTCACAGCCCCACTTTCTTTTTCTTTTTTTTATTCTTCAAACAGGTATTTTATTTTTGCTTTTTCTCTACCATAAAAGTACACATCAAACATGCAATCAGTTTGAAGACAAGATATTATGTAATCAAGCAATACTCCTAATTGATCGGACAAAGAAATTACACTCAACAACAGCACTTTAGGAAGCATACGGGGAGGGGATAAAGTGACTGAAACATGCTTGAATTGATTTATATGATTACGTCACCTAACGTTCTATACTGTATAGCACAGCTAAGAGAAGCTTATGCAAAATGTGTGGGCATCACGGATAACTGTTAAAATTAGGACAGCAAACAAACCTATAAGGTTTCTTTATCAGGATAATATGTATGTATAAAACGCTTTTAAAGACTACCTTCTAACTCCACCAATCACAAGCCTTACATGTGGATCAGGCATGAGCCTTGACTGCGAACCAATCACAAGCCTTGATTGAGAGCCAATCAGAAGCCGTACATTTCACCAATCAGCGCCTTTTTTTTGCTGAGGCATTGAGGAAGTGCTGCCCTCCTGTCCTGAGCTGAGAAGAGCTGCTAGGTGAACACGATCACCTTATGTCCACCAGGGATTGTCTTGCTTCGAATGACGTCCACTGAAGTTGGTGCAAGTTGCCTGAGGTGGCTCTGACTACAGCAAAGCTTGCGGAGCAGGAATCACCACTGCCGTGATCCTTTGCCGCTAGAGCCGTGTGTTCAAAATAGCCAGCTGGTTGCTACTCCTCACTCATGGTAGCCAGGTGTAAAGGAAGAATCTGTCAGCTGCCAAGCACAGCGTCAAAACAACTGGCCTCAAACAGTGTTTCCATTTGGAGCATTAAAGAGTCTCTCTTTCTCCTCCTGCCTGCCGATCAGGATGTAAGCTCTCAGCTACTGCTCCAGAACCACGCCTGCCTGTGTGCCACCACCCTGCCATGAAGATGATAGACTAGACTAACCCTCTGAAACTATAAGCAAGCCCCCTTTTATAAGCCGCCTTGGTCATGGTGTCTCTTTACAGCAATAGAACAGTAACTGAGACACAAGAATTATAGTACACACAAATAAACAGGAAAATATGTGATCCATCATAATAGAGAGAAAGAGCAATGAAAACTGAACTGAACTGGATATAAGGGGTAGAAATAGTAGACGAGGATGTTAAAGTAGATGCTAAAACTATATTCCATATATTTAAGAAAAATAGCAGAAACAATTGAACATGTTAACTAAAAACACAGAACGTTGTTTTATTTTTATGTGCCTGTTGTGTATGCATATGTACAATGTGCAAACCTGGAGTCCACCAAGGCCAGAGGAGGGCATCAGGTCCCCCAGAGCTGGAGTTACAGGCAGCTGTGAACTTCCATGTGGGTGCTGGGAACCAAACCTGAATCCTCTGGAAGAGCAGCTACTGTGTTGAACCACTGAACCATCTCTCCAGTCTCAATAATACATTTTTAAAGGTATAATGGAGGCAAATCGACAGCACGGCAAATAATGTTGTTATTAGGCTGAATGCAGAGGAATGTTAACTCAGAACATGGCTGTTCTGGCAAGAGATCTTGTCCAAAGACCTTCTAGGTCTGTGTGATCTGGCTGGAATACAAACACGCCTTTAATTCAGGAGACAGAGGCAAGCAGATCTGAGCTCAAGGCCAGACAGTACAGAGCAAGTATCCGGTAAAGAAAAGCTTAGGAAAAAAAAAAAGAAAAGAAAAGAAAAGCTTAGCTGCAGGCATGGTGGTACACACTTTTAATCCCAAACAATGAAGATAAAGTGAGTTTGTAGGAAGCATTCATCTTTGAAAGTGAAGTCTAATTGAGTGGCAGAAACAGTGACGAATCAGAGAAAGACTGACAGAATAGGGTACATCCAGCTACAGAAGAGAAAGAAAAGGGGAGCTACTTAAGGGGCAATGCAGAGAGGCATTTCAACCATAACAATAATAGACAGCCTGCAGTATAAGAACTCTGTTGATGACTGAATGAGCCAGAGAATGAAAAGGAGTCAGATTAGAGCAGATTGCTGGAGATAGTTTGAAGCCAAGCAGAGCAATTTAGGGGCCAAAAGAAAAAGCCAGATTGAATAAGTTAGTTAGAGGAGTTTGAGACAGAACAGCTGAGTTGAAGCAGCCATCCAAGAACTCAATAAGAACAAGACAGGGTGAGCTTATTAAGCAATAATTCTCAGAGGCTGAAAACATCCTAGGCCTAGGTTATATAGTATGAACACTAGAAGCTTCTAGGACTAAGCCTAGGTTAGCAGACAGAGCCAGTAAGTGTTGGAGACAACAACTAAAGAAGAAGAATAAAAGTTCCTTTTACAGCTGAGCTATAGCTAGATACTATGACTAGTACTTACTTAGCACACTCAAAGCTCTGGGTTCAATCCTTGGACTTAAAAAAATTTTTTTCCATCTTGTTTCCTTGTTTCTTTCTCTCCCCTACTGCCATCTCTAGCTGTTTCCAGGAGAAAGAGTGAGAATGAAGTTGATATACGTTTCTGAATGGCACATAAAAGGCTTTCTCCCTCCGCTTTTCCTTGGACAACACGGCTACCACCATACCTGCTGGCAATTGGTATTTCAAGTAGATGTGTCCAGCTGCAGAGGTGCTGTTATCTGACGGTGCCTCTCTCTCTGGGAAGCCAGAAAAAGGAAAACTGTGTTTAGAAGGTATATTTTCTCACTCTCCAGGTAAGCAGGAAAAATAATGGAATTCAAATTGGAATGACCATGTGATAAAACTTCTTCCCACCAGGTGTTTATCCTAGTCCATAAAAACAACTATTTGAAAGTAATGAAAAACCACTCCCTGTTGGGGAAGCAAATGGAACCACATGGCTCTGAACAGTTTGAGAGAAAGCAGCAAACCCAGGAAGCAGATGGCAAATGCATGTCAAACAGGATCAGCCCAGAATCCCTCAGGAATCCTTTCCAGATGAGGCCTCAGGGAGGCCTGAACCTCCAGTAATGCAACCACGCCAGGGGGTGCCATCTGCCCTCCGTTGTTGGACACACAGGCTACCCTGCTCCTGTGGGACAGGGGAGGGCTCCCCACTTCCTTTGTACCCAATGCCTAAGCGTGCACCTTCATTTTGGTTCCTGTTTTGATGCTCTAGTGCTCCGATCCGTTGGACTTTCCTGCCCAGTTCTTTCTTTCTTCCACTGTTATCCCTCACGATAAATACATGGGCTTTTACGGCTGGAAGAGTTTACTGCTAATCACTCAAGGGAAATGGGGATGAAGGCCAACAAAGATGAAGACACTTTCTTACCTAATGACCCTTTATATGTGTGTGACCAAATGTCCCTCTTTTCCAAGGACAGCCCTAGCTTACACCTGCTCTCCTGCCATACGGCTAATAGCATCCTTTCGCTTTCAGAAGTATTCATGTAGATCATAACATAAAATAAGTTATTTTATTCATACAGCACTTACTTTACCCCAAGATTATAGGCACAGACACAATTAATCTCCAAAGCAATCTCATGAGGTAAGTAATATTTCTAAAATAGCATAACCAAGAGATGGAGACATCTTTCATAGTTTGCCCAACACTACCAGGAAGTGTCTGAACCAGGATTTGAACTTCTGGCTTCAATGTTCTTGCACTATGGTAGGTCTGATGGTGTTTAGTCCTCACTGTCAACCTGTCTGGGTTTAGAATCACCTCTGTGTGTGTGTGTCTGTGAGAGTCTTTCTCAGGAATACCTAACAGAGAAGAGAATACACACACCCTAAATGTGGCCGGTGCCATACTGTGGTCTAGGGACCCATACTGAATAAAAAGGAGAAAAAGAGAAAGGGAGCTGGAGAGATGGCTCAGTGATTAAGAGCATTAGCTGTTCTTCCAGAAGTCCTCGGTTTGATTCCCAGCAGCCACATGGTACCCCACAACTGCCGATGATTCCAATTTCAGGGACTCTGATGCCCTCTTCTGACTCCCACAGGTACCAAACATTCATGTGATGCATACACACAAAATCATGCAGACAAAACACACACACACACACACACACACACGGATTTAATTTTTTTTTCTTAAATGCCCTTCCTCCTTTAAGTTGCTCTTGTCAGGTATTTCATCCCATCAGTGAGAAAAGTAACTAAATTAGTAGCAGGGAGTGGGGTTGTTACTGTAACAAAACTGGCCGTGTGGTCCCTAGGCCTTTAGAAAGGGTTTGAGGAAAGGTTGGGGCTTTGATAGAGAGAAGCCCTAAAATACTGTAAACAGGGCTTGGTGGGCTTTTCTGGAAGGGATTTGGGAGACCAAACTGCACGCAGGAAGGCAGACAGCAGAGACTGCACCCACAAGGTCTCAGAGGGGAATCAAGACTAGTGGGAACTGGGCTAAAGACTACCAGTCTGGGGGCGGGGGCTGGCTGCTTTCAGTCTGTGTGCTGACAGCTTGTGTGAGGCTCAATTAAAAGATAATGGACTAAGTTGTTTGGTGAAGGAAACTTCAAGATAGCATAGCATCCAGCCAGGGGCATAGCTACTGCTTACAACTTTTAGTGAGATATACAATAAAGAGAGAGCAGGAATATATGAAGAGTGTACAGTTTGTGGGGCTGGAGAGATGGCTCAGTGGTTAAGAGTACTGGCAGCTCTTGTAAAGGACCCGGATTCCATTCCCAGCACCCACCTGGCAGCTCACAACTATCTGTAACTCCAGTCTTGGGGATCAGGTGCCTCCTCCTTGCCTCCGATGGCACCAGACACACAAAGAGCGTACAGACATACATGCAGGCAAAACACCCACACACATAAAAATAAGTAAATAAATAAAATTTTAAATTTACAGTTCGGTGAGGAAAAACATGAGAAAGTTTAAAGTTGCAGATGAGGCTTTTATGGGGAAAGTTAAAAGAAACCGCCTTCTGTTCATGGGACTAATGAGAAAGGAAAGCCTCAACCCTTGTGGAAATACAAATTCACCCCAAAGGGGAGAGCCATAACAGGAAAAAAAAATAAAATTAAAAAACACCTTGGGAAATGTTTTCTCAGGGTTAGACTCCAAGGCTCATATAAGGCACCACGGAAGGGGGCCAGACTTTGTCATGAGTTACCAGCAGAACTTAGCAGCATTGTGCATGTAGTTTCGCAGACAGGCAAAATGCAATAATTAGGGCATTCTGAAAGCTTCAACCAAGGCCTCAGGAAGTTGCTCAGGCTAAGCACTGTCCAGCTGTTAAGATTCCCTGCAAGGACGCCCTGACGGGCCGTTGTTTGACACTAGGACAGTGAAACCTAAGTTGCAATGGAGACCCCAGAATATTGCAGGTGTCGGGACCAGGAGATGGCTGACAGGAAAGCTTCAGACACGGAGGACGACAGGCCTAAGAGAGAGGCTTCATGTGCTTTCATTGGCAGAGCTGGAAGGGTAGGATAATCGAGGCCATTGGATCCCAAATGATTCCATCATGAGACCCAGATGCCAAATATGGAGCTGTAAGGCTTGGTGTTTGCCCTACCTGGTTTTGGTCTTACTTTGGCCTGATAATTTCCTTAGTCTGTATTCTTTCCTTTCGGGATGAGAATATTTACTCCTGTGCTATCAGATATTTGAAGTATATGGTTTGTTTTGCTCTGGTTTTATTTAATGGGGGCTTACAGTAGTAAAATTGCCTTCAGTCTCTCAGGAGACTGAGTTGGAGGCCTCCTGAGCAGTGTTTTAACTGTTAAGATTTTGGGAGACCCTTATAAATTGGCTAAATCTATTTGCCTTGAGATGAGTATGACCCTCTGAGGGTTAGGGTGGAGTGCTGCAGGTAAAGGGATGTGTTTGGGGGAAGAATTGTGATGCTTGATCTTCATTGTTAACTTGACTGGATTTGAAATCACCTAGGTGACATACCTCTAGGTGTGATTTTTTTTTTTTAAAGTGCTTTCCAAAGGTGTTTAAAGGAGGCAGGTGCCGCCATTCCATAGGCTAGGAGTCTGGACTGAATGAAAGGGGAGAGAGAAGAAAGACGCTTTGTCGTAGTTGGAGTTCCTGTTACTGTAAAGAGACACCATGACCACAGCAACTCTTATTTTAAAAAACATTTCATTGGGGCTGGCTTGCAGTTCAGAGGTTCAGTCCATTATCGTCACGGCAGGAAGCGTGGTGGCAGACGGGCAGACATGGTGCCGGAGAGGTAGCTAAGAGTTCCACATCTGGGTTGGCAAGCAGCAGAAAGTGACAGTGACACTTCTGAGACCTCAAAGTCCACACCCCGCAGTAACACACTTACCTTCAACAGGTCCATACCTACTCCAACAGGGTCACAGCTACGAATGGTGCCACTCCCTGTGGGCCTAAGGGGCCGTTTTCGTTCAGACTACCACACTACTGAACAGCAGCATTCTCTCTGTTTCCCGACTCTATGCAACCACCCTCTTGCCAGTATAGATTTCCCACTCTGAAGCCCTGCACCCTCAAACTATGAGCCAAAATAAACCCTTCCACCCTTTAGTCGCTTTGATCAGGTAGGAGAAAAGAAGCTGGTACACATCCTCAACTTTAAAAACCTCTAGTCTTAGGGGTCCTCAAGGTCAGGCCTGAAGAGTGGCCCCAAGCCTTAGACTGTCAGCTGCTGGGTTTGTGTTTGTGAAAGAAATAAATTCCTATTTGTTAAAAAAAAAATTCTAGTCTTTAAAACATATTTTCAGATAACCAGATCCTTTAATAATGACAGCCACTCACAGGAGACGGGGGAATTTAAATTGGAGATCCAACATTCCGTTTTGGGCCCCCAAATCCTCCACAAAAGTCAGCTCTACACAAGTCTTATTAATGGGTTTCTGGGTAGCAAAGCTAAACATCATGACAGTGATCAGCAGCAAGAAAACTCCAGGGCAAGGCTGAGTCAAGGCAAGGTAAGGAGTCAGGTGACACCTGGGTAGCAGACTGTACCTCAAACTGACGAGAGAACAAATGCACAGCAAACACTCAGATGTGCGGCAAACACAATTTGCTTTTCAAAACATTTATGCTTGCTTTTTCTAGTGACAAAGAGTTGACAGAGAGGTAGAGGATAGGCAGGCAATAGGTAGGTATATAGAAACATAGTCGATAGATAGATGGTTATGATTACAGATAGTTATCTTTATTTTTCATTTGAGGTTGTAGTTTTTCACCACTCTGGATCCACATCTCTTAGTGGAGCCCATGGCATATGCCAAACCGTAAAAGCTGTCCTTCCCCTGGCCACAATCACCAGGACAAGCATGAACATATAGATGCTGGGCACAAGACATGCCAATAACCCCAGCACTTAGGAAATGGAAGAGGGAGGTTGTGAGTTAAAGATAAGCCTGAGCTACAAGTTCTGTGCCAACCTGGGCTAACATAGTGAAACTATCTGAAACAAACAAATGAAAAAGAATGAGCACATGGACGAAGCCCACCAAAGACACAGTGAGAGTTTCCTCAGTCTGGGAAGGAGTGGGCCATCCTTCCTATTGAATGTGGCAGGTGATGAAATGGGGTTCACGGGGCTTGTCGCCTGTGGAGTGTGACTGAGAACAGAACCAACCAACACACAGGCGACACAGAGCTGCAAGACACACAAAGAGAAACTGGACCCTGCTAAATTTTTGAGAAGCTAGATCAAGCCACATCTGAAGTCAGATTTCACAGACTTTTCCATCGAATGAGCCAATAAAAACCTTTTTTCCTTACGGCCAGTTTGGCTGGAGCTCTCTGTCCCTTGCGAATGGAGGAGGTCTGATCGTGATGTAAGATAATGATTTCAGTTATTTTATTTGGGAAGCATGAGTCCCGATTATGGTGGAAGATAGTGGTTTGAGTTATTTTAGTTGGAACGTGTGACTGCAAGAAAACAAGACTTCTTGGGGTCAGTGAGTTACACAAGTCTAGTTCAAGGCCCTGGGTATTCCAGGTCCCAAACTGAGAGGGCGTATGGTTATTGCTGTAAAGGAAATTGGCATCAAACAATCACTTTAAGATTTAAAGAAGACAAAAAAAAAAAAAAAAAAAAAAGAGTGGATGGTGGCCAAAAGAAAAGGGGACATGTAATATACAAACTCTTTTCAAAGAAACAGAAATCCTGGTCACATTGTTCAGGACTGATGGGGCCTCCATAGGACCCAGCAGGAGCAGTGAAGCAGCAACTTAGGACATAGATGCTTTCAGCGTGTGCTTGCTCCAAAGGGCGCTTCCCAGGAAATTGTCTAGAAATGGCAGTACAGCCAACAGCCGTAACTGGCCCACTACTTTCCCTATAAAGATGCCTCCCTTTTGTGAGCCACAAGGACCCATTCAGCCAACTGTGTGGTGCTTCAGCTGAAACAACAGACCAGAGGAAATGCCTAATTGGCTTTCATCAAACCAAAACTGTGGAGCAGCCTGGTCCAACTGTAGCTCTGTCTCTGGCCCTCACGTGGAAATTATTCTCTGCCTAATGTCAGGCTGTGTGTAGAGAAGAACAAAGAGGAACAAAAAAGAAGACCAGCCTTTGGACCATCATTAACCCCTTGGTAAGGCCATGGCCCATCAGGGACAGGAAGGGATTAGCCTAGGCATGGGAAGAAGAAAAGCAGAGGGGGAAAGGCGAGAGAGGGCTGGGAAGACAGCTTCATTAGAAAAATTCCTGCCTTGCAAGTGTGAGGATCTGTGTTCACAGATGGTGGCTTGCTCAAGAGAGAGAGACTGAAGGCTCCCTGGGACCCACCACCTAAACAGTCTAGCCTGATTGATTAGCTCCATGTCAGCAAGAGACCCAGTCTCAGAGGAGGCAGGCAATGGACCAGAGGATGCTACCTGAAGTTATCCTTTGTCCTACACGCACACACACACAAAAACACATACACCAAAGGGGAATTGATTAATATATATATGTTAAATGTGATGATACGTGCCTTTAATTCCAGCACTCAAGAAGCAGATGCAGGTAGACGTCTGTTTAGTTCAAAGCCAGCCTGGTCTACATAGTGAGTTCTAGTACAGCCAGGGGCTATGTAGAAAGACTACTTCCCAAACAAAACAAAACAAAATTAAGTCAACTAAAACCCATCTCCTACATGTCTGGCTTACAAAAATTTCATTTAAAAATAGTAAATTTCTTATTTATAAATATATTTATAATTCATTTCTAATTATATTCTAATTCTATATTCTAATTTTTGTTTAAAATTTTCTAATTTACTAAATATAGTTATATTTGATATTAATATATCAAATATATTATATTTATATAATATATCAAATATATTATATATTAATATTTGATATAATATTTGATATTATATTATGCTTACATATAATATAATTAAAACATATTTGTAATATTATTCATTATTATAAATAATGAGCTGCGGCAAAGTGCCCACCTTTAAACTCAATACTAAAAAAAGTTAGAGGCAGGCTGATCTCTGTGTGTTTGAGGCCAGCCTGGTCTACAGAACAAGTTCTAGGTCAGGCAAGGCTGTAGTGAGACCCTGTCAGAAGAAATGGAACAGAGCAATTACAATTTCCTAGCTCATTGCTCAAAATGTGTGATGGTTGTTTCACAACTTCAAAGATGACAGTGAAAAGGGAAATGTGTGACTCACTCAGACACACAAAGCATTATTCAGGAGATCTGTGACTAATGAGTATTTGGAGAGTGAGAGGAGGAGTTAAAAATAATTCTGATTCTTGGGAACCTCGCTGGATGGTTTCAGAACCCTGTAATTTATCTATTTCCAGGAATTTTCTCTCTACCATTTTTTTCAGGCCTGTGAGCTCTGAATTCTGCACCCTGGCACATCAACCTCAGGGGGACATGTGGGTTTCACACAGAATGACTCAAGGGAGACAGGAATCAGAGTCGTCTGTGTGCTCTTCCTTACACCAATGTGGTAGTGAATTCTCAGGGTCCCACAGACTTCTTGCCTGACTTTGTCATTGCCATACCACCTCAGGTCTGGAGATCTATGGAAACAAACGACGCTGATTATCTGTTCCTCATAAGGGACCTTAGAAAGTGATGCAAAAAATCCCCCAAGTCACATTGTCCTAGTCTAGGGACTCAACTTCTATCACAAACCAGGACTGTGAGGCAAAAGTAAAAGACAGGGAGACCCCGCTCTGACTCCATGCAAGCTGCTTAGCTATTCGTTTTTTAAAATATTGAAACCTTTTACATTATCATCAGCAAAACGGACTTCAAGAGCTTTGCTGTGATGATAACCAACACGTGGTACGTCGTGTGGCGCAGACAGTAACTTCTATACCTGTTGGCATCGTTATCACGTGACCTGGAGCCAGGCAGCCTCTCTGCACTTGCTCCTTCTCTTGAAAAGCTATAAGTAGTAATAATTGCCTGTCCGGTGGTTACAGAAATTACATATGTGAAGACTGCTAGGTGTATATGCAAAGTGTCTGGCCCCGTGTCTTATAGACAGTAGGCACTGTATATTAGGTTTCTTCCTCCTCTGAGATTTTCTTTCCGACCTCCTCCGAAATCTAGGATAAGGAAGGGTTTTGTGGCTCCAATCATAGCCACGCTGGTTCCCACGTTTGGCCAAAAACCAGACTGTTCCTGGAGTTGGCTTTTTGAACTGCTGAATCCCCCACCTGATGGGCTTTCTGCCTACACCCATAAAAGGAAAAACTGTCAGTGCCCCACGGTCGCCTGGAAAGAAGCAGACAGTTGCAGGATTCACCGGTTGACACTAGAGGGAGCAACAAGCCCGGGAAAGCGGTGAGGACCACACCCAAAAATCTAAGAACTCGCCTGGTTCCGGGCCTCTCAGGTCGGGGCAAGAAGGATTAGGAGTTGGGGAAGGCGAGGCGAACGCAGGGAGCAGAGACGAAACCCCTTCCCTTCGGCAGCGGCTAGAGGGTGGGTCTTTGAGAGTGGGTGGGACACGTCACTCCTCGCAGGCTCTCCGGCTTCATCTAGCTCGCCCAGCCTCGCCCTACGTGCCCTGGGTCACAGCAAACGACTCCTGGAGAATATTAGAGAGTCCCGGGTGTTTAGCTGGAGAGCAGGACCCCACAGGTCTCCGGCTGGTTTACAAAACCTCATGCGGAATTGATGGGCCACTTTAATATACATCATCTCACTGATGATCTTCGCAGCTTGGAGTTTGAGGCTGAGGCTGTCAATCTTGTTTTAAAAGTAATGAAGAAACCGAGGTTCAGGTAACCGCCCGCGCTCTGGCTACTCCCTTCATCACCACTCGCTATTGGTTCGTCTCTTGTTGATCTTGTTTTGTTTTTATGCGGCGCCGGGGATCCAACGCCCCTTTTTAAAATTAGTTCAAACTACACACACAACTGCAAGAAAACTACCCCGCTCCAAGTAGCCCATAAATCGTTTCAAAATTCTTGTTTTGTTTTCCTTTTCACGTGTGTGAATATTTTACCTTCGTGTATGTCTGTGCACCATGCGCATGCCTGGTGTCGCGGGAGACCGGAAGCGTGTGGACCTGGAACCCTGTAAATGGAGTTGTGAGTTAGCATGTGGGCGCTAGGAATGGACTCCTGGGCCTCTGGGAATGTAGTCTGTGCTCTAAACTATTGAGCCATCTCTCCACGTCCGTATTTGTGTGTGCATGCACCGCCATGACCTGAGCATGGAAGGTAAGGGCCGATCTGTCATTCTCTCCTTCTACCATGTGGGTTCCAAGAACAGAACCCAGGTCACTGGGCTTGGCAGCAGGTGCCTTTACCCACTGGGCCATCTTGCTGGCCCCATAAACCAAAATGATATTGCTACATCCTGTTTTCCTAAGCCATCCAGCGTGGCGATGAGACAATACAATGTAGTAATTATGAGGGTGCACTCTGTCCTTACCCAGCCTAACCTCCTTCACACTATCAGCACCTCCCAAGCCAAACACTTAGAACATCTACCTACGAAGTTTGCCATTAAAAAAAAAAAAAAAAAAAAACTTGACCTGGTTCCTTGATTGTGGACCTTTCTTTGTGCTCAATTGAGCAAATTATGTCTGGCACATAATTTAATAGTTAACTGTTGCATTATATATATGTTATCTATACATACATATAATGGTTTTACTGTATAAATATGTTTTACTGTATAAGGCATATATGCAGTATAATGTATAATAGTTTTACAATCACAGCCAGCAACAAACACTTATAACATCTACCTACAAAGTCTGCCATTTTAGAAAAATACTTGACCCAAACTGCAACCTTTTACCACTTAAATGGCAAAATAGTATTGCCTGACACACAGGAACCATTTAATAAATGTTTATTTCTTTCATGCCATTTATCAAAGTGGAGTTAGAATTAAATGGGGAGATTGTCAACTAGGTTTGTACTGAGCTGGTCCTCCAAAAATGACTGTCCACAGGGAATCTCAGGATGTTGGCTAGTTTGGAAATAGGGTCTTTGTAAATGTCATGAGCCAGGAAGAAGATAAGCTAAGCATAGCTAAGCTGAAAATAAGCCAAGCATAGTAACACACACTTACAAATCCAGCTATTTGTGATTTCCAGGCCAGCATGGCCTATATAGGGAGACTCCTTCTCAAAAAAAAGTCACAGTCGTCTCTAAATCCCGTGTATCTAGTGTCTTCATTCTCATAAAGAGGACATATAAAATACTGAGAGAGAAGGGAAGGCAGCCAGGTGGTGATGGAAGCAGACACGGCAATGATGAAACTGTAGCCAAGGACTGCCGGGAGGCACAAACTAGGAGTCAGTCACGGCCTGGGTTGTCTTCACAGCCCCCAGAAGAACACAACCTGTCAACAGCTTGCTTGCAGACTTCTGACCTCCAGACAGAGAAAGAGCGTGTCCTGTTGTTCTAAGCTACCCACTCTGTGATTTGTTACAAGAGCTCGAGACAGAGTGGTGATCAGACCCTGATTAGTTTTTTCATTTCCAGTCTAACCTCTTTTACTCTACTGTTGACTTTCAAGCCAGAAACAAACACTTAGACCATCTTCCTGCCATTTAAAAGAAAAAAAAAAAAACCAAAAAAACAAAAAACACTCGACCCAAACTGCAATCTTTTAGCACTTAAATGACATTAAGTTATTGCCTGACACTCAGGGACCCCTTAAAAAATATTAATGGACAGGTTGATAAAACATGATGTTTTGTGTTATACCTATTCAAGATATCATGAGCCTATTTTCACCCTCTATGTACCAAGACCATAAACTTATTTACAAGTTTTCTACATTGAATCACAAGATTCCAGAACTCAGTGCCACTGTTGAAGGCTGGAGTTTATCTGAAGCTCAGAAGTCCTGACTGTTCACTCCCTCAGGGGTGATAAGTTGAAAGCCATCTAAACATTCTCAGGACTCTGAATCTTACGAGGCAGGGATGATCTCATCCTTGCTGAACCCTTCCACACTTGCTCAGGAATGGGCCAAAGGAACCCAGAGAGTTGGAGGACTGGCTCGTTGCTGTAAAGGATGTGGGCCACGTGGTACTGTTTCCATTAGGTCAGCTTTGGAGTAGAATGGGTGGTGGTGGATTAATGGCTGCAAAGGGAGGGAGAGGGAGGCTGTGAGCGCTGATTCATTGGAGCAAATCTTAGAGTGAGTCAGAATCCAGCAGAAAAATAGCCTGTTGCCCCACATCTGCCTCATTGTCTGGCAATGAGACACTTCCTCCACGCATACCCACAGGCAGAGCAAAAGGAAGGAGGAGGAAATGGAGTCAAGCCTGCGGTGCCGCTCCTGTGCCTAAGACTGTGTCTTTAAAACCACTGCAGACACTGTGCTCTGTTCTGAGAGAGGTCCTGGAGACCACAGTGGTCTACAACTCACTGGGTGGCCAGAGGGACCTTGAATTCCTGATTCTCCTCTGCCTCCACCCCCCCACATCATGGGATCACGGGTGTGCACTGCCCTCTCCAACCAGATTATCTTCCTAAATGCAGATATCGTTATGTTCTCCATGCTCTACGCCATTGTTCCCAAAGCACCTGTGCGGGAGCATCTCCATGCTGTCTCCCTGACCTTCCCAAGCCCGCAATGGCTAGGGGAAGGTATGGAGCTGTTGGCTTTGCTCTGGGGTGCTCTTAATGACTCTCCTTCTCCTCTAAACAGGTCCATCTGTTGAGAACCGGTGGATGGTTAGCAATATGGCACAGGTTTGGAGTTACTGATTCTTGTAATTGTTTTTTACCATTTACTAACTCTATAACCTTCCGGTTCTCTTAGTCTTTGACTCTCTATCTTCTCATCGTAATTGGTCACAGTGATGTCCACCTCACAGGGCAAAACAGACCTCTCACACCACACTGACATAGATATTATGTGGATGAACATAGCAGTGTTGACGGGAAATACTGTTTTACTTCCTCTCAACCATGATTACTCAGGATGGCATCTCTCTACCAGACTGTAAACCCCACCTGTCTTGAGGCCTATGTCTGCCTAGGACAGTGGCTCTCAACCTTCCTAATGCATACAGTTCCCTATGTTGTGGTGACCCCAACCATAAAATTACTTTTGTTGCTACTTTGTAACTGTAATTTTGCTACTGTCATGAATTGTAATGAAAATGGAGATAGAAATTTGCTGAGAGGTTGCAACCCACAGGTTGAGAACCACTGGCCTAGTCCCTAATATTCTCTTGCTAGTAATTAATTGTGAAGATTAGGAATAATGTATTCAGAGTAATACATTACTTGTGCACGTAAATACTTGTCTTCTTGTGTGAACTTGTTACACGTCCTGTAAAACAATGTGGCTATTCATGCAGCTCAATCACTTGTGAGCTGAAATGCAGGCTTTAAAAGAGGAAACCAAACGGTCAGATCTCAGGTAGAATGCATTCCTGTCCCTCCAGGTTATCTATCTGGTCTTGTTTCTATCACTAGGATCTGCATTCCTGTGTTCACAAGGACAGCCGTTCCCTCTCATCCAACTGTTCTTTGTTTCGGCTTAGTTACAAACGCCATTGTCCACAGTATGACCCAACCCAAACATACAAAACAGTGTTCCACACACACGAAAGGCGAGCACAGCGTGGGAAAACACCGAAGTTTGCAATTAATATGACTTTGCCCTGAAAGGCAGATCAGCAGGACCTACCGGGTGCAATCCGGTTTGTTCTACCCTAGAGGCTCCATAGCCAGAACCCTCCGGTGCAGCTAGTGTGATGTGGTTAAAAGGATGGACTCCAGGTGCTTCATCTTTGCGCCCTTGCAAGGGAGGGTGGGGGGAGAAGGAGAGAGAAGAGAGACAGAGACAGAGAGCGAGCAAAGAAGCTAACTTACTAGGTTTTCAGTAATTCTATAATGGACACTTCTTTTATTCACATTTAGGATAAAATCCCAATTAGGCCACTAGAAGGTGTTCCCAGGGTCTTGGCCCGCAGGCTCTCAGGAGGCAGGTGGAAAGTTGCAGAACCCGGGCCAGGACAAGAGAGAGCCCAGACTCCAGACGACCGGAGGAGGGTACTTCCTCTCGGAAGTGACGCCAGCTCAATCCCAGCCTAGCTCTCCCAAACAAAAGGGATCTTGGGGCCCCGGGAGGAGCCGGGATGATTTTGGAGAAGCCCCGCCTTCAGCCGGCGCGGATTGGAGGCAAGGGCGCGAAGGCAAGACTGTGATTGGCCGTGGTGTCTGCCGGTCACTGCCGCCGGCCGATAAGGGGGCGGGTCCTGGGAGGCTGGGGATGGGGAGCGGGCGGCGGAGGCGGCGGCGGGGACGGATCCCGGAGCGCCGAGGCCAGGTACGGAGCGCGGGCTCGGGGCGCGGTGGTGCTGGGGGGCCGGGTCCCCGAGAGCGCCTCCTGTCCGGTAGCGGGGGTGGCTTCCAGCGGCCATCCCTGTCGCGGTAGGGCTGGTCCCCTAGGGGGCGGGGCCGCCGCCTCCAGATCCCGGGAATCCCCCGAGGAGGCGCCGCGGCATCCGCGGGGGTCTTCGCGGCTGTTCATTGTCTCTCGCCAGCCTCCGCCCCTCAGCAGGGGTCCCCTCCTGACCCGGCTCACTCCACGTCGCCTTGTGCCCAGCCCCAGCCTCGGAGAGGGACTAGTGGGTTTAGTCTCCTAGGTTGCAGCCCCCACCCCTGTGTTGGACTCCCCGCAAATCCAGGCATCCCTTCCCACACCTGTCCCCTGCTTGCAAGCCTGAGACCAGAACTATAGTCCTGCGTAAGATAAAGACATCGTTTTCCTGATGAGGGATGGGCGGAGAAGAAAAAAAAAAAAAAGGACCCAGCCAGACACATCCAACAGCCAAAGCGGCCTTACCCCCTCTTTAGCCTTCCCATCCCCCAGCCTATGGTTGCTCCTACAGCCCCTCGAATCCTGTGTTCCCTAGCTGAGTGTTGAGAGCCCCCCGGCTTCGGAACATTTTTAGAATCTGGCAAGAGAAATCCTATATTACCTTCTTCCCATCGCCCTTTGTACCTTCCTCATCTTTTCTGTTTCTTGTGGGAGAACCCAGGTCTTAGGGGCTTTTTAGCTGTGAGTTCCCTTTCGGTTCTGCTTTCCAACCGGTTTCTTCCCTAAGAACTTGATAGAAACGGGTCCGCATGTTTTTTGCAAGGTGGGTGTGTTAGCTATCAGCAGAGTTGGCCTGGTGTGGGCAGGAATGCAGTGTGTATTGTTTGACAGTCAGTGGATAATAGCATATTTTCGAATGAACCAGTGTCGGGGAGTCAATAAATGGCTTTGCACTAGGAATCCCCGTCTCCGTCTCCCGATTTGGAGTGGGCAGGTCCGTTGCTCAGGGAGACTGCAGTTAACCTTGAAAAGGTGTATGGCAGGTTGAAACAAAAGACAGGAAGTATTTGAACAAAATTCAGGTTCAGTTGGCTAGGTTTATGATTAATCTGGTCCTGTGGCCTCTGGAATACTGTCTCACCCCTCTTTTATAGTGGGATTTTAACCTCAGAGGAAATTAACAGAAATTGTGATTGTTCCTACTGCACCAGCATCATCAACCAAAATTTAAATCATTAAAATAAAAGGTAGTTTTCAGTATCAGGGAGAAGGGCAAATAAAAGGCCTGATAGATTCAGTTCTTGTGTAAAACTACTGAAATGTCTCTGTGGAGCACTTGTAAAGATTTGCTCAAGTCTTCAAGATTTCAGCATTTGCAAAGTACAAATGACTTTATCCTAATGTTAAAAAGTCATAGAATCTCCACTAATCATCTTTGGCTATCAGTACTACCTATTAACTTTTCCCAGATTTTGAGCATCTTAAAATTTTTTATCTCAAGTTCATTTTGCTACTGGCTATTTATAGCTGCTAGCTGTAAGATGCAGAGTTGCAGTCACAGAGGGTGATTGTAGAGGCCTGTTGTCCCTAACCTTTCTGAGCAGACTTCCTGAAAGTAATTATTTTTGAATAGTTAGGTTCCAAGGTTTCAGAACCACTCTAGGCTCTCCTTCGTGATTGTTTCCAGATATGTAGGGAAAGGAAGCACAAAGAAGAAACTGTATGCAGGCTCTCTCTAGCAAACATAAAGTTTATTGCCATAGGAGGGAGAGATACATTATCCCAGAAATAGCAACAGTGGGGGAAAAAACTAGAAGCAGAACAGGAAATCCCCAAAAGATGTATCTTATTACATGAGTAGAGAACAGAAAATAAGCGAAGGTAGGAGAAGTCAGGAAACCAAAGGAATGGTGGTTGCCAGAGCCTTGATAAACAGAGAGGAAAAAGAAAATAATGTCCATTGATGTTCTGACACAACAAACTAGACCTGTTTAATACACCTTTGGATCTTGAGGGTTTTGTTTTGTTTTGTTTTTAATTTAGAGTAGGGCACTTGGTCTCACCCTGTTTCTGAAAACTGTGTAACCCTGCCTTTTGGGATTACAGTACTGTGCAGCTCTGGTGTCTTTCCTTTAACCTTTACAAAGGTTTTTTTTTTTTTTTTTTTTTTTTGGTCATGTTAGATGAAGAAAACGTGTGCAGACAGTTTGTGTGTGTGTTTAGTGCGTTTCATTAAATTACTCTTTGAGGTCATAAAGTCTTGTCTTTATAGCTTCCACAGTGCCTAATGTGAACACTGAATTTAGTTTAAAGCTCTCAAGGAAGAGTCAAACTAGACAAATAACAAACTGATAAAATATGTTATATCTTGTTCGTTTAAACCGTCTGTCTTCATGTAATTTGATTTTTTCCGTGCCTGACATGATTGGAAATTACAATACATGAAGTGGCTAAAATATTGACTTCCCTATGAGAAAATATCTCTGGCTAGGTAGTATTTTTTTTTTTTCTCTGTCATGAATTTTGAGCCAGATTTATGGACTTGGTCAGTTGTAGTAATGTTAAAGTTATGTGTGTGCGAAAATCTGATCTAAAGGGGATGGAGTCGTTCTGAGTATTTAGTTTGACATTGGTGTACTGCTGGCTAGCTAGTCATGTCATCTTTCCACAAGCCTGCCTCATCTGGGAAGAGGGAATCTCAGTTGCGAAAATGCCCCCACCGGATTGGCCTGTAAGGGCATTTTCTTGATTGCCATTGATGTGAGAGGACCCAGCTCACTGTGGGTGATGTCCTCCCCCCACATGCCCCCACCCTCGCCCCAGGCTTGGAGCCTCAGTGCTGTAAGAAAGCAGGCTGAACCAGCCAGTGAGCAGCATTCCAATTCCTCTATGGCCTCTGCTTCCTTTCCTCAGTCCAGATTCCTGCCCTGACTTCCCTCAGAGATAGTGTGTGACCCGAGAACTCTAAGATGAGATGAACCTTTTTCCCCCCAAGTTGCTTTTGGTTGTGGTGAAATAATAGAAACACACACTAAGACAATTGTTCTCCTTTAAAAAAAAAAAAAAAAAAAAGATTTATTGTGTATATAGTGTACACCTGCATGCCAGAAGACAGCAACAGATCTTATAGATGGTCGTGAGCCACCAGGTGGTTGCTGGGAGCTGAACTCAGGACCTTTGGAAGGGCAGATAGTGCTCTTAACCTCTGAGCCATCTCTCAAGCCCCGACAGTTGTTCTCCTTTAAGGTTTTATGGGTTTTGTTTTAGTGGATTTTTTTCAGTGTGTGTGTGTGTGTGTGTGTGTGTGTGTGTGTTTCTCTTAACCCTCTGCTGAGACTTGACCTCAAATCTTCCACCAGAGCGATATATACCTCCAACCCCAATTTTCTGTGTTTAATTTATCACTAAATGTAGTAATTCGCACAGGACTTCACAGATCCCTAACAGTAATCGTCAGATTCTTGTGGTGAGCACCATATCCCTGCTCTGTTACAGATTTGTGCCAAGTCAGAATCACATTTACAGTTGTACGGGTTAGTTTCCTACAGGAATTTGAATTCTTGGCTTCCCTGTGGTGTTTCTTAGAGGCTACTGTTGACTGATGTTGAGTGGTGTGAGGTGAAGAGAGGTTATTTCTAGTTCAAAGCCCCTCAGGTGTGAGCTAGAGGATTTTTCTGTTTTTAAAGATTGTGTAAACCCACTGTGTGTGTGTTTGTATAGAAAATGCCCCCAGCAGATTGCCCTGTTAAGCAAAGTGCCTCATAGGAACCAGCCATTGAGAGATGCTATTACTGTCATCTTCCTTGTTATTAGCACTTGGTATGTGCGTTAAGGAAGTTGAAATGCACACCCCTTTCTGCCCTCTGGAGGCTGAGGCAGGAGGTTCCCCTTTGAGACCGCCATAGTCCAAATGAAAGAGGAAAGGAAAAGACACTAAATAGTCTACTTCAGCAAAAGTGAAGTAGTATTTGCTGGTTGGTTGTTTTTTTTAAATTTGTCTGGTTTGGGCTGGAGAGATGCTCAGGGTTAAGAGCACTTTTTCCTCTTCCAGAGGGCCCAGCTTCAGGGTCAGCACCCATGTGACCCCAGTCCCAGAGGCTCCAGCACCGTCTTCTGACTTCCCCTGGCACCAGGCACCCAAGTGGTGTGTACATAAGTGCGTGCAGGTGAAACACTGGTACACATAGTAAAATAAAAGAAATCTAAGTAGCTGAGATTACTAAGTTGAGGAAAATGCAACACACCTGAGCCAACGGTGTTTTCTGAGAGTATATTGTTGTATCATGCACATTCCTCTTGTGTGTGTGTGTGTGTGTGTGTGTGTGTGTGTGTGTGTGTGTAAAACAAAGGCAAGAGATTCAAGTTACCTGTTGTTTCACTCCAAGCTCTGCTTTTAAATACCACCACCCTGTATCTTTTATGGTTTTGTGCTTCCTGTATGGGTTGTATCTTCTATAAGATTTAAGCAATTTTTCCATGATAATTTTGATTTTGAGCAGCCAGGCAGTGGTGGTGTACATCTTTAATTGCAGGACTAAGAGGCAGAGATAGGCGGATCTTTATGAGTTGGAGGCCAGCCTAGTCTACAAAATGAGTTCCAGGACAGCCAAGGCTACACAGAGAAACCCTGTTTCGGGGGAAAAAACAAACAGACAAACAAACAAAACAACAACAACAACCAAAAAAAAAAAAACAAAAGGAAAAAAAATATTTGAAGCTTTTTTCTTTTCTTATTTTTGAAGACTACCTCCCATGTTAATCCAAATGTAAGGAATACTTTTAAGAGCAACTGAGAATGGATGGGAAGGAAATAGGGATAGGTGACTTGAGAATGGATGTGGAAGATGGCAAAGGCAAGGGTTTGGGGTTTGAAGCCAGGACTTCAGACAGCCTTGAAGTAAAGAGTGCAATCTTATGGCCCCTCCTCGCAGAGTATATCCAAACTCTTTGTGTCAAATGCAAAGCCAGAGCTCTCTTTCTAAATGTGTCTTTGCTGTTAAAGGAATCTAATTGTTAGAGCCACAAAGAACATAACCTATAATTGTTAGTGAATTTAATTGAAAGTGGAAAGGAAAATTAGTGAGGACAAGAGGATGGAGTTTACAGCCTAAATAAATAAATAAGACTCCCGACTCTGAGCCTAGTGAGCGTATAAATGCATGGGACTCTGCAGCAGCCTCACAGACAGCCAGTGCAGCTGTGGGCTCTTTACAGGGGAGCCCGAGACTAGCCAGCCAATCAGGAAGTTCCAGATTCAATGACAGGCTGTCTCGTAAAATAAGGTGGAGAGCGATTTAGGAGATACCTGTTACTGACCTTTGGCCTTCACATTCACATTCATCTAGACATGACACACGCACCAGAAAAGAAAAGAAAAAGTGATAGGGCTTGCAGGTACTAAGGAAAGAAGAATATAGAAATAATGACTGGGAAGTTGTGGGCTGTTACTTAGGTTCCTTTGTGTTAGCAGGAGGTGGGTGGGGGAGAAGAGCCCATCTAGTTCTTTATCACCCCCTACCCCCAAGGGTCTTGTGTGTACCTGAAGGTGAACACTGCCCCTGAGCTCTGTCCCCACCTCTCATTTCTTTCTTCCTTTAAAAAGAGAGAGAGAGATACCAGGTCTCACTCAATAATTGTCCAAGCTTGAACCCATTCTGTAGTCCAGACAGGCCTTGAAATTGAGATCCTCCTGCCTCAGACTCCCAGGTGGCTGGGGATCATGGGTCTTTGCTAGCAGACAAGGCTATAGTCTGGCTTAGTATTTGAGGGTACAAATCTGGTCCTGTATATCAGTATTACCTCTCGTCTTAAGTTGAAGACACCAAAATAAATTACTTTTTAAAAAGATCCCATCTCCTAAGCCCTTGCCCCTCCTTACCCCAGCTGACTCCCACAGGTTCCTCTTGGGGTCTGCTTAGTTCTTACTCAGCAGTGTCTCCGAGCTAGACCCAGTTCCTGTTCTAACATCCCTGTTTCTGTTGGCCACATTGTCATTCGTCACTGAGTCTCCAAACCTCTGCTGAGTTTGGACTAGTTCTCCTATCTACCTCCCTAAATAGAATCAGTCTCCAAGTTACTGTGAGCAAATGCCTCCCACTTCTTCCTCCTCTTTCTACCAGACACAGTAGCTGCCCGGAGAGTTCCGAATCTTGTGAAACACCAAGCAGGCATGTGAATGGATGAATTGATGAAAAAGAATGGGATAACTGCTCTCGAGTTCAGAGCTGGGCTCATTTCTGTCCCACGTCTAATGTCAAAATTAGCTGTGATATTTTTAGCAACTCTATTACATGTTTAAAGTTGTAACTTGATTAAAAGCTGTTAAAAAAATTTTTTTTCACTAGAAACAGAGACGTGCTTTTGCTTTTCATTTTTGTTGCAAAAGGCACAGAGGGTTAATGTAGGCAGAAGAGTGTCCTTTTCTGTTCCCAAGTGGTCTGCAGCTATCATTGGCTTGGATGTGTTTTGAACATATCCATAAATGACTGTTTTGGGAATTGGAGACCCCCATCTCCTCCTTGGATCAGGCCAACCTGCTGGGTTGGGATAAGAAAGGAATAAGTTTATTTTTATTTGTAGATTAGACACCTGAATGATAGACAGTGATGCTCCACTGAAAAAGAAAATAAACAAAAAATAATGTCCTGTCCTTATGGGTGGACTCAAATGGCTGCTCCTCAGGCATGCCCAGTGAGAGCTGACCATTTGCAGTCACAAGCTCATTGAGTCCACACAGCCTCCTGCTGGAATAGATGTCATCCCATTTTACAGCTTGGGTGTTAGATGGACCTGAGGCAGCTTGAAAACCCAGTGTCAGGCTCCAACATCCATGCGCTTTCAACACAACACACTGTCTCCCATGAGGGTGATTTCCCCTGAGGGACTTGCATCAGAAAACACTGCTGTTTGTTGGTAATATTCAGCTGGCAACAAACTATTTTAAAACTAATCTTATGTTAGAGCAATGTTTTTCAACCTGTGAGTCTTGACCCTTGGGGCGGGGGGGGGGGCTGTCAAACTATCCTTTCACAGGGGTCACGACCTAAGACCATCGGAAAATGCAGCCTTTTATATTGCAACTCATAAGTAGCAAAATCACAGTTATGAAGTAGCAACAAAATAATTTTATGGTTGGGGGTCACTACAACATGAATAACTGTATTAAAGGGTCAGAAGCATTGGGGAGGCTGAGCACCACAGCCTTAGAGGCTTATGTGAAGGTTTTTGCAGTTCAGGGAAAGAGGTTGTGAGCATAGTTAAGAGAGACATCGATACTTTGGCTATTGTGGTTAATCCTCCAGACTGGGATTGTGTCTTTGTAGTCACTGGAATCAGTGACTTCATCCTCTGTAGCAGGTGAAAGATTTTTCTGTTCAGCTGGCCTCAAGAATTGTGACCTATGAAGCATTTTACTGAAAATGAAATCAACCTACATGACCATTGCTCTGGTTTTGTTTCAGAAAAGCAGTTTCAGGGGTTTTGGTAGGTAAGTTAGGCAGACAGACAGACATGTTAGGTTGAAATCTTGTTATAATTTCGTTTAAACTAGCTAGCAAGTACTAAAAAAGCTCAAACTTCTGATAATCTGATGTTTAAAGATACGTGTCATCTTAAAATTGTAATGAATGATGTTTTGTTAAAACTAACATTAATTTTCAGCTGGGCACAGTGGCACATACCTTTAATCCCAGCACTTGGGGAGGCAGAGGCAGGCGGAGCTCTGCAAGTTCGAGGCCAGGCTGGTCTACCAGATGAGTCTAGGATAGCCAACGCTACACAGAGAAACAAAACAAAACAACAGCAACAAAAAACTATTATTATTTTTCATTCACACCATTCCAGAAGCTAAAACTATGCAGTTCTTCTGGTGTGGTCATATGTCGGCGAGAATACTGGAAGGGTGTAAGCAGGTGTCAGGGTAGACAGACCTGGTTTGGTTTTGTTTGCGAAGCTGGGTCTTACTGTGTAGTACTGGCTTGACTTGAACCTCTTGCCTCGGCCTCCTGAGTGCTGGAATTATAGATACGCACCACCATGCCTGGTTAGCAGGCCTGGTTTTTTAATAGCTTTGTCTTGGTATCCTCATACAGAGGGAAACACACTGGTTTATGTATGGTCCTAAGGCTGCTTCCACTGTTCTTCAGTACACGTGTAAATCTTAACAGATTGTAAGAGAGAGAATGAGAGAGACAGATGCACAGAAGACCGTAAGAACCAAACCAAACCAAAGGTTGATCTTGGTGTCCGGAACAGCAAATTAGACTAGATTTTAGAAATGAGTAAGTGGTGATTAAGGACATTTGCAGCCAAGCTTCATGTCCTGAGTTCAGTCCTAGGACCCACATGATAGAAGGAGAGTACCAGCTCTGGCAAGTCATCTTCTGAACAACACCGCACAGGTACCATGGCACACGGGGGGAGGGGCGCGCACAGTGCTGGGGGGCGTGGAGATAATGTGGTCACTGCTAGACCTGATTCTCATTAACTGTGCTCATGTGTTCAGTGCTCGTTTGTAAAATGAGGGGGCCAAATTAAATTATTTCTGAGGTGGTTCCATCACCTAAGGCTGATGAAGTTAGATCAGCCATGAACGGTGGTTTCAAGGAAGCCTCTGGATTACTGGGTTCAAAATCGGTTTCTTTCCTGTACCAGCTACAAGACTTGGAGCAAGTTGCTACTGTGTGTCAGCTTCGCTGTTTTTAACCCAGATTGTAGTGATCTGTTGTTGAGGGGTGTGATATCTCTCACCCAAGGCTTCGGGTGCTTAGAAATAACTGGTACATATTTGTGCTTAGCCAAAGAAATGCGTGTCTTTTTTTTTTTTTTTTTCACTGCTTCTTGTCTGAATTCTTAGAAAGTTATGCTACAGAATGCTAAAGTGGTGGTGATTAACGTTTTCATTGTTCGTAGCAAGCATTTTTATAGTCAGCGTAAGCCTGCAAAGTCTGCCTTAAATTGAGTACTCCAGTGTCTTAATGCTGACCTTGAGGAGCTGCTCCCTGGAGACACCCACAGTGTTAGATAAATAAATGTCTTGATCCCTCAACACCATCGTAACTTCTCCCCAAGCGCATTGCTCAGACTGCCTTCCAGGATAATTCAAAGGGTCTTGAAATGTACAATCTCTAAAAATGTTTTTCTAGACCATTCTTTTTATTGTAACGCTGTTTATTGCATGGCTAGGAAAAAAGTTAAAGCTGTCTGAGAAAAGGTGTGTTATGGTATGTCCTCACTGGCAGGGGGAGGGCTCAGATCCAGATGTACTTTAAGAGCAGAAAGTGAGTGCTAGAGACCGGCTCAGCAGCTAAGAGCACTGGGTGCTCTTCCAGAGGAGCCGGGTTCAATTCCCAGCTCACAGTCCGATGCCCTCTTCTGGTGTGCAGACATACATCCAGACAAAGCATCAGTGTACGTAAAATACATAAGTAAATAACACCCCCTGCTCCCCCTCCAAAAAAAAAAAGTAGAAAGTGAGCAGGCCCTAGTGGCACATGCCTGGAACGCCAGCACTTGGGCGGTAGAGACAGGAAGGTTGTTGCAAGTTTGTCCGCCTACTATAGTAGCAAGTTCCAAGCCATCCAGGACGTAGGAGACAAACAAATGAAAAGTAAATGGTTAGTGTTTAAATAAGAAGACTGTATTTTCTCACTTACTGTTGGCTAAAAGTTTAGATCAGTCTTCTGACCAGGGTGCTTTCTGGACTTGCACTTTCCCCTGACTGGTCTGCATTCTAATTTTCTCTCATAAGGATTCCAGTCTTACTGGATTAAGGATTGAATTGAGCAAATTTTTATTAAGATTTTACTTATGCAAAGTATTTTGGTCATATCATTTCCCTTCCTCACTTCCCTGCCATGCAACTTCATGTTCATTCTCTCATAAACCCAATGAGAAAGAGAGAAAAAAATCACACACACACATACCCAAACACAAAAAGAAACATGGAGTCCATTTTGTATTGGGACTTGCCCATGACACTTGGTTAAAGAAAACTGATTTTCCTTTTCCTGTCAGGTATCGGTTACAAATGGCTAAAAAGATTAGGAATGGGACCTTGTGTCCAGTTGTCTTTCTCCGTGCTGGAATCGTGTCCTGTGCAGGTCCTTGGGAGTGCTGTCATTGTCCCTGGTAGTTCATATGTTTATCAGTCCCGTGGGATCTGGATAACTGCTTCCTTGGAGTCATTCACCACCTTCGGCCCTCCCACCTGCTCTTTCACGAAGATCCCTGAGCCTTGGTGGGGAGGGGGGCCGATAGCTCACTTACAGCTGAGTACTCCAAGAAGTCTCTTATGCGTGCTGTGTGTTGACCTCATTTTAACGTGCTTGCCTCTTAAAAGTCTCTGGGGCTGGGAGTTAGCTCGGTGGTAGAACACTTGCCTAACAAGTTCAAGGCCCTGGGTTCAGTGGCCAAATACTGCCAAAAGAGAAGGCGTGTGTGGGAGCGGGGAGGGACACATGAGACGTTCTGTGTGCCTTCAGAGTCGGTCGCATTCTGAAATGCTAGGACTGTGATTCAACATGAATTTGGGGTAATGGCTCAGCCCATTGACCTGCTATAGGAATGTAAATAGTCTTGTAATATCTTCAGCTGAGCACTGCTTGATTTAAAAGTATTTTAATTCAGTTTATGTTTCTTAATATTATAAAATTCCATAAAATGAAATTGTGTTTTGTACCTTGACTTTAGGATTTTCTTGTAAGGAGTAGTAGTAGTAAAAAGAGATTCCCTGGGTATTTCCCAGTAGTGCGCCTGGCCTCTCCCAAGCCCCCTGTGCCTTGTTCTCCCGAATGCAGGGGCTCACAGCTGTGCACCAGCACATGTGGCTGAAAACGGCTTTCTAAGACAGATCAGAAAGTCATTTTGTTACAGCGTGTTGACATGGTCTCCTTCCCTGGCCTGATCCTAAAAAGCGGGAAGAGGGGGCAGGACATTTGCAGCACTGTTACTGTCGTAACCCCAGAAGGACACACAGCCCCTCTGACCCAGACATGCCGGGGATTGGTGAGTTGTTTCCTCTCTCCAGATCATCTAGTACTTTCCACCGCCTAAGAAGGGGACTCTGGATTCATTTTGTAACAGTGCATCTGTCTCCCTATGTCCATTTAGTAGCTTGAAACACAGTGTCTCCTGTTTATTTTCTTACTATCTCATGCATACTGGTTTTCTTTCATTTGGTTTGGTCTGGTTTGGGTTTGATGGTTTTTTGAGAAAAGGTCTTGTATAATCCAAGCAGGCCTTGAATCCAGGAGACATTTCATGTCCGGGCTAGCCTTGAACTTTTTAATCCACCTGCCTCCCCACCACAAGTGCTGGGATAATAGGTGTGCACCACTATGTCCAGGTATTCCTGGTTAAGATGATGCATTATTTACCAGTTTTTTTTTAAGATAATGCACTATTTAGTGGAAAGATGTCAAAATGTCTATTTTGTGTATTATCTCTTTTGAGTTTTAAGTTATTGACCCATATTTTGGTTTTATGTAGATTTATGTAGGGCTACAGAATTGAACAAATTCAATTTATTTTTTTTTAAAGATTTATTTATTATTTATACAATACTCTGCCTGCATGTATGCCTACATACCAGAAGAGGGCACCAGATCTCATTATAGATGGTTGTGAGCCACCATGTGGTTGCTGGGAATTGAACTCAGGACCTTTGGAAGAACAGCCAGTACACTAACCTCTGAGCCATCTCTCCAGCCCACAAATTCAATTTATATTTCTGGTCATATCTAACTCCTGATTCTAAGACCTCACTGAATAGCCTGTTAGCCAGTTTTAGCCCAAGTATAAGTTAATTACATTCGATGATCTCATAGTAAAATAACTGAATTTTTTGTGGGAAGGGGGGAGGTCTGGTTTCAAGACAGGGTTTCTCTGGATAACAACAGCCTTGGCTGTCCTGGAATTGAGTTGATTTTTTTTTAAAACGGCAGTTATGTATATATGTTTTTGAGGTTACTCTGTCAAGAACTGAGACTCATCTAAAATGTTATTTTTTTTTCTCCATGTTCCTCATTACTAACTACTTAGAAAGTAAACCTTCCCTTGCACCCAGATACTCACGCCCAGATACTAGACACAAACATTTTACCTGTGCCCCGCCCTGCCCTGCCCTGCCCTCTTACTTACATGGCTGGAGAAGCTGTTTGGGGTGTTTCTTTCCCTGCCTGTTGTCCGTAGACTTAGTTCAGTTCCAGGGCGCGGACTTTGTTGAGAGGCACAGTGAGGGCCAGAGTGAGTGGGGCTTGGGTGTTATTCAGAGACAGGAAGGCTGAGCCAACTGAGCAGGTCCCGGCAGCGTATCTCCCAGGCTCATCAGCCAGGCAGTTAGGTGCTGCGGGGGGGGGGTGTGTAGGAGGGGGTGGGGGGTGGCCTATGTGTGCATGTAGTCACTCCCTCCCTGATCCCTGTAATTCCTCTGATTGTTGTGACGGTTAGGCATGGCATGGTGGATTACAGCTGTAATCTCAGCACTTGAGAGGTGGGGGGCAAATGGATAAATTCAAAGCCAGCCTGGGCTGTACAGCAAAACCCTGTCTCAAAAAGGGAAAGACAGATCTGTATGTACGCAGGGCTCAGAGGCAGGTGGATTTGTCTGAGTTTAAGATTAACCTGTTCTATGTAGGGAGTGCCGGGCCGGCCAGAGCTGCATAGTAAAACTGCCTCAAAAGACAAAACGGGGTGGGGGGGGGGGAGAAGAGAAGTTCGTTTAGTGAAGACTGGCAGTCTCCTGCAGTCAGCTGGAAAAAAGGGGGTAAGGGGTCCTGTGACAGGCTCAGTGGTAGGCTGAGCAAATTTGTTTGAAATCACATACTATAATGTAAAAACATCTCTTGCTTAGCCTTTAAGTGGCCTTATTTTTCAGGGCATTGAAATATATGTAGCTTTTTATTGTACATGTTTATATGTATTTTTATTAAGAAACCTCTGGTCAGGTGGTGGCGGCACACACCTTTAATCCCAGCACTGGGGAGGCAGAGGCAGGTGGATTTCTATGAGTCCGAGGTTGGCCTGGTCTACTGAGTGAGTTCCAGGACAGCCAGAACTACACAGAGAGAAAAGAACACTGAAGTTTACTACACCATCAACTGGTAATGAGAACATATCCAGACAGCTTGTCCACAAGTGGTTTTTCTTTCAGATTTATAGACTGTAGCATTCCTCAGACAGAAGTTGTCTGGGGAAGACTGGGTCTTGGAGGGTTCTGCTGGAAAGAGTAAGCTGGGCATCTGGTTGGAACGATCCTGTCTTTCAGAGTCACTTAATGGATGGTGTCAGTGACAAGTAACAGCTCACTCAGAAAACAGAGGAGTCTGGGGCCCAGTGTAGCGTGGCATGCCTGAAACTTGGCAGTGATGGTTCCAGTGAGTGGCTTAGGCACAGCCTTTTGCTGAGAACCCCCGTCGGTATGAATCTGCCCGTATGCTGGCAGAAATTGCTGGAATTCCTTACTTAGTGGTCTGCTGCATGCTGTTGGTCCCCTGCTCCCGACTGTGTGATGACCCACGCTTCCTCCCTAAATTGGGAGGCTCAGAGTTTAACTGTTGAGTCGGTAAATTGAAATAAATCAAACAAAGGTAAAGATTCCCTTTCTTTTTTCCTTTAGTTTTTTAAATTTCATTCTTTCGGGTGTTCATACACACATACACACACACACACACACACACACACACACATTGTGTTTAGAGTTTGACTCCCCCACCCCTGTCCCCAGCCCCAAACCCTCCTACCCTCCCTTTTCTTGCCCCACTTTTCTCCCAATGGCCTCCCTTTTTTCTTTTGTCCGTTTCTTCTTTCATGTTGGGGGGGGGGGGGTTGTTTTAACTGTAGCTTAATACTATTGGAAAAATATAAGCAAAAGCATTTGTTTATAGGCCAGCATGTGTTGTGTAAACATGATGGGGACAATAGAAGTTGGCAGTATTTGGTCATCCATGTAAACAGTGAAAAAGGTCACAGACTGATGTGTTTCTTTGCTGTCATCAGGAAAGTGAGGTGAGACGTTTCCTTACACAGATTTGGCGGGGGGGACTTTTGGTTGTGATTACGTTTAGAGGGCCATTGTGGCACTGTGGAATTGTGGCACTTTGGCATTGGGGCATTGTGGCATTGTGCATGAGCCACGTTGTCTCGTGCAGGCAGGCTTTTGGAAATTCTGGGAAAGTCCATACCTAGTGCCCTTGAGAAGTCAGTCCTTGACATCAGAGGAGATTCTATTACTCCCGAGGCTGAAGCAGGGGGATCATTCTTTGAGTTTGAGACCAACCTAGGCTCTATAGCAAGCCCCTGTCTTAAAAGGAAAAGAAAATCTGTAGCTTCCACCGTCCCCAGGTACCCTTTCGAAAGGGAAGTCAGAGCCTGGCGTTTCGGATGTCTGTTGCTCAGCTTGAGCCTGAGGAGCTGGGAGGAGCTGGTGATTTTCCTCCGGCGCAGCAGAGGACCACTATCAGGCCTTAGAGCGCTGGCCCCAGTGACAGGAATGGGGCTCGCCGCATCGGCGATAGAACGGCACGAGGACAGTGAATTTCTTCCTGTTTTGCAGTGTTGGACACTTATCCACCATGCTGACATTTTAAACATCTGTCAACTTCCTAACATTTTAACGGAAGGAAACCCCTGATACTTTGTGCCTGACGACTAAAGTGCAGCCACCAATTACCAGGTCAGTGTCACCTCCTCTCCACCCACAGGAACGCCACGCCACGCCACGCCAGATCCTAATGAGGTTTGACTGTCTCTGTAATTCAGATAAGATCTTATTGTAAGAAGTTTTATAATGTGCATTGAGAGTAGATTCAAATGTATGGAAGAGGAAAGCACTGCTAAGTTTTAACATTTATGAAGAAGGGTTACCAGGCTGTGTTACACAGCGGTGGCTTTCCCCCTGCTATTGTCTGCTGTTTGTGTTGCATTCTAAACAAAAAGCCAAATGAGTTATTATTAATAAAATATTCCAGATGTTAAATTTTCTGTGTAGAAGTGATTTGTAGACAATCTCTGTGTGGTGTGGTGTGTGTGTGTGTGATGAATACATGCCCTTCTGCATGCATATATAGAAGTCAGACGATGTCTTCCTCTATTGCTCTTCACCTTATTTTCTGAGAGCAACCTAGTGTTCCCTGGTTGGCTAGATTGGCTGTAGGAATCTGTCTGCTCTGCCATCTCCAGTACTGACTGGAGGTGCATGCCGCCATGGATGCTGGGCGTCTGAACTCAGGTCTATAGGCTTGCACAGCAAACAGTTTACCCAATGAGCTACCTTTGCAGCTCCAAGACTATTTTCTTCATGTCACGGATAAAGAACGGATTTTTTTCTCTTGTGTAGGCTAGACTGCTTTATGATTTAAGTGACTGAAGATGATAGCAAATTTATTCTTTCATGGAGATGTCTGTTTTTCACAGCATGTCAGAGACTTGGATTTGGGTACAGTTAAATTTGGGTAGTATGGTTAAAACTCAGGACCTGCTAGGCTAACAGTCTACCACAGGGCTTTACCTCCAGTCCTTACGCTTCTATAGAGTGGAACTAAATTCTTTAGTTGTTCTGTTTAAGTGTTAAGAAACAAAGGGCCAAAGCCACCAGGTATGTGTTCCTCCGGGCGATCTAGTTGTTCCTGTCCAAGCCAGGACTGGCGTTTTGCACTGCTCAGGAACCCTCTGTGTTTTACTGGAATGGCACTGCTGCTTTTAGTCATAGTTTCGAACCTCTAACCAAAAATGTTTTAAA
Organism: Psammomys obesus; assembly: GCF_907164565.1. Taxonomy (NCBI): domain Eukaryota; kingdom Metazoa; phylum Chordata; class Mammalia; order Rodentia; family Muridae; genus Psammomys; species Psammomys obesus. The sequence continues at coordinate 5,729,560 of NW_026585685.1, read as the reverse complement.
ACTTTAAAAATATTGAAGAAAAGAGAGTAATATGAACAGTCATTTTTAGCATTGTTTCTGCCTTCTTGACTTGGTTCTTATACGGCCAGTTGATTTACTCTGCTCCATTGGTATTTGTGGATTGCCTTTCCCGTAGGCTCATTTTTCTACTTAGCATCTCGGAAAGAGAGAGGAATATGATAGGATAGCCCCTCCACCTATGATCTTGGTGAGGGAAATAAAAGCATGAACCTATGGTAAGGAAACAGCGTGAGTCACCTGATATTTAAGTCCTCACCGTGTTTCACTTCTGATGCTATGGCTTCTGGGTGTGGTCATGACTGCAAAGTGGCAGCTTTCCTAATGCCTTCCATGGAATTATTTTAGAAAACAAAAGAACAGTAGTTACTACTAAAGCAGGGAGCTGGGAGATAGTTCAGTGGTGAAGGGTGCTTGTTGCATGGCCTGGTGTGGTGGCGCACAGGCCTTTAATCCAAGCACTCCAAGGCAGGGACAGGTAGATCTCTGAGTTCAAGGCTAGCCAGAACTACAGAGAGACACCCTGTCTCAAAAAAGAAAAAGAACCTCGGCAATGGTAGCACTGGAGAGGCAGAAGCAAGTGGATATCTGTGAGTTTGAGGCCAGCCTGGTCTACAGAGCCAGTTCCAGGACATCCAGGGCTACACAGAGAAACCTTGTCTTGAAAAATCAAAAAACCAAAACCAAAAGAGAACCTGAGTTTGGTTCCCAGCATCCATGTAGGGTGGCTCTGGCTCATAATTAACTGCAACTCTGGCTTCAGGGGATTTGAAGCTCTCTTCTGGTCTCTGTGGGCACCTGCACTCGTGTGCATGCACAGATGTCCATACAGACATAAAGATATAATAAAATAAATATAATAATAAATCAGGACCAGTGAGAAGGCTCATTGGATAAAACTACTTGCTGCTCAGGCCTGATGACTGAAGTTCAATTCCTGGGACGCAAGCTAAAGGAAAGAACTGACTTGTAAAAGTTGACATCTGACCTCAGTAGCAATGCCACAGCACACACATTGCCCTCCCCCCCCACACACACCCGCACAAAATTAGAAGTAGATGAGTGAAATCGTTTTTAAAGTTGATGAGCCAGGTGTATTGGCTTTTACTTACAACCTCAGCACGAGATAATTGCTCTGAGTTAAGGCTAGTCTAGCCTGGACTACAGAGTAAGACCCTATCTCAAAAAAACAGAACAAAACAAGAGGAAGTAAGTCAATCCTTGAAACAGCCCTGGATGGCTAAGATGGCTAAAGCCGTGTTCCCAAAATTCATCTGTAAGAGGAAGTCTCCCAGTCACTCAGAAAGCTTCAGACCTAGCTGCTAAGGCTTGTGTTTCTTGTGCCCTATACAGCTTTGTGGCAGGAGTGACTGGGGAGCTTCTAATTGGGATTGTTGGCTTTGTTGTTTATTTTTCACAATCAGTTATGGCACATTATTTTTAATCCCGCTGTGAGACGGACTAGAGGCTGGAATTTACTAACTGGAAAGTCAGCAGCTGGAGCTGAGGTTGCGTTAAGGACATTTTACTATGTGGTAAATTTTCAGGCTACATGCCACAACACGCTTTGATGACACATGGAAGTACACACCTTTGCATGTTCTCCTTCCCTTCAGTACAGTAGCCCTGAAGGAGTCGGTGGCTTCTCTGAGTGCCCCTCAGACTTATATCAAAGAAGGAGAAAGTGCTGCAGAGTATATGAATTCGCCATGTTGCCTTCACTCTGAAGAAAAGCTCTGCAAGTTTCCAGTTTGGGTATAAAACATACAAGGAATGTAGTGTTTTTACACCCTTGGAAGCTACAAAGTCCTGTACCGTGTTCCCTGGTCAGAGACCCTTGGCTGGTCTGCCTGCGTGTGTTCTGAAACAGTAGGTTGAGCTGGTGCTGCAGTTTGGCAGATCCTTGTAGAAATGTGGATTTGCTACACAGATTGACTAAAAACACCTCTCAGAGCTAGTAAATACTGTGAGCAAAGTAGTAGAATACAAAATCAACATAGAAAACTCAGTGTCTTTCCTCTATGCCAAGAGCAAACACCATGAGAAGGGACTCAGCATAGCAGTCCTGTTCACGGTAGTTTCAAAAAAATAAGTACAAACTAAAATGCCTAGGAATAAACCTAACCAGGAAGTAAACGATCTCTACAGTGGCAACTTGAGAACAGAGAGGAATAGTTGAAGAAGACTCTGGAAGATGGGAAGATCGTCTGTATTCATGGGTCAGGAGAATTAATACCATGAAAATAATTTTCTTATTAAAAGCAATGTACAGAGTCATTGCAGTCCCCATCCAGATTCCAGTAACATTCCTCAGTGTGTAAATAGGAAAAGCAACCCTAAAACCTACATTGACCTGGAACAGCCCGGGCAACCCCGAGTGAAAAGAGTAATGCCGGAGCTGTCAACAGTGCCTCCAGCTAGACTGTAACACACTGTATACCTGTCCTGTAGGACTCAGTCACACTAGAGAGCCACAGTAATAAAAATGGCATGCTACTAGCTACTAGCATGTGGATCAAGGAAGAGAATAGAGAGCCTGGATATAAAACCACACAGCTGTGGCCACTTTAGTGCCAAAGACAGACATTGGAGAAAAGACATCCTCCTCAACAAATGGTGCTAGGCGAACTAGATGACCCTGTACAGAGTCAGTTGAATAGGGTGCATCAAAGACCTCAGTGTAAGACCTAAAACGAATAGAGGAAGCATTGCAAGCTACAGGCATTTCTGAGGACTCTGGTTAGCTCAGGAAGTAAACCAGTAACTCATGGGATGGCGTGAAGTTAGAAAGTTTGCTCAGCAAAGGAAGCAATTAAAAGAGACAGCTACAACGGGAGAAAACTGCACATGGCTGAAGAGTAATGTTTAAGTACAAGAACTTGGGCCGGCAAGAGAGCTCAGAGGGTAAAAAGGAGTGTCCTTCCAAGCCCAGCAGCCTGAGCTGGATCACTGCAACCTACCTGGTGAAATGAGACCCAGCCCTCAGACTGTTCTCTGACCTCCATCCGTATGCCATGGTCCATCAACCCACAGAAGTAAATACGTGTAAAATAAAGATAACTACAGCCAAAACCACCTCATCAATAAGTGAGGTAATGAAACAGACACTTTTCGAAAGAAGAAGTGCAAATGGCAATAAACATGAAAAGGGGGGGGGGGCGGGGGTATTGCTATCCTCAGCTGGCAGATGAGTGCACTGAGATTTCATCTCACCTGCCAGAGCCAATATCAAGGTAATAACAGGGCCAAGTGTGATGGCAGCGCATCCCTGCAGTTCTAGGACTTGGGAAGCCAAAGCAGAAAGATTGTGCAGATTCAAGGCCAGCCATAACTGTGTGGAGACACCGAAGGAAAAGAGTGAGCAGGGAGAAAGGAGACAAAGCTAAGAAAGCTGACCTAAAAGAGGAGGGAAACCTGCTGGAGAGGTGTGGCGAGGCACTCGGTTATGCCCCACAGGTGGTCCGGTGGTTCTTTAGTGAAACGGTCCCCAGTGGAACTCAGTTCTACCTCAGGCTCCAGCAGACAAAATTAGCTCCTGATCCTTTCTGAGACCCAGGTTGCAAACCAGCCTGGAAAAGATGATGAGTAATTGATCTTGGTGATGGGATCAATAATCTATAGTGTATTTTAATTTTCTCTTCCTGCTCAGTTTATGAGTAACATCAGAAACTGATTTGAATTGCAGCTCTTAGGGTATCGTAGTGTACATTTTGCTCTTGGGCCTCGTTATCTTTTGCCTTTGCTCTGATCAAGATTGTTGCCTTTGTTTAGGACTTTCAGGATGAATCTGGAAAAACTCAGCAAGCCTGAACTCCTGACACTGTTCAGTATTCTTGAAGGAGAACTTGAAGCAAGGGACCTTGTGATAGAAGCGTTAAAGGTATGTGTAGAGATTGGCTGCTTTCGGCCGATTGGCTGTCCTGTGTTGGGAGCCATTTCTCTCTTTACTTTAAGAGGGTGTTGGTGTAACTGTTGAAGTAGCAGTGGGACATATTGACAGTTCCTTTAGGCACCTGCCTAAGTGTCAAGAATTTTGGGTCTAATGTGGTGGCACGCACCTTTAATTCCAGTGCTTGGGAGGCAGAGGCAGAGGGAGCTCACTGAGTTTGAGTCCGTGCTGGTCTACATAGCATTCTCAGGTCAGCCAAAGCTACATAGATCCTGTGTCAAAAACAAACCAAGAGAGGGAAAAATGGCGATGACACTCTTCTGCCCTCAAAATAGCTCCTTTAGTCTCTACAAGGTGTCTAAACCTTGAACCTTGTATTATTACTGTGTTTTGGCTGTGTTTTGAAATGCTGACTTTTTGAGAACTTGCTGAGATCTACTTTATAATGTATATATAGATGTGTATGTGTATGCATGCATATATATTATGTGTGTGTGTGTGTGTGTGTGTATATATATATATATTCATATACCAAAGTTCAGGGTATAAGGTCCAGGACATCAAGGTTGCCATAGACCTCTCTGTGCCACCAACACAGTTACAGATTCAGCTGTTCGCCCCGATGTGGTGGTGCACGCCTTTAACGGGGAGGCAGAGGCAGGCAGATCTCTGAGTTCCAGGACAGCCAGGGTTACACAGAGAAACCCTGTCTCAAAAACAACAACAAAATTCTTTTGTTCCCTACTCTGTTATCTGTTAAAAGGATGGGAGAGGTGTGTCAGTGGGACAGGTGGTTTATTGGAAACGATGCACCGCCTTTAAAAAGTCCAAGCAGACACAGCTCCTCTAGGTGAGAGCTCTTTACAGGGATTTTTCCCTTTCTGTCTGAGCAGATTTAGATAGGAGGAGAAAAGACTTTTCAGAATATCTGAATATCACCTGTCTAAATAGGTAATATTCTCAAAAGACAATAACCAAAAAAAAAAAAAAAAAAAAAAACAAAAAAAAACCCGCAAAAAAAGAAAAAATACTAAAAAAAAAAAAAAAAAAAAAAAAAAAAAAAAAAAGGTGAAATTTGAGCCCGCTGAAACACATGAATCCCTACAACAAAGTGCAATTAAATAAAACAAAACATCCAAACCCATCGTTTCTGTACTCACATTTAGAGTGATACTAGTTTATTCCTTTCAGTGCTGGCTAAAAAGACCAACTTTACTAGTTAGACTTCCCTCAGGACACCTTGCTATTTCTTGCTTATCTGACAATGATAAGAACAGAGAAAGCACCAGGGACGGACGGTTAGAGCCCATTCTTAACCCTCGTGGGACCTGTTGGCGCTCCAGTCTTCCAGCCCCTGCTCTTCATTTGCCTTCATCCCCTCGGAACTGATGGGGGAGGCGACGCCCGTAAAGGAAAAGAGCCAGTGTGCCCTGAGACCATGCCTTCTGCTTTGACAGTTTCCCCAGCCCGAGCGTTCTCAGCGCAGCACCTGCTGCACGCATCACTTCGCTGTTCCCTCCCCCCTAAGCCCGGCAGAGCCTCGGTAAATATTGTTGTTGTTGAAGATTAACTCAGGCCTGTGGCCATGCTGGATACATGTTTAATCGCTAAGCCACATCCCTAGCACCAAATATTTGTTGAACAAATAAAATGACAGCCGTTGCGATGTGTCGCCTTAAAGACTGCCACAGTACTTGAAGACAAGTGTCTGGAGTTAGCAAAGACGGTTCTCTGTACTCTGCCCCAGGCTGTCTTGGCTGCTGTTATACAGGTCTCGTAATGTTTTTTCTGCACGCATCTAGTTCTATTTATCATAGGAGTCGTCTGAGGAGTTGAAAGGAACCAGAGAAGCAGGAGCTGTACAAGGGAGCTGTGTTGATGGCCCGTGGCATTCAGGATCTGGCCAAGTGTTGGACTGAGCCTATTTGTGGCCTGTAGGTGATAAGCTCAGTTTGGTTCTGCCACAGACACACATCTTTAAACATATGCTGGCACAGAGTGTCTCACAGTTGGGACTGGAGTCATCTCAACCTCACCAAGATTCTTGTTGTTGCTCTTTTGGATTTATTTTTACTGATGTATTTGGGTGTTTTGCCTTCATGTATGTATGCATACTTGTGTGTACTTGGGTCCTGGGAAGCCAGAGGAGGGAACCAGGTTCCCTCCTGGAACCTGGAGTTCCCTGTAGCTGGAGTTACAGACAGTTGTGAGCCACCACGCTCTGAACCACTACACCATCTCTCCAGCCAGATTCTTTACATTAAAAAGAAATCTCATTTAGTGTGTGTGTGTGTGTGTGTGTGTGTGTATGTGTGTGTGTGTGTGTGTGTTGGGTTCTGTAACAATACGAAGATGTTTTTTCCTTACAGTCTTTGCTCAGCAACAAATACCTGTTGGACTTTTGGACTAACAATGTTTTTCTTTTTATTATTAGCTCCTAATTCATACTCAGTGAGTTGAAAGGCTTTGGTCTTTGTTGTGGTTGTTTTAAGATTTGTTTTATTCTTATTTATGTGCTTGTGTGCATAAGCACATACAAATGAGTGGAGGTTCTCTGGGAGGCCAGAGGCATTGGATCCTTTCCAGCTGGGGCTACAGGTCATTGTGAGATGTCTGAAAAGGATGCTGGGAACCAAACTTGGGTCCTCTGCAAGAACAATGTGCCCAGTTAACCACTGAGCCATCTCTTATCTCTCCAGGCTACTCCCTCCCACCCCTACGTTTTGACACAGAACGTCCGTCCTGGACCTCAGGCCTCAAAGAGATCTTTCTGCCTCTGCCTCCCAAGTGCTGGGAGTAAAGTTGTGCTCCAGATCATGTCGAGCTTGGTCTTTGTCTTAAAGAGCTTTGAATGGTCTGTTCTGTTTGCTTTGAAAGAGGAAGGGAAATCTTTTTCTACTTAATTGATTTAAGTTTTTGTTTTCTGAACAAAAACCATATGTCTGCCTGTTACTTCTCAGTGAATATCAGGTCACATCGGCAGGTTTTGTTTCTTTAGGGAAAGATTATAAACTTCCTACCGTTCATCAAGTGGATCCAACTGGAGGTGGGATTATAAAAGAGCTTTATTCATTCTCCAGAGTTGTTGCCACAGGCCAGATCACACTGCACCTCCTCTAGCGTCCAGGTGCTGAGCTTCTCCTGCCCCCGGAAAAGCCACCCTGCCCTTGTGTGTTGCAGTAAGACCATGAAAGCTGGTGTTTCTACAATGTAGTGTCCAGTTTTCCGTATGTTAACATTAGTTGTTAATGAGACCATTTATACTGTATTTGGCCCTAATTGAACCTTATATAAACCTGTTTTTCTACTCTAGAGGCATGTGTCAGGGAAAAACAATCTTTGTGGAAGTCACAAAAATTTTTATTTTGATTGGGAACACTACAGGAACCCCCTCAAGGGTAAAAGGAAACTTACATTGCTCAGAAGCGAGGCAGAGCTACACAGTGCAGCAGGAAAGCCCAATTCTGTCATGCCTTACAGATCTAAAAGTGGCTTGCTGAGTGGTCTGAGCCTGTCGCAGAGGACAAGGGACTGAACTCAGTGACCGTCTAAAAAGTCTGGAAACAGCTAGGCACAGCAGCGCACACCTCTGGTCGTAGCACTTGGGAGGAAGAATCAGGCAGAGTTTGGGGGCAGCCTGGTCTACAAAGTGAGTGCAGGACAACCTGGGCTATTACACAGAGAAACAGAATTGACTGCCAAGCAACTTTAGAGCCCATGCTTTGCCTTTACTGCGCGAGTTCTTCATTCCACCCACGAGTCTTCCTCTGCTGCAGAACCACCTTTAGCTGTATCCACATAGTCTCTATCTCAGAACAAGATGGAAAATAATCAAGGAAGACATCTGCCGTCCGTCTTTAGCACACACGTGCGTACACAAGCACATATGTACACAAACACAAATGTTGTGGCTCTTGTCCGGATGAAAAGTGAGAGAGATACTAGGCAGGTGTTTACTGATTTACCAGCGGTTACCATCATTACAGTCTGAGCTACAAAGTTTGCTGGTTTAGGACCGAACTATGCTCATGAAGCGAGCAGGCTGATGGAATGCTGTCCTCTGCAAGGCAGATAAGAGCTTTTACTGTTCAGTGGCGTTCCCTGTCGTCACCTAGTGCTTGTTGGGAATTACTCCATCCCTGCCCTGATAGCCAAATTATGTCTTTCGAAACAGCTGACAGACGTTAGGGTTGACTTTGTGGCTTGGAACAGATGGGCTGTTATAGGTCTCCGACCCAAGCCCCTCCACATTTTTCACTTTTGAGACAGTCTTATCTAGCTGGCCTTTCGCTTCAGAGCCATCCGTCAGAGTGCTGGGGTCCCAAGTGTGCTCTGGGCTGTTTTGATGTATGTACTGTGAGGCCATTTCCACAGTCACAGGGACAGGTGTCCACCACCCCTAAGATCTGTGGATCCTTTTAATCCACCCTGCCTCACCTTCCCAGCCCTGCTCCTGAGTCCCTGGTCTGCTTTCTGTCCCCAGACATGTTACATCGTGGTTTTACAGAATCAAACTGAATATATTCTCTTTGTGGGAGAGTGGACTTCTTCAGCTACATCATTATTTAACTGTTGGAGGGTTTTATGTATGCGTATATATGTAAGTGACTTGTTTTGATCGAATCCCCCTGGTTCTCTCCCCTCCAGTTTCCCTGTCTGCCCCCTACCACTTTTTCCTCTCAGGTTCCTGTGCTTTGTTTTAAAACCTACTTAGGGCACGTAGTCCTGACTGCACGTGTGTGGCCACAGGACCACCTACTGGAGCCTAGGCCACATTCCTGGAAAAGTCCCTACCCCCCCATCGGCCATCAGTTGTCAACAGCTTCTCAGCTAGGGGTGGGCTTCATGAGCCCCTCACGCGTCCACACTTGGGCTTGGACTGGCTTCTGGCTCAGTCTTGTGTGGGTCTTAAGCATGCAGACCCTGGTCCCGTGAGTTCAGGTGTGTAACAGGTGTTCTGCCGTGTTCAGCAGCGACAGTTTCTCTGTACACGTTCATTACCATTACTCTGTCTCTTAAAGACTTCCCGGCCCCTTTTCCATAGACGTCCCATTTAGCTGAGCATGCCACAGTCTCCCTTAGTCTCTGCACGTTGGCTAGAGTTGGTCTCTGTATTAACTGCCGTGCTCTGCAAAAGAAGCTTCCGTGATGGTGGCTGAGAGGTGCCCTAACCCACACACATGAAGATGAGAACTTAGGGGCAGCCTGTTACTATGCATGTGATTGTATATGTGTCATTTATGACTCTATATGTATTGATGGTTGATGTCTTGTATGGCTGAATGGTGTCCTGCTGCCTGCATACAGCATGGGGTGTTGATTCATGCTAGTATCTGCGCTATTTCTAGCTCTGTGTTAAAGCCACTGTGAACATTTACCTATACAAGGCTTTGTACGGACACCGGGCTTTTAGTTCTTTTGGTTAGATACCTAGGGATGCAATGACTGTTTTAAATGATTGGTGTATATTAATGAGAGAGAGAGAGAACATTGTAAATGCTGGGATTACATTAGCCGCCATGCCAGATACATTTAAGTTTTGAAGAAATTGTCAAAGTAATTTTCCAGTGTGATAGGTCATTTTATATTCCCCAGCATGTGTTGAGTCCTCATAACTTGGCAGCTTTACCAGCATTTGGTACAGCCAATTTTTTTTTATTTTTAGCCATTGTACCAGGTGTGTCAGAACTCACCTCAGTTATTATTATTATCATTATTATTTGAGACCCTGTAACCCAGACTAGCGTGGAACTCCGGGCTGTCCTGCCTCAGCTACAGGGGCCAGCCCCAACACCAGGCTTCTCCTTCCTTTCTTTTTTGTTTCTCTCTTGCACGTGTGTGCTCGCTCACACTCTCTCTCTCTCTCTGTCTCTCACGGTCTCTCTCTCTTTTTTACAGGTTCTCACTGTGTAGCCCTTGCTGTCCTGGAACTCACGACTTATTCTGTAAGCCAGGCTCACTGACCTCAAACTCAGAGATCTGCCTGCTTCTGCCTCCCAGGTGCTGGGATTAAAGATGTGCGCCGCCATCCCCAGGTTTCTTGTTTCAACTTTAATTTTCACTGATTATTCAGATGTAATCAGTATTTACTTTCTTAGTTTTTGAGATAGTCTCACTGAAGTTCACCCTCCTCCCACTTCAACCTCCTAAGTTGCAAGAAAAGCTGTTCCCAGCAGCAGGATTCCTAGCAACAGAAGTGCTAGAAAAAGCCTAGCGTCTCATAGTGGGGTCTGGTCAAGAAAATCATGATATAATCATAAAGTGGAGTACCTCCAAACTACTAAGGAAATCTTTGAGTGTCGTAAGGAATACTGTCCACGCTGCAGTATGTGGAAACAGAGCCATAACAGAGAAAAAATACAGAACTGGAACCTGTGAAACCTCCCAAAGTCTCCGTTCTCCCTCTCAGCTCATTCCCGTAGGAGCTCCTCACACCATCCACCTGAGGAGGAATGAGTTAGTGGGAGGAAGTACCAGTGGGATGCCCTGGCAGGAAAGAGCCACAAAAAGGGGAAAGGCCATTCGTGTGGGTGATTGTTCATAAGCTGGGTGTTTAGAAAACAAGAAGCCTGTGTTCTTAAGTGATAAGACATCTGAATTTCATTCCTGAAGACATTGAACCTCCTCTGTATCAGCTAGCTCTTAAAAGTAATTACATGGTGTCAGCTGCTCGCTTGAAGGCTTTCTGTGACTTGTCGCTCCTGCTGTGAATTGTGTGAAGGGTAATTACAGGTGCCGCTGAGTTTCTCATCTGGCTGACATCTCCCGTGGACTCTGGGATCTCTGTGTGTGTGTGAGGGGGGTGAGGAGTATGACTTGGAGGAAGGGAGGGAGTCTGCTTGTGCAGTGACTCTTCTTTCCAGAACAGGCAGTTGGGGAGCTCACAGCGTGCTCTGCGCTTTTATTACAGCCACTCAACCTGAAACTAAGAGAGATTAAAAAAAAAGGAAGCAGCTTATTCCTTTTATTTTGACTTCCTGTCATTGTGTTGCCTATGTTGGCCTCGTGATTTAGGTCTTATCAGAGGTTATTTCTAGCTGCTGCTGTAGAGGGAAGCAAGGGAAACTATGAAAGTTTTACCTTAAAGTAAGACCTTTGGTCTGTCGTGCAGTATATTGATTCAGCCAGTTGTAGAAATTAGTACAGGAGGAAGCCATCTTGTCTGCTTGCTGACAGTCTGTTTGGAAAAGAGACACTTAGAGAATGCATTGGGAGTTTTACTAATTGGAAAAGACAGGGCCACTGAGGATGATGGTTCTCAGCAGGTAAAGGTGCTTGCTGCCCAGTGCTACAAGTCTGCCGACCTGAGCGCGGTTCTCGGATCACATGTCAAAGACAAAGGAATAAACCAGCTCACAAAGTTGTCCTGACCTCCACACCCATAGCAAAGCATGGGCGCCCTCACACACACACACACACACTCACTCACTAATAATAAATAAATTTTCTTAAAAGGAAAAGCTAGACACTTCTAGGGAACGAGAGAGATGGGTCAGTGGTTCAGTGTACCTAGTGCTCTTTCATGGACCCGAGATCAGTTCCCAGCACCCACAGTACGTAGCTCACAACCACTTGGAACTCCAGCTCCAGAGATCCAATACCCTCTTCTGGACTCCTCAGGCGCCCACATGGGAGTGGCATGTATTTATGCAGATGTACACATGAACATGTGAATAGAAACATTAACATTTTTTAAAGGAAGGAAAGAAGGGGGAAATAGCTCTACTACAAAACTGTTCTTTCATTTACACCTGAAGATGTTCCTAGCACCCCTATTTAACACAGCCTGTCAGGAAAGTGAAGCAGCAGAACCTGGTGTACCTCCCTGCGGAACAGTCCCGGTGCAGGGTTTTCACTGTGTGTGCCACGCTGGCCTTCATCTCCTCTGGTACAGTGTCGTTCGTACTCTACCTCCCGGTCCTTGCATTTCTCATTTACTTTTTACCTCTATCACTCGATTTCAATTCTAACTGCTGAAAGCACACGTAGTTTCTGATGCCCCGGCCCCACCCCCCCGTGTTGAGGACTGGACCCAGAACCTAGACAATACATAGGCAAACATTGTACCAGCCCCTAATGACCTCTTCTAATAAGCACCTTACGTTGGGGGTGTGGGGGTTGACACCAGTGTCTTGAGACAGGTGTTGCTGTGTAGATGACAGGCATCAAACAGACCTTGACGTCAGACTCCCAAGTGCTGGGACTGTAGGCCATGTTACTTTTTTTTTTTTTTTTTTAATGTGTGTGGTGTTTTGCCAGCATATATGCTTGTATACCACTTGGAAGCATTTCTTCTACCGATGTAGGCCAGAAGAGAGCATTAGATTCTGTGAAGTACAGTTGTGAACCACCGTGTGGATCTTAGGAATCGAACCTGGGTCTTTTGGAAGAGCAGCCAATGCTCTTAACCGCTGAGCCATCTCTCCAGCCCCTCACCTTACTTTTTAAACTTCTCTTTGCTTGGTGTCATTGACACTCTTGTCTTAATCCTTCTCAGGCCCACATCATATTTTCTTTCTTCCACATGCCTCTTAAATGAAATACCCTTTAGCTGCCCTCTAGACTTTGGGGATGGTTTTGTTTTGTTTCATGGGTTGCTTGCATTCGGGAGAATTTTCGTTTGTTTGTTTTATAAAATTGCATTTATTCATTTATTCGTTTGTTTGTTTGTTGTGTCTGTTTGTATTGGAACTGGAGCTGTAAGTGAGTTGCCTGGTGTGCATGCTGGGAACCAGCAGGGAGCAGGCTTAGCCACTGAGCACCCCAACATATTTTAAAAAAAAAAAAAAAAAAAAAACCTGAATGCACTTTCTCTTTTCTGGTTGTCCTCACTGGGTATTAATGTGGAAATTTGTTAATTCTGGTAAGCTTTGTATATTACAAGGATCTTTCTATTTTGTGTGTAAACCCCCCACCACACACACACACACACACACACACACCTCTGTTAAGTGTCAATTCCGTGGAGAGCTGCTACTTAATCATCTCTAACTCCGAAAGCCCAGTATCGAGATCGTCAGAAGTTCTCAAAAGTATTTGTCACATGAAGAGTGAGTTCAGGCCTTTTCAGTCTTATTTAAATATTTCCAGTTCTCAAAAATTGATACCATTTATTAATGTTTTTAGAAGAGAGGCATAACTCTAATGACGTAGTTTCATAACTTCCACTGTTGATAATTCCCATCCACTCACATTATTTACATTTCCGGGAACAGCTTGTTCTTCAGACAGGAAGTCATGGCTTTGTGTTTGTGTTCATATTTGTGTGAAGGATACCAGATGACTGGCTGTGCACCTTTGTCCACTGGCTGTATTCATAAAATGAAACAAATTTTCATATTTTGATTTTTTTTAATAAAAATTGTTTTTATTGTATGTGTATGGGTGTTTTGCATACATATGTGTCTGTGCACCACACGTGTGCCGTGCCGTGGAGGCCAGAAGGTGTCAGATCCCCTGGAACTGGAATTACGGGAGGTTGTAAGCTGTCATGTGGGTGCTGGGAGTAGAATTCAGATCCTCCAGAAGAGCAGCCTGAGCCTTCTTTCCAGCCCAGACCCCATTTTAGTTTTCATTTGGTCTTGGTATCCATTCTTTTTGGGGTGAGCTGTAATCATCATTCCGCCACTGGGTAATAGTGAGAGCTTTGCCTCAGAAGAAAAATAAAAACTCAGAGTTCCTCCCCTGTCTCCCCCCTGATGAGATCAAACCCAGGACTTCACCAGTGCTAGGCAAGGCCCTGTCCCTCTCCAGCATTAAGCTTCAGTATTTAACAGTGCAGTGAGTGCTGTTTGTCCATACCTTCTAAGTACTTAGAGAAAACATATTTCCCAGTTGTGCAGCTGAGGGCTTTTATGCGCATCTGTCTGATACTCTACTCTCTTTTAGAATGCATTTACCTACCCTGTTTCTCCTGTAGGTTTTGTTTTTGTTGGGAACTTGGTGGGTGAGGAGTGGTTTGAGACAGACTCTCACTTTGTAGCTCTCTCTGTACTGGAACTCAGTTTGTAGACCAAGCCCACATAGATCCTTCTGCCCCTGCCTCCCCAGGGCTGGGATTAAAGGCATGGACCACCCTGCCCAACTGGGGATTTGTTTTTCACTGTTTTGGGTTTGTTTGCTTGTTTGTTTGCTTGTTTGTTATTGTGGCTAGCTTTTAAAAATGCTCATCATCTTCCTTTTCTCTATTTTCCAAACTAACACACATACATACAAATAAATCTAAAACAAAAGTTAACACTAACTTCAGGCTGGAGAGACAGGTCAGCAGTTAGTGCACATACGGCTCTTCCGGAGGACTCAAGTTCAATTCCCAACACCCATAACTTACACGCAGTACAACTGCCTATAGCTCCAGCCCCATGGGCACCTCCTGGAGGACACACCATGTGTACAGACAAAGACACATACACACAATAAAAATAAATTCTATTTTAAACCGGAGCTCACACAGGCCTGTAGCTCTGAGTGTGCTTGGCACACATAGTCAGCAGCACTGAAAAAGAAGCTCACTGAGTGCAGCTGAGGGGAAGGAAGCCCTCGTGTAGTTGAGTGACTGAGAAGGGGCCATTGAAAACTACGTGGTCTCAAGTGCTGGGATTAAAGGTGCCTGCCACCACACCTGGCTTTAACTACAATTTGTCTGAACTAGGACTCGTAAATCATGCACACACACTCACACAGCTTGGCCAGTACAAGTGGGAATTGGTCAGAGGACAGAGGACCACTTTCGGGGGTCAGTTCTTTTCTTCCGCTGTGTAGACCTTAGGGATCAAGCCCAGGCAGCAAGTGCCGATAGCCCAGAGTCCTGCCTTTTCAGTACACGGTACGAGAGCCTGCGAACGGTTCTCGTAGGACGGCTTTCCGGTTCATAGGATTACCGTCTGGTGTCAAACAGCCTGTGGGTGAGGCCCACCGTGTATCACCCCAGAAGGAGTTAGGGGTCATGTGCCTCATCACCACCAGCTTTGCCGTATTTCCTGTGATTCATTAAGTCACTGATTGTTCCATTCATCTGCCAGAACCACCCACTTCCAGGGTTGGCCTTTTCCTTCCTATTCCTTACGAGTTTAAAGTCTGTGTTTTAGAAGATTCTGATCAAATAAACCGGACTTGGCGTTCCTCTAAACAGGAGCGGTGCTGTTTAGAAAATGTTAAGCAGGCAGAGGCCACCTGCCCCTTGCGGATATTGAGTCTGTCATATCCCTAAAACTGTGTCTCACGTGGTCACACCTGTCTCCCTCCATCACCACACACATCACAGCATGCGCACTGCCCAGCAGACATGAAGTAATCAATAAATGTATACAAAGTTTGTGTACTGGGAACCGTTCCTAGACTCCTGGATAGTTTAGTTATTTCTTTTTTGTTGTTGTTTTTTTCTTTTGTATATTGTATATAGTATCTATAGCCAAATCTTCTAGTTTGTAGACTTTCGTAATACTTGTTAGTTTAAAATAAAAAATAGTAATGTTGTAGCTTTTTACATTAAAATGTATATATTTCTTTTACCTTAAATTCTTGAAAAGCAGTCAGGAGTCAGACTTTTTAGAGGGGTCATTCTGTTCCAGTGAGACAAAGTAGCAAGTAGATTTTGCACTGTGACATGGGGGAACACACACACACTTGTAACACAAGAGGAATGTGCTTGAAATAACCCTCACTGCTCTCAGCGCTCCGCAGCGGTTTCCCTTCTGGTTTTTAGGCAGGGAAGAGGGCCTGAGAAGAACCGAGCGGTTGCTCGCTGCTCTGCAGACTTCCACCTGTGCCCTTATTCACCAGGAGAGCCTAATCAAGCTCATTCCTGCTAAGTTCTGAGAGCGTCAGCTTACCGGTGCCACTTCCTCCTACCATGAATTAGCTTCGTGACTTTGAGAAAGTTGCATGCTGCTATTTAATATCTTCCTCTAGAAGAAATGGAGACAGTAGTGATGTCTAATTGAAGAGGAATGTTGTGCTGGGCGTGGTTGGTGATGCACACCTGTAGCCCAGCACTTGAGAGGCCAAGGCAGGAGGCTGTCAGTTCTAGACCAGCCTGAGCCACATAGCCAGACCTGTCTCAAGCAAATAAAAGAGAGAGATTGTTAGGATTCAGTTGATGATATGAACACCCAGCACGCCGCTTTCAGGTTATAAGCATTTGGATGTTGGCATCCCTGTTCTTTCTGCTGCCATTGTTTAAATTACTTTGGGGACCCAGCAAAATGGCTCAGTGAATAAAGGCACTTGTTGTCAGTCCTGATGACCTC
This sequence comes from Psammomys obesus, assembly GCF_907164565.1. Lineage (NCBI taxonomy): Eukaryota > Metazoa > Chordata > Mammalia > Rodentia > Muridae > Psammomys > Psammomys obesus. Next base: position 5,713,405 of record NW_026585685.1, on the reverse strand, counting down.
AGCCCACTCTTGGAACCCACATGGTAAAAAAAGAGAGAGAGAGAAAACTGATTCCTGCAGGTTGTCCTCTGACCTCCACACATGTTCTTCGTGGCATGTGAATGAGTACTCACACGTGTGCCTGTGCACAAGCTCTTTCTCATATACACTTAACAAAAGGGGGTGGGGTGCTAAGTCCTACAGCTACCAGTCAGGACAATGAGATCCTACTGTACCGCTGCTGAAACATGGCCTGGCTGTAGCAGATGCTGGAAGGATGAGACCAAAACACTTCCATGGTGCTGACAAGGCAGGCAGTGTGGTAGACCACACTGGAAATTGATCAGGAAATTCCCATAGCTAGACAGATGACTGTCAATAAAAGAAGCAAAGCCCATCATCTGCAAACAGCTCTTACTCATAGAAGAACCCAACTTGGTAGATTCAGACATCAGTCAAGAGAATAAATAAATGCAGTACATTCACACAGTAGCATACGGTGCAGCAATAAAAAGGACCGATTACAGACATGGCACCATTGAGCGTGAACTTCATTATACTGAGACCAGAAAAGGCCAGATACGAGAGAACTCATCACCTGTTTAGGTGAAGCTGTGGAACAGACTAAACTTGTTAAAAACAAAAGAAATCAGAAGAGGGGTTATCCCTGGAAGAGGGAGAGTTCTGGCCGAAAAGGGACACGGAATAACTTTCTGCTGAGATTAAGAACCTTCTGTGCTTCAACTGAGATGCGGGCAACACGGTGTGTATGTTTGTGTGGCGTCTGCACACATGCAGGAACAGGGCAGTGAGTGGGTGTTGTGCCCGCCACGCTCCCCTTATTCCCCAGGACAGGATCACTCCCTGAGCCTAGGGTGAGCTGGCAGAGACCCCTGTCTCCACCCACTCACACCCCCAGTGCCAGGGACTACAGGCCCATGGGAGGCCGCTCCCAGCTCTTTTTGCATGGGTATTGGGGATTTGGACCCAGGTCTTCATGCCTGAGCTATCTCCCCAGCCCTGAACTGAGCTCCTTAGCCATTTGGGTTTTCTTTCAGTCTGAGGTCAGTGTCTGGGTTCTTTTTGGTTTGGTTTGGTTTGGTTTAGTTTGGTTTGGTTTGGTTTGGTTTGGTTTGGTTTGGTTTTTGGTGTTTGTTGTTGTGGTTGGTTGGTTGGTTGGTTAGTTGGTTGGTTTTGGTTTTTTTTGAGACATGGTTACTCTTGTGGCCCTGGCTGTCCTGGAACTCGTTCTGTAGACCAGGCTGGCCCTGAACTTAGAGATCCACCTGCCTCTGCCTCCCCAGTGCTGCTGCTGCCACCACCACCCAGCCTCAGTGTCTGTTTTTAATATGTGCTATCAAGCAGTCATTGACTTTCGTTGTGTCTTAAGGGATGTGTGATCACCTGGCAGGAAGATAAGAACTGGAGTTGTAGCCTTGCTGCTTGCCTAGGAGGTCCGGGGCTCCGTGACCTATTCTGATGAGAGGGCGGTGGTCAGGAGCCAGAGAGCCTTGGCATGTGTCAGCAGGAAAACATGTGAAATCTCTAGCTTGCTCAGTTTTGTTGTCAACCTAAAACTGCTGGGAAAGGTACAGTTGTTTTTTGTTTGTTTGTTTTTAATGTACCTTGAAATCCTTAATTTACGTTCAGAAGTATTTGCCCTTTATCTGTTCTTTTTCTGTTGAATTCCCATACACATTTTCTTATATCAAAAAGGTGAACACGTGGATCCAGGCCAGAAGGCACACATACCTGCATCGGGGAAGGGACAGCAGGACAGACAGGCTCCATTTCGGTTTCATCAAAACCTTTCACAGACTTTGGAATTTGGGTGTTGACGCCCCTCCTTGCAGCCACACTTAGAGCTGCTTGGATTAAATCCACCCTCGGTCCTGAGTAGAATTTAGAACACTTTAGTCAAATAATAATAAATAACAGTCTATCCTTATGTAAATAATTGCTTTATAAATGTCTGTGCCTGAAGATTACTTTGAGGGAATGTTTGAAGTTCATCCTACTTCAAAGGCAGTTGAAATACTTTTTTTTTTTTTAATGGGTGGGGTCACATGCCACAGCACTCTTGTAGAGGTCAGAGGAGAACTTAGAGGAGTCAGCTCTTCTACCACATAGATCCCGATGATCAACTTGAGGTCAGTAACCTTGGCAACAGGTACCTCTACCGTTAAGCTGTGTTGCCTGCCAAGTGGTTAGTTTTGTGCTGCGTTGTTTTGAAACAGAGCCTCATGTGGCGCCGCTGGCCCCAAACTTGATATTTGGCTGGAAATGACCTTGAACTTCTGACCCACCACCTTCACCTCCCTAGTACTGGGATTGTAGACATGCACCACCACACCCAGTTTTATGCTGTGCTGGGGATGGAACCTGGGGCTTCAAGGCTTGCTAGGCAAGCACTCTGTCAACTTAGCTATCCTAGACTAAGTCTTCAGCTTTAGATTTGGAACTGGTTCTTATCCAAAGAATGTAGTGGCTGACATCTGCTCAAGACTTGTCTATATCTCCACACTCCTGTATCCCTGCACACATTACACCAGGAAGGTGGAAAAGAAAATGACTTTATTTCTTTGGGGTCAGGTGACTAGTTGAAACAAAGACTTCCTATGTGGCCTGGCCTGGCTTGAAACTCAGCTCTCGTGCTTAGTCTGAGTGCCTGGCTCCTTTGAAGTCTGTGATAACACAGTTGGGACTTGGGAGACTAAGTATGGCAGGCTGCAAGGTTATTCTGTGATGTTATTTTTAAGCTTTCTGTAGTGGTGTGTTTCCTCTAGGCCGTGAGGCTAAAATAAATGAGTAATAGGTAGCTAGTGTATTCTGTCTGTTGGTAACACCTCTGTCATCGAGTCTGTCCAGCAAGCCAATGATTTTCCTTTTCTCTGAAATTAAAGACCAACGTGTTCTCTGACAGTGTAGGAGTTTCTGCTCAGCTGAAGTTGATATTGATTTTTATCTTTGTTACTAAATTTCTTTAAAGCTCAAACCCAAGATCACGGCCAGCTCCCCATGTACTTTTTTTTTAGCTGCAAAAAATTACTAAAATACTACAGCTGGTCGTTGACAAGTTTGGCCTTCAAATTTTACCCTGAAATGTAATGTTAGTGGCAGCATCCTCGGCCCTTGTCGGTGGCCAGCCTCTGGGGGACCCCCAGGAAGCACTGCCTCCTGATACTCGGGCCCTGCATGCTCCCAGCCAAGGTTTAGCTGCACACCAGGGGCCTTGGTCTTGATCGCCTGCATGCTGCGCCCTGGCAAGCTGGCGCTGAAGCCGTGGCACCAGGCAGTCAGACCCTCATGAGATCCCGATCCAGAACTGCCCAGCTAGCCCCTCCGCCGAGATTCCTGACCATCAGATGCCACCTGAGATAAACTGAGCATTACCTAAGCTGCTGTTATGGGGGGCTGCTTGTTATGCATTACACACCCCCCATAAAAGTCAACTTTCATATTTAAATTTCAGCATTTGGTTTTGCTTGTTACTGTTACTTTAGTTAAATGTGTAGCCCATTAATTGGTTGAAAAATCTATTTCTCCCATCTTCCAGGTGTTTAGTATCATAAATACAGCCTTGGAGCTGACCTTTTCTGTGTCTGGCTCTGTGGTAGAATTGCTGGGTGACTAGAGCCTTTGAGGAGTCAATCCACAGCTCCTCATTTTCAGGTGAAGCCGTCTGTTGGTGTGGGTTGTAATTACTGTGCAGGTGCCTATGGAATCATTCTGAAGGCCTTAGAGACAGCAGACGGACAGCTTAACAACTGTGCTCAAGCTGAGGCCTCAGCCAAGAAGCTCCTACTCTGATGCCTACCAATCACACAGGATAATCACCATGTGGGTTTTTAAAGTCCCATTTTTAGGGTTGGCTAACTATACGCTCAGACCTGACAGGCAGCTTCCCAGCAGAGCTGAGCACCACCACCAGTTGTACTGTGCCACAGTCAAAATCCCAGCTGCCGCTCGCCCATCCTGTTTCTCCATGATGGTTTGAAAAGAAAAGGCATTAAAATAAAACTTACTCTGTTTCTTTTGTGCTATAAAACCAGGCTCTTACAAGAAGTGTGAGGAGGGCGGGAGCTATAGGAGATTCCAGAAAAGAAAAGAGTGGGGAGGACTTTACTTTTAGGCCAGGTGTGGTGGTGGCTCATGCTTGTAAATCCAGCCAAAATTCAAGGCCAGCCTCCTCCCCCCGACAGGGACCTGTATACACCAGTGCACACAGGGATTTTTAAAAAGAAAGAATATTTGCAATTTAAATCAATTTGTTTCTAGTGTGTGTATGTCATTGAACTACTCCAGTCCTGTGTTGACAGGATGGCTATGGCTATAGTCAAACCAGAAGTAAAACAGGAGCTTGTTTGTTTTGAGACGGGGTCTTAAACTGACCTCAAGTTCAGATCTCCCCATCTCAGCGTCTCAGATGCAGGGATTGTGGGCTTGTGCCACCATGTCCAGCATCAGCGTTTTCTTAATAACTTGGTTGTCGTTGCTTTTACTTGTTAGTTGTTTCTGAGGCCGGGTTTCAGGCTGGCTCAGCCTGGCCTCAAGCTCAAAGAGACCTGCCTTTGCCTCCTAAATACTGGAGTTAAAATCATGTGCCACCATGCCCAGCCCATGTAGAAACTGCTAATGCCACTCTGTTTGCCTATGTAGAATGCTTCTTGCTCATTCCGTGTGGTTCCTAAAGGTCTCCTGAGCAGATATAAGATAAGAAGGAAGCTTTGAAGTATTTTTCCAAACATTTGTTGATCCTTAGATGTCTGGTTGCCAAGGGGACTTGAAGAAGACTAAAGAAGGTAGAGGCTGAAAAGGAGGTAGAAGCCGGGCAGTAGTGGTGCACGCCTTTAATGATAGCACTTGGGAGGCAGAGGCAGGCAAAGCTCTGTGAGTTCAAGGCCAGCCTGTTCTACAGAGTGAGTTCCAGGACAGCCAGGGCAACACAGAGAAACTCTGTCTTAAAAGAAGTAGAATTTGGCAGCAGGTAGAAGGGCCGTGGTTGTGTGTGCCTCCCCCTCTTGACCATCAACAGTGGAGTCAAGTTCTCTCTTCTAAGATCACAAGGAGTCCTGGATTCTCCTCTGCCCATACTGGCATTGTTCACATACCTGCTGGCACCTTGTTTGTCTCTAAGTATATAAACTGATAAAGCCATCACACTTAACGCTTTAGAAATGCAAATGCCTTAACAGAAGGAAGATAAGGTAAACCTGAAGGCAACACAGGTAAACATATTCAGAGACAGTGAGCCTGCAGCTTCAAGACAGGGACTTTGGAACCAGGCTAGCTGGGTTTAAGTCCCAGTTCTGACAGTGGGCTAGCTGAGTAACTAGCCCATTTTCAGTGGTTTCTTCATTTGCACTACTTTATGGCACTATAAAAGTACAGAAGTTAATGTAGCCATACCTGCTTTGGACAATGTCTAATGCTGGGTCAGCTCCCTATAATCCTTTGCTTCTTCGTATCTTCACACTGTTCCACTTTCTGTTGTTGTCTGTGTCTGCCTGATTTGTAGTCGGCTTTTCACTGACGCTACCACCTTTGCTGTGTAACTTCTGCTCTACCACATTCCTCACTTTAACGGTTCTATTTTGTTCCTTTGCTGTTTTCTTGTTCTCAGGCTCAACACAGAGATACTTTCATCGAAGAACGCTATGGGAAATACAACATCAGTGACCCTCTGATGGCTCTTCAGAGAGACTTTGAAACACTAAAGGAGAAGAATGATAGCGAGAAGCAGCCAGTGTGCACAAACCCCCTCTCCATTCTCAAGGTGGTGATGAAACAGTGCAAGAACATGCAGGAGCGCATGCTGTCCCAGCTGGCAGCTGCCGAGAGCAGGCACCGCAAGGTAGGCCCGCACATGGGCAACTGTGTGCTAAGGAAATGCTCAGAGGGCAGAATGCGTCCTGTCCTGCCAGCCACCAGTGTTCTGAGGAATCTGAGGGGACGGGTGAGCTGGTGGGTATGGAAAGGCCCTTCAGTAACCCAGAAGTCAGGAGAGCACAAAGGAAATACAGATTATTGTACATCACTCAGAGCACTTGGCTCATTTTTTTTTTTCTCCAGTTCTCAAGTCTTCCAAACTTCAGCAACAAGCTAGAGTCTAAGCAAGCCTGTAGCTGAACAGAGTGTTCTCTGTTTGCTTATTTAAGTGATAAATAAAAAGATTAGCAGGTATTTAGGGAAGAGAGAGTATAAATCCACCTGATTATAACCATGCATGCAAGCATGGAGATTGTTTTCATTCATTCTTGTTTGGTGTTTCATTGCGCGCTCGGGAGGCCATAAACATCTTCCTGGGATGCCTTGCTTTTAAGTTTTTCTGTACTGGATTGGGGTCGGGGGCAGCCACTCTGGTTCTGTCGGATACTTCTGAGTAGGATGGACAAGCCTGTGCTCCAGTGGGCATACATTCAACCCCCAGCTTGTCATGGCCACCCAGTTCTGGCCTGCACACCGCATTTTGCAAGAATCTGCATTTTTTAAAAAACTATCAGTTTAAGTTTGGACCTACCAGATAGGCATCAACAGTGGTTTGTAGGAGACGTTTTAATCAGAAAAGCGAGCTCAGCAAACTTAGTAGACTCTAGTCTGTTCTCAAGGTTATGTCCAGCGAGCTGGGCCTTCCTGCCTGTCTTTGTTTCTCTTCACTGAGTCTAGAGGATGGGTCCTTAGCTATGGGGAGGTCACAGATGTTCCACAAGGCCTCTGAAATATAAAAAATAGCACGCATTTTTATGAAAAGTGTATTTTTTTTCCTACTAGGTGTCGTGCCTTAGGTATCACGTAAAGTGTAGTATTGATTGCCAGTCTAGGTGACCAGAGAGAGGAGAAAGTTAAAAATAATTGAAAACCCCTTAACGTACTCTTGTTTCAATGTAAAATGTTTTAAGTAGCATTAAATTTTTGAAACCAAGTAATTCACCTGTTTTGTTTGCTTGGTTTTTTTTTTGTTTTGTTTTGTTTTTTTTGCGACAGGGTCTCATGTAGCCCAGGCTGTTCTTAGGCTCTCACTGTTTCACAAGGATGACCTTTGCTGTGTGGGAAGCTGTGAGCTACCATCCCCAACAAAGTACCTGTCTGCCCTTGGGTGTGTTACCCAAGCAGGGCACTAAGTTTGCAAGTAATCAGTTAGTACTTAGAGGTTTATAATTAGAGTTTATAATTGCCAGAATTTGCTGAAGATTCCCAGGGTCTGCCCTTCACTGTGGTATGGCTCATGACCAAAACCCATTTCACCTCTCAGATGGATTAGGATCTGAAGAGCAGATCGGGTCATGCTGCTTGCAATGGAAGGAGAGTTTTTCGGTCCCATTCTTCCCCTTGCCCATGCCCCCAGGACTCACAGGTAGCTTTATCTTTGTTGTTTTGAAACATGGATTCTTGTGGCCCGGCCTAGGCTTGAACTCACTATGTTGCTGAAGGTGACCTTTTGACTCACCCTCCTGAGCACTGGAATTGCGGATCTGTGCTTCCCTTACCCAGCTTAAGGAAGCATCTTTATCTCACCTGAAAACTAAGACTCTGACCGAGTCTCCCTGAAGCCCCTGCCACTTCCAGCTTCTAGCTCTTGAGGAGCCTGCAGGGTGAGATGGCTCATTCTCCCGTACCCGAGCGCTGCCTGTGCTCACGCTCTTCTCCCTCTTCCAAGTGCTCTTACAACTTCCAGAGCCTGGAGAGACATCTGAGGAGTGAAGAGCGCCAGTGGCTAACACGCCCGTATCAGGCAGCTCACAACCACCCGTGACTGCAGCTGTGTAGAAGCCAGTGCCCCTGGCCTCTGTGTGCAACCACACTCATGTTCACGCATTCACACACCTTCTCGCACACAGAGAGAAAACAAATCTTTTAAAAAACTTTCTCCCCTACTAAAGTCTCTGGTCTCTGAGACTTAATAGTCTTTTCATTCCTTTCTGTACTTTTAAAGGACTCTCAAAGGAGAAGATAGGTAAAACATGGCCGCCTTTCTAGTCGATTGTTAAGCTCAAAAGGAAGTACACTCATACATTTTCATTTTCTTGGGGCTTTGTTTTGTTTTGGTTTTGGTGTTTGTTTGTTTTTGAGGCTGGATCTCCCTGTGTAGCTTGGAACTCACTGTGTAGACCAGGCTGACTTCACAGTCAGCAAGCTCATCCTGCCTCTGCCTTCTGAATGCTGAGATTATAGGCATGTGTCACCATGCTTGGTTTTTGTTTTTTCTTTTTTTTTTTTTTTTTTTTTTTTTTTTGGTTTTTTGTTTTTGTTGTTGTTTTCATTTTAAATTTTAAAGTAGGGTTCCGTGTCAAAAAATTTTGTCTTCATTCCTAAACATTTTTATAAGACAAAACCATGAGAAGTGGCTATCAAGGTAGCAGACAGTGCCTCGCCAAGAGGTCTAAGCTGAGCCACCTCTGAAACAGAAGCTGCTGAGTAATGCATTCTCGTGTAGGATATTGTCCGGCGTGGGCAGAATTGCACGGGAAATGTCCATTTACGCTGTGTTTTTCTTGAAGCTGGTTTGGATCCTTGAGCACCAGGATAAACAAGCAAGTCGTTAAGAGTCTGTGAAAAGTCACCAGTTAGGATCCCAATAACTGAGGCTTTTGCACATAGCATGAAATAGGAGTCTTTCTCATCTTACCTGAGTGTACAACAATATGGATTCTTAGTCAAGCAGGGCACAGGGTGCCTCGGTTGATTTGATGTTTAATTTCATCTGCCATTTTGGAGCCTCCAGTGGCAGCATTCATAGGGGCACCTCAGCCATGTGTGGTACCAATCCCGTCCCCCACCTCCACCCCCACCCCGACTCCCAGGCCTGTAGTCAGACCAAACTGCATGCGATTTCCCAGACTTCAGCTCCCCTCAAACCTTCTCAACCCCCGAGGCTAATTAGTTCCTCTCTTGTCTCTGTTTGCATTCCTCTGCACATACTTCAGAAAAGTAAATATCTTGTTTTCTAGCACATAACTTAGATGTCTTTCACCCTGCTAGATGGCGTGCTCCCTGACGCCCCCGGCTGGATTTCATTTGTTTGTTTATTTAACCTGGAGCTCTCGGGTGTTGAGTGGCGTAAGTGAGATTACTTGATGTTTGGAAGTAAATGCTTTCGAATCCTTTCCAGGTGATCCTTGACCTGGAAGAGGAAAGACAGAGGCATGCGCAGGACACCGCCGAAGGAGATGACGTCACCTACATGCTGGAGAAGGAGAGGGAGAGACTGACCCAACAGGTGACTCGGGAAGAGGGAGCGTGGTGGCACTTGAGTGGAGCGACGGGTTTTAGTTCACTTTCAGTGTGCAGAATTACATGTAAAGTCTTTAAGAGCAGCCCGTGTTCATCACGTCTATTGCCAGCTCTTTTTTTAAACACAGTGCTTGGGGCTGGAGAGGTGGTCCAGGGGTCAAGGGCATGCACTGATTTTGCAGAGGGGTCACATTTGGTTCCCACGTCCACATCAGGTGGCTCATACCTGCCTGTAACCCAAACCTCTCCCCTTGTCTGCAGTAACACCCGCACTCACCTACACATACCCCCACAAGTACATATAATTTTAAAGTTAAAACAAACATAGACCGTTCAGTGGAACTGGCATTCATAGCACATACTTCAGAGGTCTCTGATGTTCAAGCTCTTCTGTTGTTGCGTGACCTCCAGTAACAACATGGCCTGTCATAATCCAACATGCCTGAAGCAAAGATGACAGGATATGAAACAACGCTTTATCCCTAGAGTATGAATTTTGTTCTCAGTCTCACTATGTAGATCAGGCTAGCCTTGAACCTTTTGAAAGAATTTTTTTTAATATGATTATGGCTCACGGAGTTGGTTTTTCCATCTAGTAATACATCTCATTTTGGAAATTCCTGAGTAGAAGGGTTCACTCGTCCTGTTCCCTCTCATTCAGAGTCTGTGTGATAATGCTACACAGTCATACAACTACATTTGTGTAGCTGCAAGGATGGTGGCGCATGCCTCTCCTAGCGTTTGGAAGGAAGAGTTCAAGTTCAGATCAAGTCTCGGAGTAAGATCTTGTCTAATGCAAACAACGGCAGAAGTGGGATTTAAGTACAACTATTTATGCATGTTCGGTTTTTTTTTTTAAGATCAGAGAACGTGATTGCTGGAACTTTTAAGGTTGATTTTCAATAGCATCTATGCCCAGATCTAGCTTCCGCAGTGTTCTGTTAATTGTTTTGGCTGATTCTACGTCCTCTCCACACACCTAAAACACAGCGGTGCTTTATATTCCCACTGTCCACCCAGAGGCAGTTAGGAGCTCAAACACCTCCCAGATCATCATGAAAAGATTAAATCGTAGTGTGTGGGGTGTTCTCGTAACTTCAAAAGTACTAACTAGCCCAAGCACCACGAAATACATGCTAATACCATGCACCAGAAAGCAGCCAGCATGGGCACTCTACATGATCATAATTTTTGTCTTCCTACTCTAATCAAGATGTATGGTGACAGCTTTTTTTTTTTCCCTAGTTGGAATTTGAAAAATCACAGGTGAAAAAGTTCGAGAAAGAACAAAAGAAGCTGTGTAGTCAGTTGGAAGAGGAGCGCTCCCGCCACAAGCAGCTCTCGTCCATGCTGGTGCTTGAGTGCAAGAAGGCCACCAGCAAGGCAGCCGAGGAAGGGCAGAAGGCAGGAGAGCTGAGCCTCAAACTGGAGAAGGAGAAGAGCCGGGCGAGCAAGCTGGAGGAAGAGCTGGCCGCCGAGAGGAAGCGGGGTCTGCAGACGGAGGCCCAGGTGGAGAAGCAGTTGTCTGAGTTTGATATAGAGAGGGAGCAGCTGAGAGCGAAACTGAACCGAGAGGAGAACCGGACCAGAGCCCTGAAGGAGGAGATGGAAAGCTTGAAGAAGCTGGTGAGAGACCTGGAGGCAGCGCAGCGGCGCAGCAGCCCCGGGGAGCAGTGCAAGGAGCCAGTGAGCACGTTCAGAGGCACCGCCACAGAGCCCCCCATGCGAGTGTCTGTGTCCTGCCAGACAGAGAGCATTCAGATAGAAAGAAGCCACGGGAGCGTCATAGCCAAGCTGACAGACACTGGTCTCCCGGGTCCCACCACTCCTACTTACTCCTATGCAAAAGCTAATGGCCACTGTGACCCGGAAATACAAACTACCAGGGACTTGACCTCAGGCAGCAGCACAGAAAACCAAGGGCCTCCACGAGAGAAATCTGTGCTGTCGTCCCAGGAGAAACCAGTGGAGAATGGTGGGTGTCCTGTAGGGACTGAGACTCCAGCCACAATAGCCAGTCACCTCCCTTCCAGTGGCAGCTCGCTGTCTCCCAGCAGTACTGCCTCCTCCTCTCTGACGTCATCTCCCTGCTCTTCACCAGTCCTAACCAAGCGTCTCTTGGGGTCGTCAGTCAGCAGCCCCGGCTACCAGTCTTCCTACCAAGTAGGGATCAACCAGCGGTTCCACGCAGCTCGGCACAAATTTCAGTCCCAAGCTGATCAAGATCAGCAAGCTAGTGGTCTCCAGAGCCCTCCGTCCAGGGACCTGTCCCCTACCCTGTTAGACAACTCTGCTGCCAAGCAGCTGGCCCGAAACACGGTCACTCAGGTGCTCTCCAGATTCACTAACCAAGGGCCAATCAAGCCAGTCTCTCCCAACAGCTCTCCCTTCGGGACAGACTACCGAAATCTGGCCAGTACTGCCAACCCACGAAGTGACACCAGCCATTCACCAACGCCAGGGAAAGTGTCCAGCCCTCTGAGCCCCCTCTCTCCGGGAATCAAGTCCCCAACCATCCCCAGAGCCGAGAGGGGAAACCCACCACCGATCCCACCCAAAAAGCCTGGCCTCACCCCTTCCCAGTCTGCTGCCACTCCAGTGACCAAGTCTCATTCCCAGGCATCCTCCCTGAGCACCGCGGAAGACCTCGCCAGCAGCTGCTCCCCAAGCGCTGCGGTGGCTAACGGCAAAGATGTTGAGATACTTTTGCCTACCAGCAGCTAGTCCCTAAGAACGGGACTCCACGTTTGACATTCCACCAGATTCCGTCCAAGAGCTCAGAGTTAAACCTTGGGGCCAGATCATGTTATTTATTTTGATAGTAGTGACAGCCATCTGTATGATACATTCAGTGTATTTACCTTTTTGTATTTTTTTTTTTTTTTTTTT
>NW_026585685.1:5643963-5701296 GCF_907164565.1 Psammomys obesus | reverse complement strand
GGGGGGGGGGGGGGGATCTTGGGATATTAAATCCCCAGCATCAAGAACAAGCAAAACCAGCAATGCATGTGGGGAGTTAGGACATTCATATTCTGAAGTCAGAGTCCACTGGTTATTTTCCTTTTGAGCTCTTCAACTGAGAACAGGCCACAGGAAAAACTGGGTTTTAATGAGGAGAAAGACAACACAAGGACAATTTGTGTACTCCCATGGAATCAAATGAGAGAAAATTAGGAAAGCTCTGTTGCAGGTCTCTTGAATCACAAATGAGAATGAGTCCTTAGGTCAGGTGACTAGCCAAGTTCACACAGATGGTCCATGGCAGAGCCCACGCAGTCAACTCTGTAGGCCCCACCCCACCCACCACTTCTGCCTCAGCTTCCCCTGAGCAGACCTGGGGCCAGCAATTCCCAGCGTGGCCCTAACTACTCCTTCACATCCTCCATCTCTTCCCACCCCACGCTTCTCCACAATGCTTGACTTCAGTCTTGCCTACCTGAGCTGCCTCTGCCTACCACACTGATTGCCACAAGAATCTTGTCCTCCTCTCTGAACAGGTTTGACAGCCAGGTGAGGGTAGGAATGAGAAGCTTTCGCTCCCAGGCTGGGCCTCTCTGTCTGGCCTCAGCCCTGGCAAGTACTTCCTCACAGGCAGGCTTGCTCCTCTGGTAGAGCCAGGAAGCCACAGAAGCTCTAAGCTTCTGTCCCCTCCCAGCTCTCTGAATTGCCACACCTGCCTGTGAGGAGGGGAGGCGAAATGCTTAGGGAGAGATGCCCTTTCTTCAAGGCAACTTAAACCCTGAAGTTTCCCCTCAAGCAGCCTTTTGCATTCTCCAAACTTTCCATCTCTTATCACTGCTGTGTGCTCCCTCCCACTCCCCCCGCCTGTCCCAACTAAATCACAGCCTTCCAGGACTCTTTGTACCTCAGGGCAGATGGTGTCCTCGGGAAGCCCCTGACCAAAGCGGCAGGGTGGTTTGGAGGTGGTGACAGGGCACACACAGGCCCCTTCTTCATCGCTAGCGTGTTTTCGCTGTTCTCAGCCTGGTGAGTCAGCACCACAGGGCCACACACAAGGCTCCCATTCAGGGCTCAACTTCCTTCTGCTATAACTCAGATCTTGGCATCTCTCCCTCCCTCATTCTCTATGTGAGCCTTATTCTCCCCATGGGAAAACTCTGCTCCCTGCTCCTGGCCTCCTTTCGTTCCTGTTCCCCACACTCCCCTGCACCCACACCAGTCCACATTCCTCACTCTTTCTTTCTGGGAGTCGATAATCCCAGCTGTCTGTTGACATGTAGGACACAAAACAAAACAGAAATGATACGTTTAGGGAATCCTCATTTGCATATCCCATAGGGATTTATTGGTGTGTTGGCTAATGTCTATGATTCCGAGTTGAAGGCCAGCCTGGGCTACAAAGCAAGAGACTGTCTAAAAAGTAAATAAACACAGATGAAAACCAGGTATTTGTTTCTGCGCGCGCTCACCCCACTCTGTGTCTGCCCCTCATTTATTCGGTTTATGGTTATTAAGTGCTAAGAGCTGCAATTTACACCTTGGTGGTGGGATGAGTCTCACAGAAGTGACATCTCACAGTAATGCCGGGACAAGACACAGGTAGGCTGGGGGTGGGGCCTGTCCAAGAGCCTAAAAGGGACTTAGAGACCTAAGAAAAGGCAAACAATTTACACAGACAGAAATGAGAGGAGCAGGGCGGGGGCCCGGCCCCGGGGCGCACTCAGGGAGGCAGAGGCAGGCAGATCTCTGTGAGTATGAGGCCAGCCTGGTCTACAGAGCCAGTCCAGGACAGCCAGGGCTACACAGAGAAAACCTGTGGGGGGGGGGGGGGGAGGGGGGATCAAAAAAAGGGGGAGGTTCGTGGTTTGCATGATATACAGCAAGAGAGTGCAAAAGGCATTTGAACCACAGAGACATTTGGACCATAAGAGACTTTGTCATACCCTGATAAGTGACAACCTGAGCTAGTTTGTCGTGGAGTAAGGATAGCTCGCACTCTTAAGTGCGTTTGCTCGCTAGCACACAGCAGCTACTCCGCAGGTTACCTGCCCTTGTCCATCGGCGTTGCGGGGCAGGGAGGACGAGCTTGCTCGTCTGGATTAGAGGACGCTGGCCCTGACGCCACTCTTGGGCGCAAATGCCCAGCAGGCTCCTCCGGGCTGGCAGCCTCACCCTGCTCCCGAAAACTGGGTTGCTCGCGCCCCCTGGTGTTTCAGACACCGACAACCTCGACGGGACGAAGTGCGACTGCGCGTGAACCTGAGCGACCCAGAGCGACGCGCTCTGAGGCCAGGAGGGGGCGCTGCATCTGAGCCGACGTGGGACGTGCCTGAGCCCTGTGCCTGAGCCCTGAGCCTGTGAGCAAGGGCTTCTTTGGGAACCAGCCTTCTGTTAGGTAACAGTTCCAAGAGGGAGGGAAGGAGGGAGGGGCAGAAAAAGCGAAAAAGGAAAAAAGGGGAAAAGGGCGAAAATGATAAAACCATCTCACAGGATTACTGTGGTTTTGTTGTTTGTTTTCGCTGTTCTGGGGGTTAAACCTAGCTCTCACATTCACCGGGTTAAGTGCAAACGCTGGACCAATGAGCTACATCCCTGGCCCTTTTACATACTTTTTAATTTAAGACACATTCGCACTATGTTGTGAAGACTGGCCTTGAACTTGGGATCCTCCTGCCGAAGCATTCCAACTAGGATTACAGCCTGCCTACACCACGGGTCTTGGCTTGCTGTGGGTCTTAACAAAGCACGTTTAAGAATGAAACTAGTTCCTGGCGAGAGGGAGCCCTCACCAAGTGCTGGGATAGTGCCTTAGAGGCTCCGTTACTGCTAGAGGCGTCAGGGTGACTATCAGCATTTATTGTTTCTCCGTCCACTGCGTGGTGTCTCACGAATGCTGTGTCGACACTCCACATACAGAGCTCTTAACGAAGTGAGGGTTTTTTCTTCTTTGTTTCTGGTGCTAGGGGCCCAAACCACCACCCAGTGTTCTACCACTGAGCTAAATCCACGACTCTGCTTTATTGTTTGTGTTTGTTTGGGGGACTGGGTCTCACTCTGTAGCCCAAGATGGACTCAAACTCCGAGCAGTCCTCCTGCTGCAGCCTCCCAGATGTGGGATTGCAGGCACGTGACACCGTGCCTAGTTTGTTTTGTTTTTTGAAACAGGCTCTCGCTTTGTAGCTCAAGCCGGCCTGGAACTTGCAATAATCCTCCTGTTTCTACTCCCAAGAGCTGGGATTACAAGCGTGAGACACTGTGCCCAGTTTTCAAGAACGAAGCCAAAAATGGAGAGCTAGCACTCTGGACCGAGCACAAAGAATTCATCCGTGAAGACTTCGGTGCCACAGTTGCTGCTAGGTACCAGGCACTGACATAGGCATTTGGAAGAATAAATAACTTTCTATGCTTTGGGGCTTTTAGATACTGGTGGTGAGACAAATACAAAATATAGTGTTATTTAGACCACAGGCATGACAGCCCACACCTGATCTACAAAGCGAGTTCCAGGCCACCTAGGAACTGTTTTTCCTTTTGTTTCTGGTGCTAGGGGCTAAAAGAAAAAAAAGAGCCTAGGGGTGGTGGTGCCACATGCCTTTAATCCTGGTACCTGGGAGGCAGAGGCAGGCAGATCTCTGTGAGTTCAAGGCCAGCCTGGTCTACAGAGTGAGTCCCAGGACAACCAGGGCTACACAGAGAAACCCTGTCTCAAGAGAACAAAACAAAACAAAGGAAAAAGAAAAAAAAAAAGAAGAGGGAAAAAGCTGTGGCTGCATTTATTCAGCCAGTCCAGTTAGCAAAGATCTCGCAGAGGAAATGCTGCTTGGCCTGGTCTTGAACCAGATGTGAACAAGGAGTAAAGGGCCAGTAAGGACCACAGAACCAGGTGAGGCGCTGAGTGCAATCCCAGCGCCAAGACAGAGGAACACGTAAGCACCACACCAAGAGACTAGTAAGGCTGGCGCAGCCTTGGGAGGGTAGCATGGACTTGGAGAATGGAGTGGGAACAGTGAAGGGCACGCTCTGCCCAGGGAAAGAGTCTGGATTTGTGGGCCACTGAGGGCTTTTGCTGAGGAGACACCCAGAATCCAAACTCACTGCAAGCACACTTCTGATAAAGCTAAATTAGGCTTCGAGGTCCATCCCTCCTCGCATAGCTCCTTCCAAACCCTAAAGCATGCAAACCATGTGGTCAACACATCCTTATAAAATGCAAAAGCCAGCTCAACAGGGCGTTCACACTGCTTCCTTTTTAGCTCCTTGTCCAGTGTTAACACCCTTCTCCACGATGGCTGGCCTTGGAGTGAAGGGCATATGCATTTTTGGAACTGACCTAAAGTTAAATTGAATAAACAAAACTATGCTTGCTGTGAGGGGAGGTGGAGATTTTGTTGTTTGGTTGTTTTTTTGTTTGTTGGTTGGTTGGTTGGTGTCTGTTTGTCTGTTTTAGACAGATGTCATTATGTAGCCCCGGCTGGACTGGAACTCACGAGGCAAACCCTGTTGATCTCTAGCTCATAGAAATCTCCCTGCCTGAGCCTCTAAAGTACTGGGATTAAAGGTGTGCAAGCACCACCGCCCCTGTCCCCAGACAGGGGCTGGAGAGATGGCTCAGCTGTTTGGAACACACAGGTTTGATTCCCAGCACCCACGTGGGTGACTCACAACCATCCCTAACTCCAGTTCCTGGGGATCCAACACCCTCTTCTGGCCTCTGACGGCACCAGGCACACATGTGATGCAGTACATACATGCAGGCAAAATACTTACATATATAAAAATAAATAAATAAATGTTTTTTAAAAAACCTTTAAGTAAAAAAAAAAAAAAATCTTTAGAGAGAAGTAAAATTGTATAGCTCCAAAACTCCCATCTCCACCAAGAAAGGAAGAACATCATAAAAGGACTAAGGAAAAGCCAAGGAAAAAAAGCTTTTTTTAAAAAAAAACTCTTGATTGATCAGCAGACAAAAGTTAATTCCAAATAATAATTGCAACGAAGTACTCAATTGTATATGTTTAGATGCATTCATATGGTTATGTGTATGATAAATGAATTGCATGTTGTTTTTATTAGTATAAGTTTATAAGATATTCACACTACTAATGAAGCAGTATAAACCAAAAACAAAACAAAACAAAAAAACAAGGATCAAAACCTGAATCATATAGGATGTTCCAGTTTTTTTCATTTTGAGACAGGGTCACATGTATCCCAGGCTAGCCTTGAACTTACTCTGTAGCCAAGGATGACCTTGAATTTCTCCTCCCTTGGTGGGTCTCCGCCACATCAGATCCCACCCATTCTTCCTGGCCACGTCAGAGAATCTCTTCTAGGAAATCTTCCTGGACCAACGGTTAGCTCCCCTGTGTTCTCATCTGGCCATAAACACAGCTCACATTTAAAATAATAGCTATCAAGGGCAATGAGGCTGCTCAGGGGTAAAGGTGCTTGTTGCCAAGCCAAGCAGCCTGAGTTAAGTCCCCAGAATCTGCATGGTTGAAGGGGAAAATCAACTCTGACATCCTTCATATGTGTGCCATGGCACCCAAGCATGTGTACCCATGCCAAAAATACATACATAATGTATGTAAAAAATGATGCTAGAGGTATCATCTTATTTCAAGTTATAATTCAAAGCCACAGTGATAAAAAAAAAAAGTGATACTGGCACTAAAGTAGACACGTCGATCAATGGAATAGAATAAAGCCCAGATGTTACCCACACAGCTATGGCCGCCTGGTTTTTGACAAATACACAGTAAAAAGAAACGGTATCTTTAAACAGGTGGTGCTGGGGAAATGGATATTTACATGTGCAAGGGCCAAACTAGAGCCTTATCTTTGACTTTACCCAACGAAACAACTCCAAGCGGATCAAAGACATTCACGTGAGACCTGAAACCCAGAAACTGAGGAAAAAGTAAACACTTAAAGATATAAGCATAGGTGGTGACCCTCCGAAGAGGACCCGTCACTCACTCTCGAAATATGGCCAACAGCCAACAAATAAGGCCCCATGAAATTAAAAAGCTCCGTACAGCAAAATAATTAGGGGACACAAAGACATAGGCTGGAGAATAGGGGCAATCTTTGCCAGCTATCCATCTGTCAAAGGATTAATATCTAGAACATGGAATGAACTAAAGCAAAACAAAGTAAAATGAGAGAGCTGGAAAGATGATTCAACAGTTAAGAGCCCTTGCTCTGCCATGATGCACCCCACAAATGCCTGTAACCGTATCCCAGACGGGGGCAGAGACATAAGAGCCACCGTTTTGTTGGCATCTAGCCTAACCGAGGCATGAGCCCTAGGATTAGGGAGAGACCCTGCCTCAAAGGAACAAGCACAGAGTGACAGAGGAAGACAGCTAGTGCCCTCTTCTGGTCTCAGATGCACGCATGCCCGGGCAGTTGCATAGAAACATACAAATTAAATACTTTTTAAAACCCAAACACATCCCTGACTGAAGAACAAATTCTCAACAGGAAAAAAAAAAAAAAAAAAAGACCAATAAATGTTTTTTAAAATGGTTTAACATCCTTAGCCAGCAAGGAAATGCAAACTAAAACTACTTTGAGGTTCTATTCACCCCAATGAGAATGGCTGTCATCAAGAGACCAAGTGACAACAAATGCTGACAAAGAATGGAGGAAAGGGGAACCCCTACTCACTGTTGGTGGGAATGGAACTGGTATAACCACCAGGGAAATCCTTGGGAAGGCCTCTCAAAATGCTGAAAATAGAACTACCCCTATGACCTAGCTGTTCTGCTCCTGGGCGTACTCCCAGGGGACTCTGTATCCCACCACAGAGACGCTTACATGTGTAGGATATGGAATTAGCCTAGGTGTCCGTCAACTGAAAACTAGATAATAAAAATATGATTACATAGATATCTTGGTTGGTTTTTCTGCGAACTCTACACAAGCTAAAGTTAGCTGGGAAGAGGGACTTTAACTAAGAAAATACCTTCAGGGCTGGAGAGAAGGCTCAGCGGTGGTAAGAGCACTGTGTGCTCTTCCAGAGGTCCTGAGTTCAATTCCTGGCAACCACATGGTGGCTCACGACCATCTGTAATGTGATCTGGTGCCCTCTTCTGGCATGCAGGTGTACACGCAGATACAGCAGTCATATACATAAAATAGATAAATCTTTTTTAAAAAAAGAAGAAGATACCTCCAGATAGGCCTGTAGAAGAGTCTGTAGGGTATTTTTTACTTTTCTTAGTGATTATGATGTGGAAGGACCCAAGCCATGTCTGGGTAGTAGCACCCCTGGGCAGCTGAATAAGAAAGCAGGCTGAGCAGCCAGTAACAGCACTCCTCTGTGGCTTCGGCTTCAGTTCCTGCCTCCAGGTTCTTGTCCCATGACTTCCCTTGGTGATAAAGTATGACAGGAGTTGTAAGACAAAATAAGGCCCTTCCCCATGGGCCAGTGGCCCCTGTGGTTTATTAGACCCAGAAGTGCCCACAGCTACAGTGTTGGCATGGGCAGAGGCTCGGCAGTGGCAGCCCTCAATGGTTTAAGCCAAATGCTTTTTTTTTTTTTAAGTTAATGGTCTTTTTATTGGAAAAAAGATTAGCATTTACAACCCAGAATGGGTGTAATTTCTTGAGCAGCAGCGTTGAAGTCCACAGCCACAGCCAACTCTGAATGATGGTTGAAAGGGTGTTAAAAACAGAGTCTAAAGATGCTCCCTCGATGGAAATTTTTTATTAAAACATTGCGTGGCTGCTGACAGCTTGACATTCGTTTCCCTGTGGTACAAGGCATGCAGCACGGAGCCAACTAGTTTATCCTTGACCCCTTTCTCTGGGCATCATCCTCAGGTAAACAAATTTTAAACGTGTTTGTTTTCACTAAGGCTGCTATTGATAATTTATACTAACATGCTGACCCCGTATGAACAGGCGTTGACTTTGTTTTTCCGTTTTTCAAATGTTAATGCAAATGCCTGACTGTGCTCAATTGTCAAGCTACATGCATGGAAGACTGGCCAGCCCAAACAGTGCATTAATCATTAGCAAATGGAACTTTAAGGAGGGCACTAAGTGCCTCCTTATCATTAAGGCAGTACAAGTATTTATACTGTAAAACTGATGTAGACCCTGATCCGAAGGGACAGGACCACCAACCAATACACACACACTCTGGGTGGAGACAGAAAGTTCCTTGACGTTCAGTTTTGCTCTCTAGAAACAAAATGAATAAATGAGCTTTCTTTTTTTTTTTTTTTCAAGAAGCAAAGAAAAAGATTCCCTGTGATTTTTCTAGAGGGGAAAAGTAGTTGTTTTGTTGGTTTGTTTGGCTTTTCAAGACAGGGTTTTCCTGTGCAGCTCCAGCTGTCCCGGAACTCGCACTGTAGACCAGGATGGCCTCGAACGCAGAGATCTACCTGCCTCTGCTTTCCAAGTTACTGGGATTAAAGACATGTTCCGCCAGCACCTGGCTAAAAGTCGGTCTTCATTTTAAAGTCACTATCTGTATGAATTCTTCGTGGTTGCCTAGCCACCTCCATCAACATCTGCAGCAAAGAAACCCGAAAGCCTCGGGGAAATGGGTGGAGGGAGAAGATGCCATGTTAAATGAGATTCCCCAGGCTGAGAAAGACAAGAGCCTCACATCGTCTCTCATATATTGATCCTGGCTTCTAATGTTTATACATGTGCTCAGTTTCGGCGTGACCCACCCCCCCAACTGCTTTTTACAGCTGAATGGGTAATTTTCACTATCCATTCAACAGCTGGTGGACATGTAGGCTGATTAAAATTGCAAAGCGGTACAGTCATTTCAAAGAACCTCTTTGTAATGTGCATGAAAACTTAGGATATGCAAGCCCACGGACCTTGCAGATTCATTTCTGGAGATCCACTAAGTATATTTAATCAAAAACATACATGCAATATCAATGGTAAACCTAGACATTCATCAACAGGAGAACATTAAAGTATGATATTTGTACATATGACAACTACAAATATGTATAAGAATAACTTATTCTTGTTCTGGAAATCATACTTATTTTTCGTAACACTGGGATATTAATATTGATGACTTTATCACTACAAATTTTTTGGTTTGTTTTTCGATATGGGGCATCATGTAGCCCAGGCTGGAGTGAGAATCACTATGTAGCTGAGAATGACCTGGAATTGCTGACCCTTCTGCCCCCACCTCCCAAGTGCTAGGTTATAGGACCACACCACCAAGCCAGGTTTGTCTTCACTTACCTATTTATTTATTTTGCTTTTTTGAGAGAGGGTCTCTCTGCAGCACCCTGGCTATCCTGAAACCCACTTTGTAGACAGGACTGGCCTTAAACTTACAGAGCTCCTGCTGTCTCTGCCTTCAGAGTGCTGGAATTGAAGGCATGCCCTACACCCAGCTTCATGACACATTTATTATTGCTAATTTTGTATCATCTATCCATCCATCTACCTATCTGTCTATCATCTATCTACCGTGTGTATGTTTGTGTGCCATGATGTGCAGGTGGCAGTCAAGGACAACTTTTGAGAGTCAGTTCTCTCCTACCATATGAGCTTGGTGGCAGAAACCTTTAGCTGCTGAGAAATCTCGCCAACTTGCTAATTTTAAATAAATAAAAAATGTTTTCATAAACAGATTTCCTCTGTTTCCTCCTAATGTCCTCATTATTTTATTTTCTAGGCTCCATTATGGAAATAATATCCCAAGCATATTACAAAAAGACAAAAGAAATGTATTTTCAACAGGATGTAATGATGTGTATCAATAGTCCCAGAACATGGTAGACTGAGGCAGAAGGATTGAGAGTTCAAGGCCAGCCTGTACCGAACGGCAAGAACCTGTCTCAAAAAAAAAAAAAAAAAAATCCTCAGATATTCTTCTCATGATTTCTCGTGACACTGGGATTACAGAGGAAGAAATCCTGACACTGTCATTTCCAGAGTTTTGCCTTTTGCCAGAAGTGCACAGTTGGAATCACAGCCTTTCAGATCTGCTTCTTTCTGCTGACATACACTGGAAGCTCTTCCGTGCCCATTGATAGCTCATTCTCTTTTATCATTAAAAAACATTCCGCTCAAACCCACAAGAAGACCAACAGAGACAACTAACCCAGACCCATGGGGGCGTATAAAGAATAAGACGTTGGCTAAGGAGCAAGCATGGCTGGACCTAGGTTCCCTGAACAGATGTGGCCTATGCGGCGGTTGGCTCTTCATGTGGGTCGTCTGGTGAGGGGGAGGGGAAGCGGGGCTGTTTCTACACGGACTCTATTGCCTGCTTTTGGATCACTTCCCCCTGGCAGGACTGCCTTGCCTGGATTAGGATATGCTCAGTCCTGATGTGACTGGATGTGCTGGGGAGGGCTGATAGGGAGGGATGGGGGGATGGGGAGGGAGTGTTCTCCTTTTCTGGGGGGAAAGAGAGAGGAGAAAGGGGAAGGAAGGGGAGGGGGACTGAGAGGAGAGGAAGAAGGGCGCACCCTTGGGACGTAAAGTAAATAAACTTAAATAAAATATATTTTTTAAAAAAAAACCATTCCCTTCTTCACATGCACAGTTCAAGTATCCATTCGTGTCCGAGTGGCCCTGTTAGTTGCTCCTCAGTCTTGGCGGTTACGGAGAGAGCGGCCATCTGTGTGCAGAGAGCTTCTGTGTGCAGGTTTCTGTGTGGTCATCCCAATGAGAGTGCAATCGCTTGATAACACGGTTCCCTATGACGCTTCTCAAGTCACTGGGCCGTTTAGCATGGTAAAATTCATTTTCCCCTCCGCACTCCATAGCTGCGTTGTATTGGTTGGAAAGATGTCAGAATACGCAGCCCACACTTAAGGATTAGGATTGTTCTCGGCGTCGTTGAGGGCGCAGGGTCCTACATAAGTTAGTTAGAAGTCTTTCTACATGAGAGATCTGTCCTTTCCCCGTTTGTTCATTTATTTGTTCGGTTGTTTATTTGTATTAGTCCAGACCTGAGGATGCTTGTTCTAGTCTTTGAATTACTATCTGGAAATGTTTTCGTTTTGTTGCTCGTGATCGCTTCGGCCATCCGGAGCTCTATCAGTTGGGCCCTTTGTTCATGCTAATCTAACGGGAGTGACTGTAACCCACATAGACAAAGGCTTTTGGGGGGAACCTAGGTAACATTTGTGTCTCTAAGACCAAGAAGTGTGAGACGCTCCAGGGACCCCTCAACCAACCCGGATCTAGGTGCATTTGGTTCTACAAGAGGAGACTGTGGTCCTGGCGGAATCCCTGGACACCACACTCTGACCCTCTTGGCAACACCTCCCTTCTCCACCTCTATCCCTGTCTGAAGCTGAGAGATCCTCACAACGAAGCTCGGCCCTCCTTGTCCTTCCAGAAAACGCCACGGCGGGGCGCCCTGCGTACGGGGTGCCGTCCAGGCGGCCCCGGGCATCTCGGAGGGCTGGCTCTTGTCTTGTCGGTCAGCCTTGTCTCGGCCGAGCCCCGGCCTGCCTCACCCCTGGGGGGTCTGCGGAGTTACTCTGGCCACGTCCTCACGGCGTGACGCAGACCCCCCAGGGGTGAGGCAGCGATCGCGGCCAAAGTGGTCGCTGGGCTCCACTCTCCTCGGTGTCCTCCTGCCCTCCGCCACCCATTCCGGTAGGCAGCAGCGGGAAGCTCCCGGCTCAGAGCCCGCCCTTTCTGGGCCGGGCAGACCGTTAGCCAGCGCACCAAAAGCCAGCGATAAACAGCTGCAGCTGGAGACCTGGCTAATTGATACAATAAGTTCTGTAATTGCCTCGAAAATAAGGTAATGATTTGGCAGAGGGAATGCTTTGATCTTATCAGCCCAGAAAGATCTCTCCAAGGAAAACTCAGGGACTGGCTGGAGGCTTCCAATTTGGAGTGCAAAGCCGAGGGCCAGCCTGATTGCCCCTGCCCTTCCCCCATGTTCCCTATGTCCTTCTGGAAGTTCTGGGCTTTTCAGAAGGGATTGCCAAGACCTTCTAAGATGACTGAAGAATACACACAATTAGATCGTGGGATGTGTGTTGAAGACGGATGGACTCTGGACTGTTCGGGAACAGGGGGATGGCTGAAAGGCATAATCCAGTCCTGGAGAGGCTGCAGAAGAGGTTGGAATGGAGATGGGAGGCTAGCTTGGCTCAAGCTCCAGACTTTTTTTTCACACAGGGAGGGCTGCTGATTTGGACTTTACAGGCAGGAGGAGGGTACCAAGGGAAAGAACCCTGTGTGCCCTGCTTCTCCAAGAATTCACGCGTGCACGCGGACACACACACACACACAGCGCTGTGGGTGTCCCTGCCTGGCAGAGGCCCCAGCACAAAGAGGATTAGAAAGATGAGCTAATCTGGTTTGTATCCCAGACATGGCCCCAGAAAGGGACCCTGTCTACTCTGATGTTTAAGGGAGTGGAGGAGTGAGGAATCTTCCTTTGAGGGCAGGCCTTGCTAAACTGACAATAGCCAAGACCTCTCCCCACTGGCATTTAAGACACTAGAAAGACACTAGAGTCCAGGCTTCAGGGTCAAATTTAGAAGCAGAGAAGCGGAGGCCTCAGGGCATAGCAGGATGGTGTATGCTACAAAGAAGAGATAAAGACAGAGGAGGAAGCTGCACAGAAGAAACTAGCTCTCCATCCATTCTACATGTGGAGAAACTGAGGCCCAAAGCAGGAAAGTGACTTACAGGCTTGTAAATAGTGCATAACTATTGAGTTGAAGGAAGAAAGCCTTTTTAAAAATCTTTTCTCGATCTTGTGTGCAGGAGCTGAAGGGCAAGAGTGGTAGGCAAAAGAGAGACGAAGACACATATCAGAGAACATACAGGGACAGGCAGGCAGGTACCCAGGGAGATTTAGAAAGCCCCAAAGACATTTTTTGTTTGTTTGTTTGGTTTTTAAGAAGACATGGGGAAACAGATGAAAGGGGCGGGGGAGGGAGAGACTAATGGACAGGGAGACCGAGACAGACAGACAGACAGGCCAACCAGGAGGTAACCAGTGACAGAACTGAGAAAGAGGGACAGAAAAATATCTGAACAGAAAGAAAAACCAGATAAATGAAGACAGGGAAACAAACCTGGAGAGTGGGATAAGACTGGACACAGAAACACAGCCCAGAGACTAGCACCCCAGAGAAGAGATGGGGAGAAAGCATGAAAGCTGAAGAAGGCAAGCTTGGGGGTTGGGGAGGGACATACGGCTCTGCAGATTCTGGCTCACTGGGAGCAATCTATCATCCACATCACTCTGGGACCCAGAACAAGCCTTGAAAGAAGAGTTCAGTGCTCAGCCTATCTGATACAGGCACATTGGAAAGCGGGGTTGAAGGCAAAATGGGAACCTTCCTTTGAAAAGTGGCTGGTCAGTGACCACCCAGGACCCCGGTAGCACACCCTGCGCCACCTGCTGGAGATGTCCCTCAGCCTGCCCACTGCCTGGATCCAGTCTCCTTACAGCTAAGTGCTGAAAGACTCTAGCCCACCCCCAAGGTCCCATCTCCCTTGTCCTCCTTTCCTGATGTCCCTGCTCCCTTCTTTGTCCTCTGTGGACACATTTGCTCTGTTCAGCCACTTACTAACTGGAAGGAAAGGGATGCTGTGCCCCAGAGCCCCCTGATTTGGGGCTGGATGTTCCTTCCTCCTGTGCCCCCCCCCCCGCCTGATTGGCCTATCATCTCTGAGACACGATCCATGTCTCACCCGGCAGCTCATAAATACCGAGCAGAGGCCAGCTAGGCTGTGCAACAAGCCTAGATCCCCACACCATTCTCTCTTAAAATCCTTGGGCTCTTCTCGGGGGTCCCCTCTTCTTGCCATATATCTTTCCGGGGCAGGAGGCGTGGCACCAGCCCGGTGTGAACCTGGCCCCAGATCAATGGAGACCTGGCTTAGCCTGCAAAGAAATCTCAGGAAAGGCATCTGGGGGGCCCCTCCTTTAAGTAGCAAGCTCAGGAATTCCTTGACTTTCATCCAACCCCCCCCACTCCAGCCCCTTCTTGGCCTTTCTTTCTCTCTCTCTGCTCATTACCATCCACACCACCTCCCACCCACAAGGAAAAAGAAGGCCATCGCCAACCAGGGCCCAGAGAAAGGGTGCTTTCTGGAAGATAAGCCAGGGTGGGGGCAGAGTTGTTTACACACCACAGCTTCCCTTAGCTCATCTCCACTCTTATCCACGGGCCAGGAACACTCTAAAGCCACTCGGCCCACAAGGCTGATCACAAAGCAAAGGAAGAAGCTTAACCCTACATGGCCTTCATAGAGACCAGAACATGAAGTGAGCGTGAAGCCGAAAGCGGAATCTCCTCTTTATGGACTCATTTTAAAAAGGCCAGGAGGCTGTGATGCCACTGCTAGGTAGACAGACAGCCTGGAAGTTGTCTGCAGAAGGTCCCAAGGAATTTAGAATCGTGTGTGTGTGTGTGTGTGTGTGTGTGTGTGTGTGTGTGTGTGTGTGTTGAGGTAGGGTGGGAAGGGGCAGCCTGGGATTCCTTTGGTCTCTGTGAGTACTGTTGCTCATTATAGCTGCAGCATACAGCCTTGGATCCAAACAGAGCTTAGAGACCACGCTAAGGCCTTCTTCTCCTTCTGTGTCTATTAGGATGCCCTCCCCAGTGGTAGGAACATAGCCGGTGCCTACTTAGTGTGCATGCAGGACCCTCCAGGCCAGTGTCTGACTCTCAAATCAGAGACTTCTGTGGGCTCCCATGACTCAGGGGAGAGGGGTTGGGGATAAGCTAGAGGAGCAAGACAGAGCCTCCAACCTTGACCCTCTTTCTGGAAGGGCCCATAACAGGCCCTTGCGTGAGGAGCTGAGCTCTCCAGTCATGTCTGGGACCTTGAGGCTGGAAGTTTATTTTGAGTTTTGAAGCTCCAAAGTGGCAGATCCCAGAAAACCTCTTCTCTGGCTCCACAGTTGTTCTCCAGTTAAGTGGTTGAGTGCTCTTGCAGTCAGCTGGCTCCTACAGCCTGGGGATCTGGGGACAGGGTAGAGGGGGAGAAGGAGTGGAAGGAACAAAGTCTTCTAGGTTCCCTACTACAGGGCAGAGGTGGTCTGAGCTGCAAGGGCTCTTGTCTCCTCAGTCCCCTCCCTTCTTCCTGGAGCTGCTGATGTTTTGGGCTCATATAAGAAATATACTTTAACAGTTGAACATCTGTGTTGTGCCAAAGCATGGTCCCACTCAGCTATGATGGTAACCGAAGCCAAAGAAGGGGCCTTGGACGTGAATGTGGGGCCCATGTGGGTGAGTCCACCCAAGGCTAGATGCAGTCATCTCCCGCTCCCATCCCGCAGCCCCGGGCTCATATGTGCGAATGAACACGAGGCCAGAGTTACACCCAGGCCGAAACACACAGGGGAGACTGGGGAGCAGCCTACAAGCTGGGAGACAGGCCCTGCAAAGGGGTGGAGCTGGGCTGGGAGGAGGTGAGAGTGGTCCAAGGAAAGGGCTTCAGCCAGGAAAGAGCCTAGAGCCTAGACTCACAGTCCCTCACCTGGTCCTCACAGGAAAACTGGCCGTACTGAAGACAGCAGGCTGACAGAGTCTAACAGACAGCGGGAATGAGGGGAGGGAAACACTGCTGGCTCTGTGAGCTCTCTAAATTCATCCTCTCCTCTTTCCCAGCCCCACTCCCACCCACACAGCCCAGCAATGGTGGGCACCTTCTTGCCTCTCCATCCTGACTGTCCCCCCTTGACTTGTCTGAACGGACTCTTCCTCCCTAGCGCACTCTGCTGCATTTGGCTGGCCTTTTGGATGGCCCCTGTGTACCAGCTCACTCCTGTCCGGGGTGTGTGTGTGTGTGTGTGTGTGTGTGTGTGTGTGTGTGTGTGTTCTACTAACGCTTTCCTTCTTGCAGTGCTCTACACCCTACACCTCAACCTGCCCGGCTTATTTCCTGCCTCCTCACATCCTCCCTTCATCACGAATTACCTTTTACCCTGACCTGCTTCCTCTCACCTCTCTGGCACTTACCACTTCTCATGCTTATTATCTTGCTCAGTAAAGTGTAAGCTCCATGAAGGCAGAAATGCTTTTTTTTTTTTTTTTTTTTAAATTCGTATGTGTGTTCTCTGAGCCTAGCACAACCCTATCAGATGGAAGAGAATAATATCTGTGGAACTGATGCATAACTTGGCCTCTTACCACAGAAACTGCGGGCAGAGGACTGAGTTGTGGGGAGAGAGGATAAAGGCCCTTCTGAACTCTCTCTCTCTCTCTCTTTCTCTCTCTCTCTCTCTCAGATGTCTGCAGCCAGCTGTGCCCTGTCCTTCACACTCTGGCATCTCTAACACCCCCACCAGACAAGGACTGACAGTGAGTTTGGGGCTGGGTGGGCAGTCACCAGCATGATGTTTACATCAGGACTTTACGGTTTAGATAAAATCACGAGAAGAGGCATGAAAGACACCTGGGAACGGGAGGCCAGGCAGGAGAAACTGAGGCTGGGTAAAGATCTGTCTGTCTGCCCCTACAAGGTTTCTACTTCCCACACAGGGAAGTGCCAGCCCTTTGCGAGGTGGAGGCGTGGAGGGGGGGGGGGAGCATAGATAGAAAGGGACAAGGGGTTCTTTCAGCCCACAACACCTCTCCATCTT
Source organism: Psammomys obesus (assembly GCF_907164565.1). NCBI lineage: Eukaryota > Metazoa > Chordata > Mammalia > Rodentia > Muridae > Psammomys > Psammomys obesus. The sequence goes on along the minus strand of NW_026585685.1, from coordinate 5,684,702 downwards.
TTCCCAACTTCCCACACCCGCCCCCTCCCTCCCCGGGCTCTGCGGGGACCGAGGGAGGGCCAGTGGAGAGGAGGAAGGGTGGAAAGGGAGGGAGAGAAAAGGCACCAGGGCTTCCACTCTTTCCGCAGGACCCCCACTACGGCCTCTGGTGCGGGAAAGCCGCCCAGCTGTTTCTGATTCTTTCCTAGTCGCAGCTCCGCCCGAGGGGGTGGGGGACGGAGATAGCAGGAGAGACCGAGCTCTGCCGAGCCCCGGCCACGGCGCGGGCGGCTGCGTCCCGCTGGCAGGTGTGTCTCTTGGGCGACCGAGCTTCCCTGAGCTGGGGAAAGCACCAAGGTGGATAGGAGCCGGGTCTCAAGGACGGGCAAGCCAAAAGGACGGTGTCAGTGCAGCGGATGGGAGAAGCTGGAAAGATGAGCCCTTGATGAGAGGGTTCCCCGCCCGAGGCCGACTGCCCACCGCGCCCCTGCAGACGGCGTGGCCAAGGGAGTCCCACTTTTCGACAACTCCTGCTGGCCGGGTGTCTGTCTAACAGTGGCTCAGAAGCGCAAGGGTGGGAGGACGGGAGCGAAGCGCCTCTTTGGCGTTTAGCTCCGGTGTGACCGTCCGTTCGTTCGAGGAAAGGGAAGTGTCCGCAACGCCCGCTCTCACCGGGCGCGCCTTGCCACCCAAGCCGGCGGTCCCCGCGTTTCGAGTGAAGGGCGCTAGGACCCGGTGGCGTGGCGTGGGGTCGGTAGGGACAGGGGGCTGCAGACGGGGAAGCGCCCCGTCGCGGGTGGCGGAGCAGGTGGGGGTCCGGCGGAGGGGCGCTCCGGAGACCCGAGGGGAGGAGGCGGCCGCCACACCTAGGGCGCCGCGGAGCACCCGGGCTGGCGCGGGCGGAGCCGCGCCGAAGGCCGCGCGTGTCGCCGGCCCCGCCCCGCCCCGTCCAATGAGAGCTGCGGCCGCAGGGGCTGTCGGCGCGCTCTGCCCCCGGCCGCACTCCGCGCCCCGGAGCCGCTGACACCGCACCGGAGCGCCTCCACCCGGCTCGGCGCCGCTCGCTCTCCGGGCCCTGAGGCTCGCGCGCTCTCGGGAAGCCTGCGCCCGGCTCCCGGACTCCACGTGCCCCGAGGTCCCCGGTCGCCCGTGGTCCCCATGGCCACACTGTGGGGCCGGTTAGGAGAAGCCTGAGGAAGCCCAGCCAGTGCCCGTCCACGGCCCTGCGGGCTGCGCGGCGGGAATCTGTGCGGAGCTATGCTGAGCCCGCGGCGTGGGGACGAAGCCGCGCAGCTCGCCCCTCGGCGTGCCCGCGTCCCGGTGCCCGCGCCCAGACTCCCGGCCCCCGACGTGCCCCCAGCTTCCGCCCGCCTGGGTCTTGCCTGCCTTCTGCTGCTGCTGCTGCTGACTCTGCCGGCCCGGGTGGACACATCCTGGTGGTGAGTGGGTTCTCAGGGTGGGTAGGCACACTGAACCGAGGACGTTGCTTCGGCCACCGGCTGCTCAGGCACCAGGTAGTTATCTGGGCGGAACTGGAGGTGAACAGTCCCAGAGGTGGTCTCCAGCGGCTGGTGAGGAGAGAATGAGGCGCCAGAGAGGGGAGCGCTGGGCATTTGGAGTGAGGTAGCTGGTGGTGGAAGTCCTCTAGCTTGCTACACTGTGCCCCTAGGGCAAAAGCTACTGTCTGAGTGTCTCTCAGGGTAGGTTCGAGGAACCAGTAGCCTCTCCACATCCTGCAGTGGCATAGTCACGGCCCTCAAAAGGCCTTCAACAACCTAAGGCCCCCTGGGTACACGGAATAGGAACCATTTGGCTGGGACTCACATCCCTCTACTAGCGTAGCCCACAAAATGAGGCAGTAGCACCCACAGCAAGGCTTAGAAGTGAAATTGAAGCACAAACTACTCCCTTCCCCTTAATTCCCACAATTGAAACAAATTAAACACTTGGGGTTGCATAACCCAGGCATTTGTCACCAGCCTTGGCTTTGAGGGTATAATTTGGAACACCGATGTCCCTTTTTGCTTTCCTGTCCCAGATGACATAACCTCCCACCTTTTCCCTCCAAGGCCCAGAGGCTTCTAGAGTCTCAAGAGTTTTAAGACCCTCTCTTCAGATCTCTTGAGGACCTTGGTCTTCAGATACCTCCAAACAGCAGCTGAGGCAAACACATCCGAGGAGCCACTGGGTTTCTGCTGTGTTCTTTGTAGAATTCTCTACCCAGCCACAGGACTCCTCCAGCCCGTAGGATACTCATCCTCTTTCCAGAAAGGGTAAAGTGAGGGGGGTAGAATTGGACTGCAAAAAGATTGTTTCCTCAACCTTCCTCCTCAACCCTCCAGTCAAATTGGCCTCTTGGGCTGGGCTCGCGCAGGCAGTGTCCCCTTCCGTCCCCCCCCCCCGCTCCTCCCCTGAAACAAGCACCCCCTCTGCACCCCCACCTCCACTCCTACCTCCTACAAAGTGAGGTCTCCTCTCCTCCTGCACCCTGTAGCTTTTCTCCCCTTGACTAGGGATCTAGGCTGGAAGGGTGAGGGGTGGCTGGTTGAGGGGCGAGCCAGCTTGGGCTGCAGATTCCTATCATTTCAAGATGCTGCTCTCCCCACCCCCACCCCTGTTTTCCTGTTAAGGAAAAAAATCTTTCTTTTGGATCTTTTTTATCTCTGCAGTGTTGGGGAAGACAAAGAGGGGGGGTTCAGATGAGGAAGCGGGGAGGCCTATATCTTACATCTGGCTTGAGACATTCCTTTAGAAAAGGAAAGAAGGAAGATGGGGGAAAGCCTTTCAATGACCATAGCGAAATCAACCCCCCCCCAAACATTATGACTCAGTTTGGCTAGGGACATATATCTTCGGGGTCCCTGTGAAGAAAGCATAGGAGTGCGCAGAAGCTGGTGCCCAGCTTTATCTGGCCTGCGAGACAACTGGCTTTTTAAAACTCTTGATAGCCTTTTACCAGTCTGAGGCAGTCGTGGTGACCTAAGGGTGCTTAGACGAGGAAGTGTCACTGTGGACATTTCTACATCCTGATAGCAGTTACTAAACACTCACCTGCAGCCCTTCTGACCTACATTTTTACCCTTGACCACCATCCCCTCTCTCATTTCCTTTCTCCCTCTCTCCATCCCCAAGTGGTTCATATGAAAGATGTTACAAAAGCTATGAGATGAAAGGGCTAGGTAGGGATGTAGGTGACAGAGGGACTGAGTGGTTCCTATGTTCCTGTGAAATAGAGGAAGGCAGCATTAGGAGCAGGATGAGTATAGGTGCAGAGCTCACTTCCATCTCCTTGCCCTCAACTTGTCACAATAGATGTCTGTCACAGTGGTCACCACTTGCAGAAGGAGGAGACCTGAATTCTGAAGGCAGGTCTGGCCGCCAAGAGGATTATCTCAAGCCCAGTAAGACTAGTACTGCGTACAATCCCTGGAAGAGATGGGTGCCTACTGACTCATTGTGACTATGTTCTACTCCTGAGCAGGCCATCCCTATGACCAACCTACAGTCTGACCTCACAGCCCCAGACTCTTCCCTTTCCCTCCAACAGCTCCTTCTGCCTCTTCTCCTAACTAGAAGAAGAGACAAATGATTTTTTCTTAGTCTATGACAAGAAATGTGGCCATATGGAGACGCATTAGGACTGGGTGTGTTCTTGGGCTCATAAAGAGAAAGCAGAGTAGGGACAGTTACGAAACACATACCCTTTATTCGGCCCTTATTAAGTTTCAGCACCATGGCCAAGCAACTTATTAACATCCCCTTTAATTTCCACTGAGGTAGTGAGGTTGGTACTCTTATAATCCCTGCTTCGCCAATGAAGACACTGAGAGACAGAGGAAAGAAAAAAAAATTGCTGGGCAGCTGCCACACGCCTTAAATCCCAGCACTTGAGAGGGAGAGGCAAGTGGATCTTGGTGCGTTCTAGACCAGCTTGATCTGTATATAGCAAGTTTGAGGCCAGCCAGGGTATGAAGTGAGACACTATTCAAAAATAAGAAAAAGGACTGTTCAGCTTTACACTAGTCTCAGAGTCATATGGTTTTGTTTCTAATCAAACATTGTGTGCATTTCTTCCCCTAGAATAAAAATGAACCTTGGCTGGGTATTATGGCTCATTCCTGTAATAACTCAGGAGGCTGAGGCAGGGGAATTGTAACTGTGAGGCCTTGGATGTATAGTCAGACTCTGCCTCAAACACACACACACACACACACACACACACACACACACACACACACCCTTGAGTTTGAAGTCAGATGGCTGCCTTCCTCCTGGTTTTTCCCCAAGTGTCCCTTCACAGAGTGAGATTTCCATCAATATTCCTGAACCCACTAATGTAGAGATTTCCCTGCCCTGCACCCTGTGGCATCATCTTGCTGGTTTGCTGTTGGTCCCTGGCTGCCCTGGAACTCTATACAGACCACACGGGCTTCAAACTCATAGAGCTCTGCTTGCTTCAGTCTTCTGAGTGCTGGCATTAACCGCTGTTGCCAGCTATGTCTTAGAATTTTTGTACAGACTGTCCTGTGGCCTGTGTACCATGCAGAGACTGTGGTTTAAGAACAGACCTGGGGGCTAACAGTCTTCTCTGCGTTGTAAGTCCTGTTTGTGTTGGCTTACACTAATGGGTAGACACAACTGGAGCTGGGGACCGCTGCCTCTACTAAAAGGACAGAAACATAAAGTGTCTGCAAAAGGACAGGCAGTGTTGACAAGGAATCAGACTAACTGAAATAGAGCTGGTGGCTGCCTGGGAAGAGAGGGAAACTGGGGATAATCAAAGCCAGCAGGTACTTATCAGTAGCTACTGAACACCTACTATGTGCCAGAAGCTCTTCTTAGCACTGGAGATACTGACATACAGATTCAGCAGCCATGGAGAGTCAAAGTCTAGACTCTTACAAATCCTGAGAAGCAAGGGACTTTGTCAGAGGAAAGAACGTGAACTGGTCAAAAGCCAGTAAAGAGATCTCTTTGGTGCAGGAGGCTGGGGAGGAAATGAATTAATTTCTGAAGGGGAAAACGGGAAATCAGGACTGAGGCATCCTCTCCTAGACAATGAGCTGAGGGAGAAATGTCAGGAAGTCTTTGTGCCCTAACAACTAAGCTCAGGGACAGGCATGTGGCAGACGCTGTGCAAGCATGCGTTGTGCTGAGGGCAATGGGTTCAGCTTCAGACTCAGTATTCTTGGTGGTTCCCACGCTTGGCTCCAAGGTTCCAAGAACGAGGCGGCAGGCAAGCCCCATGCAGGGTCTTGAAGCAGTTACTTAGGAAGTAAGCACGGTAGTAGGAAAACCTAATTATCTTCCCAACTTATATACTGAACAGATGTTCCCATGCTCATTGAGAATGTAATAATAAGATCAGTGTGGGCTACAGCAGAATAGATTAAAGTCAGACCACAGAAAGGCCTTTTTTACCAGAGTTTGGCCTAGCCCACTCCAGACTGTCTATGAGGGCTGGATTATTGGTCTGCCATTCCCATCCAACCTCCTTCCCCCAAGCCCCAGATAAAAAAACAAACACCCATTGCCTCGATCAGTAATCTGGGGCTGAGTTGGGGAAGCAACACGGTGGTGAGACAGGGACGAGCTCCAACGCCAATGGTTTCAAGACTCCAAACAAAGCACCAGGGCAGTGGGTGTAACTCAAAGCTGTGCGTCAGGCAGGCCTTTCCGGCCTGGCCCAGCCTGGGGTGTTTATTTTGTTTGTTCCTGGAAGCTGCTGCCCTGATGGACAGTGCTGGGGATGCTGATTCCATGGGATTTGTTCTGGGAGGAACAGCCCTCTCACCCTTCCTTCAGGACAGATGGGGCTCATCAGCCCTGCTGAGTTCCCGAAGAGGCAAGAGCCTCCTCGTGTTTGCCTGAGTTACTGTCACTAGTGATGATCCAGTCTGGGGGTGAGGGCTGGCTGTGGGAATGTATGGTGGGGGCAGGGGGCAGGCCTGGTTGGCTTGCTCCTCCCCTGTTGGCTGCCTTCCCTTCTCCTCACTCACTTCTAGGCCCACTCTGGGGCCATTCCCAAACCACTGGCTCATTCATAGTTCAGACCAAAGCTTTTCCATTTGCAGTAGCAACTGATCACTTCGGCTCCCACCTGTTTCTAACAGGAGAGAGAGCGGAGCTCCATTTCAGCGCCAGCACAAGCAAATAGAACATGCTAAAAATGCCAAGGGAAGCAGTGGTGTGTATGTGTTTGTGGGAGGGGGGGTATAGGGAGAACAGAAAAGGAGAGAAGCTGATCCAGGAGGAAATGAGTCTTATGTCTTTGGGGGGCTTTTGGGGGTGAAAGGCTGATATGCTCCTGTTTGCACTCCAGAATTTCCTGAGGCCATGGTAGTGTCCAGGGGTAAGAGTGTTTGCAAGGAAGGGTAAACTGCCTTGAACAGTTTTGAATGATACTGGCAGCCCACCTGTCCTTCAGTGGCCATCTTGCTTGACCTTGTAAATTGTTCAGACTAGAGACTCTACCACAGTGTAATTAATTAATGAATCAATTAAAAGAGACAGCTCTCACTATGTGGCTCTGGCTGGCCTAGAACTCTCTCTATAGACTAGCCTGCCCTGGAACTCAAAGAGAGCTGCCTGCCCCCCGTTTCCTAAATGCTAGAATAAGAGGTGTGTGCTAGCCTGCCCGTTAGACTCTTACTACTCTGTCCGATTCAGGCTTCCCACTGCAAACAGCTCTTGTCCCTGTAGAGCCTTCCTGGACACGAGGCTTATAGGTTGGGGAAATCGGTTAAGAAAAGCTCTAGGGCCCGCAGGTAAAGGGAATGAGGAGGAGAGTAAAAGATAAGGTCTTGTTCTATAGCCTCGGGATTAGAAGTGGGGACTTTATCAGAAGTGTAAACAGTATTCAGTACTGCCCACTGTGTCTTCTCCAGCCCCCTCCTGTCTTCGTCCTGCTGCGGCCACGCTGTCTTCATGAGCCAGCCTCTCCCGTCGCGCCTCTTACATGTGCATGTGAGAATGTTGTCTCAGATTCTCATTTTGTTAGTTTATTTTTCCATGAGGCTCTTAATGTTTATTAAATAAACAGGCAGTGGGTTTGTATTACATGCCCACAGCTTCTGTGTACATGACACATGCCTGGCCTGTGTTCTAGAAGTGTGTGTCACTTTGGCCTTTGGCTAGGGAACTGGTAATGGTGGGAGACCACTCAATTACTCTTTCTGCAACTTTGTAGCATTTTTTCCCCCAGAGATTGTGGGTAATGGTTCTACCCATCAGCCTCACTGAATGTCTTGAGAGGGGAAGAAATCTCTTTAAGGTCTAGATACCAAATCACCCCCTTTTTATCCCTCTGCTGATCCTACCTCCTTTCAAGGTGCTATGCCAAGACCATTTCCACTTTACAGGTACATAGGGGCACTGGGAGCCCGAGTGATCTGTGACAACATCCCTGGTTTGGTGAGCCGCCAGCGGCAGTTGTGCCAGCGTTACCCAGACATCATGCGCTCAGTGGGTGAAGGTGCCAGAGAATGGATCCGAGAGTGTCAGCACCAGTTCCGTCATCACCGCTGGAATTGTACCACACTGGACCGGGACCACACTGTCTTTGGCCGTGTCATGCTTAGAAGTATGGTTCTCTTCCAAGCTTCCAAAGTCCCTTCTTTTCCTATGCTTGGGGTTGTGAGTTAAAAGGTTAGGCACCATCCCTTTCATTTTCCTACACACTACTTCATAATCTAAGAAACAATTTTGGGCAAATCTAGGAGGTAGGAACAGCCGATCACTAGCCTAGATTTGTGAGCCAGGGCCCCCTCAACCTAAGTTTTAAGATTGTGGGTCAAGGTAAGTGGGCATTCATGAACTATGGCTAAGGACTAGGACCAGGTCCTCTGCCCCTTACCAGCACAATCACTACTGTCACCCGGTCACCCTAACAATTCCAACTTATAACAATGGACACAAGAGATAAACAGAAGGTGATATGTAATTATTCTGAGAGCCAGTGGCTTGTCCCCAGTTCAGCAAAAGGGTTCAGCAGAGCTAGGCAAAAAAGGAAGAGAGAGAGAGTGAGATGGGACCATGCTGATGAAGGAGAACTGGAGGTAAGCAACATCCATCTCCAAGGGCAAGGAGAGGACCAGAACAGATTGTTAGTATGTCTCTCTGGACATGCTGACCCCTGGGCAGGGGTCCACAGTGCAGGGGAACTGTCCAGCAGAGGAGGCCTGAAACCCCTGGAATGTTGACTAAGGCAGCTGTAGCTGCATCAGGACCAGTGCTCTCTCCCTCTCCCCCTACTCTGTGTGTGGTGTGTGTATGCGCATGTGCATGAGAGAGACCTAGGGAAAACAAGAGGAAATAGAATAGAGGTCAGCCCAAAGGGGTCAGTGGAATAGCGAGGGAAAAGGAGTGGAACAGTGAGAGCTGGATGTGAGGAATGCTCTCAGAAGACAAGGACACTGATGCAGGGAGTGGACTCTAGAAAAGCTGAGGAGACTTCTCAAGTTGTGTGGATTGAAGAAAGGAAAGGGATGGACGTAGTTGGGTATGTGGCCTGTCCCTGCAATCCTAGCACTAGGGAGGCTGAGAAACGAAAAATCTCAAGTTCAAGGCTGAGTTCCATAACAAGTTCCAGGCCTGGACCATTGAGTAAGGCACTATGAAAAACACCCAGATGTGTGCGTGGGGGGGTGGGGGGTGGGGTGGAAGTCATGGGCCAGGCCATTCCTGTAATAAGTCTCTGCCTCTCTCTGTGTAGGTAGCCGGGAGGCAGCGTTTGTCTATGCCATCTCATCAGCAGGAGTGGTGCATGCGATCACTCGGGCCTGCAGCCAGGGTGAACTGAGCGTGTGTAGCTGTGACCCATATACCCGAGGTCGGCACCATGACCAACGAGGGGACTTTGACTGGGGTGGCTGCAGTGACAACATCCACTATGGTGTCCGCTTTGCCAAGGCTTTTGTGGATGCCAAAGAGAAGAGGCTTAAGGATGCACGGGCCCTCATGAACTTGCATAACAACCGCTGTGGTCGCACGGTCAGTACTCATGTCTGGCTCTGTATGTTCATGTTTTCCAGTGTAAACCAGTTAGGGTGGCCACAGGCTGAATTCAAAGGTGGAAGAGCTGATGGCCTCTGGATCAGTTCCAGCATCCCTAACATTGGCCACAGAATGCAAGGGAGCCTGGGAATGCATAGGCTCAACTAAGTTTTCATAAGACAGAAAAATAACTTTCGTTTTTCTCTTTCGTTTCTTTTGTCTTCCCCCTCACTTTTCTTCCTATCTCATCTCCTTTCCTTTTCTCATTTCCTTTCTTTTTGTTTTCTTTTGGTTTTTCTGTGGGGGGTGGGGTGGGGTCAGGAGTGTTGTTTCTTTTTGAGACAGGGTCTGTGTAGCCTCGGCTGGCCTTGAACTCACACAGATCCACCTGTCTTTGCCTGATTGGTGCTGGCATTAAAGGCATACACCACCATGGCCCGTCTTTTTTGTTTTGTGTGAGACAGGATCTCATTCTGCCTATAGCCTAGGCTGTTCTCCAATCTGAGGCAGTACTCCTGTCCCAGCCTCCTGAGTGCTGGGATTACACATGTGTGCCATCATGCCCGACTAGAATTTAAATTTTAAATTCTTACAAGTGTGACTGTATGATTGCATGTGCACACGTGTGGATGCACGTGGCTGTGCCCTGTCAAGAGGATGTCAGCTGTCCTGCTCTGCCTCTCTCCACCTTATTCCCTCGAGACAGGGTCTGCCACTGAGCCTGGAGCTCAAGCCCCAGACAGCTTCCTGTCTCCAATCCTCCTGTTTCTGTACCCCAGCCCCCATCGCTGGGATTACCAGCCATGTGCTCCCACGCCTGGCTTCTTACAAGAGCTGTGAAGATTTAAACTCAGGTCCTTATAGGGACTCTAAGGACTCTTCCATATGGAGTCATTTCCCAAACCCCAAAGTAGCTTTAATTTTTAAAATTTTAATTACTTTGTTATTGTTGAGCATGCATGCATGCATGCATGATATACATGGATGGGCACCCATGGCATGGTGTATGTGTGAATGTCAGAGGACAACTCTGTGGAACTAGTTCTCACCTTCCACTTACATGTGGGTTCTGGGGATCAAATTCAGGTTTCCAGGACTGCACAGCAAGCACTTTTTCTTGATATCAGTTCGACTGGCCCCAAAAGTAGGTTTTTGTTGTTGTTGTTTTGTTTTTAAGAAGAAAAACTTCCTTCATAAAGACCAAGAAATTTAGGTACAGCTTTAGGCTATTCACTACTATTTGAGAATATGCTATATCCTGTGCTGAGAAATGGCATAAAAGCAGAAAGCATGGCACCTGGCTCTTTAAAAGGATGTTCAGGCTATAACCAGGAGCAGACTCCTATGGCTTGACAATCCAGCAGGCAGTCATGAAAGGCAAAGCACTGTTGGTCCAGGAAGACTTCTTAGAAGAGATTCTCTGAAGTGGTCAGGAAGAGTGGGTGGGATCTGATGTGGCAGAGACCCACCCAGGGCTCAGCCAGAACTCAGAGTGCTCCTGCTCTTGACCCCTGAGCCCCTGAGATGATAGAATCCTGTCCCGACCTGCCTCCCCCCCCCCCCCCCCCCCCAGGCTGTGCGGCGGTTCCTGAAGCTGGAGTGTAAGTGTCACGGTGTGAGCGGCTCCTGTACTCTGCGCACCTGCTGGAGGGCACTCTCGGACTTCCGCCGCACTGGGGACTACCTGAGGAGGCGGTATGATGGGGCCGTGCAGGTGACTGCCACTCAGGATGGCGCCAATTTCACAGCAGCCCGCCAAGGCTATCGCCACGCCACCCGGACTGATCTTGTCTACTTTGACAACTCCCCTGATTACTGTGTCTTGGACAAGGCTGCAGGTGAGAAAGATACAGGCAGAGACCTGGAGCCTAGTTATTAATGCAGGTACCTCTGCTTAATCAAGGTCTGTCTAGTTTGCAGGAGTTAAGGAAAGGAGTCACTCGCCTCCTCACATGAAAACCTGGTCCTGAGAGTTGTGCCTCAGGCTGCCAGGCCTGAGGTTGCACAAGAAGGTCACTACTATAACCCTGGTGTCTGGGATACAGGAGGGACTTCTCGGAGAACATTTAAATTAGCCACCTGCTGTCAGTTCTGGGCGAGATGTGAGCCACACACACATATGAAAGAGATAGAGTAATCAATTGTAACTACAAAGAAAGGTGACTAGAGAAGTCAAGGAAGATTTTTTTTTTTTTTTGAACATGTGGAATCTAAGCTGTTTCTTTTGGGGGGGGGTGTTTTGTTTCATCACTTTTTGTTTTGTTTTTTTTTTTTTTGGTTGGTTGGTTGGTTGGTTTTTTTGTTTTTGAGACCAGGTTTCTCTGTGTAGCCTTGACTGTCCTGGACTCGCTTTGTAGACCAGGCTGGCCTCAAACTCACAGAGGTCCGCCTGCCTCTGCCTCTGCTGGGATTACAGGCGTGCGCCAGCACGCCCAGCCTTCAAGTTGCTTCTTGATGGCGCTGTCACTGCAGATTACAAAAGGAGTGAGGGAGACAGGAGGTGATCTCCGGGACTGCTAGTGAAGTAGCTAATGCTTGACAACAAGCAGAAAGTGGCTGCTCTTCCGTCTGTTCTAAATATGGGTGTGTCGGGGGAACACTGCAAAGTGATAAGGTGTTTCTATGAGAGAATGGAAGCTCCCAACTTGGCTGATGGTTTCTGGTCCAGATAACTAAAAGCAGGGACACTGTGCAGCTCAATGCAGCCACTTCTCTTCCAGTTCCTGTCATGGGGCTTCCAGGCTCTTTTCTGCAGATCACGAGTCAAGATTGGGTAGAGTAGAGCCCTATGCTTTGGCTGGCTTCAGTACCATTTGTTTTTGCTCACTATCATTCTTAGAGTCAAATGGCTCAGAGCCCTTCAGCCCACAGGAAGAGGGTGGTGTTCCACCTGGGTAGTGGAAGGCATATGTACTTTGTAAAGTACTAGAAGTCAGAAAGGTTGGGGGGGGGTGCCCTCTGGATCCCCTAGTGATTTACTGTCACAAGGTAGTTTTTCCATGTGGCCTCATTCAGAGGGTTCATCTCCGGATGCCTGGGAATAATTCCACACATCTGAAGTATAGACTCTTCTACACATCTAAAACGTGCTTTTGGAATTAGGAGTCAGGATGCATCATATGCTTATTAATTTTTCTCAGAGGAATCAATTTAGGTCCCATAAACCCCAAAAATCCAACCGGTAAAATCACCCTAGGAGTATGGCAGCAGGTATAATCTAGCAGGTGACTCACATAAGCCTCTCTTATCTATGGGGGATGTGCTCCAAGATCAGGGGATGCCTGAAAGTGCAGATTGTACTGAACCTTATATATACTATGCTTCTTCCTAGACGTACATGACTGTGGTAAAATTAAATTCGTAAATTAGGCATGGCATATGATGAATGACAGGACAAATAATAAAATAAAGAAATAAGTCCCTCTCTCTCTCTCTCTCTCTCTCTCTCTCTCTCTTTTGGTGCTGCTGCTGATCTAATCTAGGGCCTTGCAATATGCTGGGCAAGGGCTCTACCATTGCATCACAAATAGGACAGTTTTAATAACACTGTGTGATAAAACATAAGTTTTAATCATTTATTTTTAGATTTTCCATTTAATACTTTTGGAACTACAATTGATGCTGTGTAAGAAACTACAGATAGTATAACCATGAACAAGTATGACAAACTACTGTAGAGTTAGTCAATTCAAAACCAACCCTTTTTAGTTTAGCCATTTTTAAGTCATTGAATTTAAGAGAACATGGGCAGCTAGTAGCTACTGTCCTGGAGAGCTCAGCTCCAGACTGAGACCTAGTCAGCCCACGTTTCACAGCTGCTCACTAATACTCTGGATTCTATATTCCTGTTGTAAAACAGAAAATGAAGGGAGTGGTGAGACCAGCCAGTGGTTAGAAGTGCCTGTCACTCTGCCAGAGGACTTGAGCGCAGTCCTCAGCAACCACTCAGCTCCAAGGGATTGACGCCCTCTTCTGTCTTATGAGGGCACCCACATGCAAGTGTGCATACACATACTCACATATATGAACACACAAATACATAAAACTTAAAAAGTAAAGCTGAGAGCTAGAAAGATGGCTCAGCAGGTAAAGCTGCTTCTGCCAACCCTGTTGGCCTGAGTTTGACACTACCCCTCCCTCCCAGTGCCATAAGGTAGAAGGAGAGAATCAACTGCCACAAGTTCTTCTCTGACTTCTGTATGCATGTGGTGGCCTGTGCGTGTCCATACGCACATATTCACACACACATATACATAAATACATGGGAAATTTTTAACAGAGAAAGTTGAGCATGCACCTCCACAGTACGTATGTTTACTTAGACATTCTACTCATGGGGCTGTATGTTAGAGTAGAGAGAGTCATGCTCTCTATATTCTTGTTGTTGTCATCACTGTTGCACTGCTGGGGATCCAATCTAGGGCCTTGCACATGCAAAGCAAGTTCTTTACCACTGACCTACACTTCTAGGCCTAAATCCGAGATTTTAAACCAGAAAGTTGAAACACAAGGGTTTCTGCATATTTATTCTCCCCGTAACCTAACGGAATGTGGAGACGATTGCTGTTGAAATCAGTTGATCCATTTTCTTTCTGTGAGTCTCAGGCTATGGGTCTATGTTACTAGGAAAAAGGTTGATAGGATCTTTTGTGCTGACATCTATTCCAATGAGGTCCTGAGCATCCCTGTGCTATCCTACTCTTCAAGAATCCCTCTGAAAGGGGTTTAACACAATAACACCTTAGAGATAAGCCTTCATCCAGTCACGCCAATTAGCCCACCTCTGTTGGACAGCAATGATAAATACACCATAACAATCTATTATATTAGATGTTGAGTTGTTTTGTTTTCCTGAGACATGATCTTGCTATGCATTCCAAATTGTCCTGAAACTCACTGCAGAGCCCAGGCTAGCCTAGAACTAGAGTGACTCTGCTACCTCAGTATTTTGCATGATGGGGTTACAAGCACCTGGCTAGGTGTTATTTTATATATACTTTCATAGATGGAAAATGAAGCCCAGACATATTCTTTAACTTCCTAAATAGCTACAGCTATTAAGTGACAAAACTAGAATTTAAGTCCAGATAATATGACATTATAACTCCCATGAACTAGACTTCATTTTCAAGTTAGGTTCTAAAGAGGACATGGCAGTGTGCCTTGGCAGGAAAGGAACTGCAGAAGAAATAGGCAGCCTCTGGGGAGCTTTGATGGGAAATAAATGAACCTGGGCCACAGGGCAATGAATGATCATTTTGATTAGTGGTTATATTTTCAGGAAAAAAAAAAGAGAGAGAGAGATTGTTTCTGGCTTCTTAAGAGTGTAAGAGTAGCCAGGCAGTGGTGGCACAGGCCTTTAATCCCGGCCTCAGGAGGCAGAGGCAGGCAGATCTCCGTAAGTTCAAGGCCGGCCTGGTCTACAAAGTGAGTTCCATGACAGCCAGGGCTACACAAAGAAACCTGGTCTCGAAAAATGAAACAAAACAAGAGTGTAAGGATACCCAGACTGGCTAAAACAAAATTAACTTGGTTCTCACCTCTTCTTCCCCGATGCAGGTTCCCTAGGTACGGCAGGCCGAATCTGCAGCAAGACTTCAAAAGGAACAGATGGTTGTGAAATCATGTGTTGCGGCCGAGGGTACGACACAACTCGAGTCACCCGTGTCACCCAGTGTGAGTGCAAATTCCACTGGTGCTGTGCTGTGCGGTGCAAGGAGTGCAAAAACACTGTGGATGTCCACACTTGCAAGGCCCCTAAGAAGGCAGAGTGGCTGGACCAGACCTGAACACACAGACACCTCATACTGCCCTCCACTTCCAGCCTCTGATTCAAAAGCACGAGATCTTTGCATGCACACCTTCCTCCACCCTCAATCCTGGGCTGCTACAGCTTCTGTTACAGACTTGGAGAGTGGTCCAGAGGGAGCCCAATGTCCCTGCTGGTTCCTTAGCCCTAGGAAGGAGTTGATAGGGGATGGATATAACAGACTGAGTGGCTCCCTGATGATCATCTGAGGTTTGAAGGGAGAGTAGAAGAGGTAGGAGGCTGTCTTCAGAGTGATTTGAGTTGCACTAAAGTCAAGACTCATTTTCCCCTTCGCTTGCACTGACTTTCTGATACTCTTTGGGTATGCAACAGAAAGGGAACTTGGAGGTAGCTTCCTTTTTTTGATCCTACTCTAGCTGAGGATAGATAGGATAGAGAGAAAACTGCCTGTCCCTTCACTGGAGACGGTTTGTGCAGATTCTAGGCTATAGTGTTCTGCTGAGACCCTGAGATAGCTAGATGAGTTAGCCATGGTGAACAAGGCTCCACATCATTTTATGAAGCTTATAAACTAGTGGTTTTGTGAGGAGGAAAATCACATAGCTGTACAAATACACATTCTTCCCGTCTCCCTTTCCACCTACATCAGACAGCAGCAGCCTGCTTACTGGCTGCTGTTCAGGAGGTAGCTTGAAGTGGTTCAAGTCTTAATAGACCATCAGAGCCCTGAAACAGGACTGTGAGAGAATAACACAGCAAGCCTGGCTACGCCTTGGGACCTTCCCCCATCAATCTTTCTGAAGATTTAGTAGGCTTGGAAAAGACTAAGTAAAAGTGGGTAACTCATGGGAGAGGGTAAGCATACCTGATCTCAAGGGCTATATGAGGATCAGTGTATACTAGGAAGGTAGAAATCTCTCATTTTTGGCAGTTCTTTAGGAGAGGATCTCCAGATCTTCAGCTTTGAGGTAGGAGCAAAAGCAAGTAGCTACATAGAGAAAGAGAGCTGGTGCTGGAGCAAAGTGGTAAACATCTTAGAAGGCAGTAGCCTTCCGCATTTATTTAGCATATCTTTTTGTGTGTGTGTGATTCCCCAAGTCCTACTGATAACTACTGTCCATTCCATGATTAACTTAAACAGGGAGGTTCCCTCTATGCTACTAACCACTGTCTAATGAGGCTATGCAGGAATGGAGTATACAGTAGGCATAGTGAGCTAGAAGGTAGGACATGGGGTTTGAAACCTCGATGGCTTAGTTTTATGTGCCCTAGACAGTGGCCATCTTCTTGCCTACTGATAACTAGTATAGGAATCTGCAGTTACAACAGACCTAGGTTTAATCCCAGCTATTTTCTCACTCACTGTATTTTTTTATTTTTAGCTGGACCTTTAAATTCTCCTGGTCCACTTTTTTATCTGCAAAACAAAGAGTGCATGCCTCACTCAGATATTGAGATTTAACTCCAGCCAACTGATACATGTCACCAAAGCTTCTGACTTGTCAAGTAAATCCTAACTTCTCTAGGAACTTCTAATTTAGGACTGTCTGGTCTTGACAACAGACTGTAGGTTAAGAAGCTTTCACAAGGAATTCTTGATTTAGATCCTCTTTCTTTTCTCAGGTTCTTCTTCATCCAATTGGGCTCTCAGATGTTTGTGGAGCAACTTCATTCTGCCCAGGCAGCAGGAGGCTGGGGAGGGGGGCTGCTCTGGCCACCGAGGCAGATTTATTTGGATGATAGGACTAATATTTGTGTAACCTGCTGAGACCTGTGTGGGAGAGTTTAGGGTGGTTTTTCTTTTGGTGAGGGGATTTACTCTGGTTTCACATCCATTAACACAAAACATGAGCTAGTCAGGGCCCTTGTGGTCTGTGGTGAGGGGATGACTGGAGAAATAGGACTGAATGAGTCAGGCCTAGAGAATGTCTTCCTTTAGGAGTAGAGTCAACTGGATAACTGATGAGCCAGTGGTGGGATTAGGGCCGGGGAATGGGAGGGGAAGAGGAAAAGGAGAGAAGCTTTGGAGCAGGGTGAGAATACCAAGTTGCTACATCAATGAAGGCACAGGACTTCTATGGGAAGTCAACCTGAGTTAAGTCGGCCTGTGCTGTATTCTCTACTTTCTGAGTTTGGGTTCTTAGAAGTGGTAGAGCTCCCTGACATCTCATAGTACTCCATGCTTCTCCCTGGGCTCCAAATTCTAGCTGATAAAGATATACAACCTCATATAAATGGTAACGAGAGAAATAGCTGTCCAGGGAGTGAGAAGTTTCTGAAGTGAGGTGTTTATGTGAGAGAAAAGATGTCTATCTGAGCCCTGCCACAGAAGCTGTGTGGCCCTAGAAAGGAATGATGGCCAAGCAATGAATTTTGCCGTAGAATTCAGCTTGTCTCCACATTCCAACTGGCTTTAGACAACTGGCGTTCATTCTGCACTATACAAACAGAAACTGATTTATTTGGAACAAGCAACAAAACAAGAACTTTATTTGGTGCCGGGGCTCCACATAGCTCTGCTGCTAACCCCCTCATCTGTTCTGAAGGCCCCTTCTTCCATCTGGTCTCTATATGGTAGAGGCTGTCATCCGTCCGAAGTGGCTTAGCCTCCTTCCTCTTTTCCTTTCCCTCTTGTTGGTCCTCATTTCATCTTTTGATAAATATTTAGGACAGTGTATTTCAATAAGTGCTATTTGGATACAAGGTAAATGTAAAAGACACTGTTTCTATCATTTATGGATAACAGGATCTTTTTAGAGAGGTCACATGACTGAAATACCTCAGCTGCATGTCCTGCAGCCAGTTTCTTTCAGTAGAGGAGCCAGGGTGATGGCTCACACTTGTAATCCCAACACTCTGTGATGCAGGAAAAGTGCTGGGTTTGTGATCAGTGAGCTCCATGTCAACCTAAGAACAGAGTTAGACCCTATATCAAACAAACAAACAACAGAAAGTAAGAATGCAGGCCACAGTCCTAAAACCTAGCACTGCAGAAAAGAACCAAACTTTAGTTTTCAGCTCTAAATGATGGCATTGATTCACATTCTTCATTAGAGAGAGTAAATGTAAACCATGAACTTCAGATTAAAAGAAGAAAACACTGTCCTATGGGTCCGTTTGCAGAAGCTTTGTAGATCTAACTTATGAGCGTTCTCAGCCTCATTTCTCTTCCTCTCTGTTGCAGGAGGCTGTTCTTCTCCTTTCTCTCACATCCCTTATCAAGAACACCAACTACCAAGCCCCTTGCCAAATTCTTAGACCCACTTAGGACATAAGTTTCTACATGGCTTAATAGAAGACAGATAATCAGGATCCCCCCGCCCCCGCCTTTCTAAAAATCTCTATTTAAATGCTCTCAGTGGTCATAGGGCAGAAGCCCAAGCTAGCTAGGGATAGGGGAGGCCGCCAGGGAGAGTATGTTTCCCATCCCTGGGAGGCATTCAGCCTAGCTCCTGCAGCCAAATTACCGCAGCAAAGAACAATGCAGTGCATTCCTGGGCAGGTCGGTGGGCCCTAGGCGCCTGGGTCTGGTGGAGAGAGGTGCCAGACACAGAGTGCTCCGTAAGCAACCCTGCAGAGCTGGCCCTGGGTGCAGAAATGAAATACAGAGAGCTTCACGTTACACACCTGGTTATTGATGGCCTTGCTGGAGGCCTCTGCCCCCACCTTCACTTGGGAACTGCCTGTACTGCGGGGGTTGGGCATCTTTGAAGCAATGTTGGAAAATAAGAAAGACATGCTTCCTTTTTACTCTTTGCCCTTCCTGTCAGCCTGAGTACAACCGTGAGGATACACATATACACACGTGCAGAAGGTGCACTCAAAATGGACTCACACAGCTTTTCTCAGGCTGTGGGGGAATTATAGTAGTCTCACCTCTCCAACAATTAAAAACACGCAACTAGATTCCCCAGAAATCATACCAACAACAGGGTCAGCTACAAGCAAGGAATGTTTCAAAACTACATTATCAACATACAATGCAATGTTTGTTTTGGGAATTGGTACTCTCCTGGGAGGTGGTGGAGGAAGGACAAAGAAAGGGCATGGAGAAAAGAGATCAAGGGTGGAGAATTACCACCCAAGCAGAGTGGCTGAGGCTATACAACTTCTCAAACCTGGTTTGCACTGAGGACAAGGAGGAGTGCATCCTATGTGTTCTGAATGACTGGCCAGGCTCCTTCTGACTGCTTTGAGATACACACAATCACTGAGCTTGCTGCTTGTGACCTGTTGTTTTAAACTCTTGCCAGACTAGAAAATGGGATACTTCTGATTCCAGGAACAATCTCTGGAAAGGAGGTGCTGGAAAAGCACAAGCAGTGGCTTTACAAGGGTAAATACATAACAGTTGCTGACTGAACTAAGCTTTCACAGGAGCAGTTTTCATCTTTGGACGATTGACAGGTTTCAGGTAATAGACCTGAACCTAACCTCAAAGTAAAAAGGGATAGGAGAGTATGTAAACTACTTTCCTCACCATAGCCTGGACTCTCTCTGAGCATTGTTGTAGCTATTTACATAGAATGCTATAGTCATCCAGGATTTGAAAATGCAAGATAAGCAATCTTTGCTCTGCTCCTAAACTCTGAACTATCTTTTCTTTGTTCACTTCCATTTTGCCCATTAATCTATGGACAGAGCAGCTGTACATAGGAGTTCTTTAACCAAAGATGGCAAAATCTGATGACATTTTGTCAACACTACCAGCCCCTGTAAGCAGCCATGGCCAAACAGAAGAGCCAAGCCAGTTTCATCCTTTGACAAATTCCAAGGTGTGGCTTCCACAAGAATAATAAAAATGCTCACAAATGCCTTTTGAACACAAAATGCTTGGGCATGTATATATAGATCTCACAATCACCCCAGGGTGTGTAAGTGGGAATTACTCTATTTTATGGAGCCATTCAGCCATAACGCAAACCTCGCTTTCTCTAGCTTCAAATACTATGTAAGCGTCTCAAAGTCTGAGGATGCTAGGACTAAGAAGAGGGGTGCTGAGTACCAGCACTTCAAAACAGAAGTTGCTGCTAACAGGCCGAAGCCTTTAAGGGTTCTAGGCTGCCAGTGGATCGAAGCAGAACTTACAAAGGCTGGGCCTACATCCTCCTAACTTTGTCAACATGTCTTGTTTGCACTTACTTCGTTGCTGTCACCATTCAGTGCCCACTCTACATAGAACTGTGCTTTTCAACAGCTTTTGCTTCTCGTTCTTTGTAGCCCCACTCCATCCTTCAGATTAAAATTAAAATTTTTGTTTTACTTTCTCTTAAGTTCTTTTCTAGTGGTGCTCAGTGCATAGGCAGAGGGGAAGTAGTCCTGAGGAGAAATGACTACACGGTGGGCTTGTACTGAATTTCCTTTGAGACTTCATTCTTTTAAAAAAAAATCACTACCAAGTCCTTGGTGGGAAAGCAAAGACACCATCCCACCCAAGCCCACTCAGGACCTAGCATAAGCCCCTGGACCACTAGCTGAGCCAGGCAATTCACCTACTAGCTGTGTCCAACCTTGACAATACAACGTCTTTGTTCAAGAACTGTGCAGTCAGGTCACAAAGCCTCTCATGTTGTAAGTAAGCTTATGACTGTCATTTTGTGTTGTTCTGCATTTTAGTTACTCTCTGCCATGTGCCAGCAGATACATGTGGCTTATCGGCTACAGGCAAGGGAGATCTATGATGCAGAGAAAAAAAAGTTGAAGCAGATAGCTTGCTTCTCTCAGTTGCTTCTGCCCTTATTCAAAACTGGGGCTGCAGTTTAATCGAAGACATAAGAAAAGGCAGCCCAGACAACTCTTCCCTGTCCTGCACTGCAGTACACTTGGTTAGAAAGAGCGTAAGCCCTCAAATACCCTATTATCCCACTGGTGTACCCCAACTGAGAAGTCAGAAGGAAAGCTGCAGAAACACTGTACTCATCAATCATGGACTGGGACATTGCAGCTCTCTGCCTGAGCTAGGGAGAGCATCTACCTATAGTTAGGATTTCTCTGCAGCAAACCTTATTTCTGTGGTCCATCCATCTTGGCTCTCACTGCTCTCCTGCTTTCCACCCCCAACTGCCTCCACATGTGGGCTCAGAAGTCATCATCTAAAGAATTCCACTGCTCACCTCCTGCATAGCAGCACAGCCCCATGAGGCCACACACCAGATGGAGGGGATAAAAGTACGAGGTCATGGCTTCTAGCAAGAGGTTTTTCTTAAACTAACCCTGACTCCTGGAAAAGAGTCAGAGCAGGAATATGTCTGGTGAGCTGCTGACAACAGCAGCTTCATAGCTCTTGTGTAAAGAAGGAAAATTCTAACTTGGCTTTCAGTGGAAATTTCCCTACTTCTGTCTTTGGGTTCATTCCTGGTCTATGTCTGTAGCTTGAAGGTGTCTGAGAAGAATGCAGGGATGGACATATCAAAGGGTTAACTATTTCCTAAATGTAAGGACCCACCTGCTGACATGGAGGCCCAGCCCTCAACAGATGCCCTGTTTCTCCAGGAATACAACTATACAGTAAGAAGAAAGGGGATGAGGGTGCACTAGGACCCTGAAGACATTGAAAAGGCTATCAGCAGGCCTTCAAAGAATGAAAAAAGGCAAGGCCGTTAGAGAACGGTCTTCATTGTTAGCATCATGATTGTTGGGAGACAACATACAGAAACAGCAGTTATACAGACTGGGAAACACATCTTAGGAAAAAAAAAAAAAGGAAATGTAAATGAGCTCCATCAGAGATGTTTTTTTCCAAAGGAGGTGCTTAGAGCTGGAATGTTATAAGATAAGGCATGAACTGCTAGAGGGCAGTCAGAGGAAGGCATTCTATGTTGAAGGAACTGGTATGTGCTGTTCAAGCTTACAAGCAAGAATGTACAAGCAATGTATAAGGAATTTCAAGATGGTATATACTATATACATTGGGGAATATAGAGAAATCAGAATGCTGAGCCCAGAGCTTTACTATGAGGTGGCTATGTCGAAAGGTTCAGAATTCCATAAGAGTAACACACAGCCATGTCAGTGAACTCCAGGGTATCTATGGGAAACCACTGGGATGAATTCATCTGCTACACACATAACAACTAAAAAAGATGGGTGTTTGTGAAATCCACCAGAATATTCTGCATCATTAACTACAGATCCTTATCATTTGAAATGCCGGGTTAATCAAGTGATATTAAATAACCAGAGCTATGATATATGCATGTAGTTTTAGGCATAGAACCTGATATTAATCAAGTCAAATACATCAGAAATCAGAATGTAAAAAAGGAATAATTTATAATAGAAAATACATTTCTTTCCTCACTCTAAACCTTGAAACTTGACTGACTCATATTCCATTTGGTACACTTGATTTTTGTGGCCACACATTTATCATATCTGAGGACACAGTAGATAAAGGGAAACTCCAAAAAACTCTAGAGAGCACAAAACAAGTTGACTGATAAATGAGAAGACAGTTCTAATGCTCTAGAGAGAACTGAACCAACAGCCAAAGATGGACACATTCTGAGCCACAGTCTCCAACTATGTCTGTGGTTGGTTAGATCTGTGGTTGGTTAGGTTGATAAAAAAAGCTGTTTAGCAGCTTTCTGTCATACTTGACAGGCTTTCCCTAACTTACATGGACAAAAAGCACAAGGGCAATACTGTTCCTCTATTCAGTTTCCTGATACCACTTTCAAAAACAGCATAAATACTGGGTTGCACGCTGGACCCAGTGTGGTGCTCTGTACATGTATATTAAATGCTCCTTGAATAAGCTCAAGGGTGAGCAGTAGCTTAGGTTTCTGCTTCACCTAACTGGCATGAGTAGGTGCTAGAAGAAAGGCAGCAACTTCACAGCAATAGTGTTTTTTAGTGTCATCTGTTTTTTTTCCCTCCTCTCCTAGGCAGTTTAATAAAGGTGATTTCTGAAACCCTTCACAAAAGGAAAGCTCAGGGGTTTATATTCAATTGTGACACCACTACGAATTCATTAAGCAGCATGTTTCAGGTTGCACTATAATTTCTCCATGTAATGTAAACCCATGGAATCTGACATAAGCTGATTGCTCGTGCTGGTTATTTTATTTACATTTCTGAATGGAGGGGATTTCAATACTCATAAAATATCTAACTGTCTTATTTTTCATCTGCTCTTTCAGGGAAGCTATTATAAAATAGGCCTACAGACAGAAGCCTCAACTTGTATGACTGGTTAAGCAACAAGGGAAAAGTTATTGCTCAAAAAGCAATTTTAAAAAATTCAGTATGGAATTTGAGGCTGAAACTCAGATATGGTTACTCTTAATGCCATCCAGAAGATAAAAGTTCAGGGAAAAGGCTAAATAACCATGCTCCTTATCTTGGTTCCAGTGCTGTGAGAGTGGGGAGTAGCTTTCCAGAGTTCAAAGGGCTGGAGTTAAGTCTTCCTAGAGACCAAATGCTAGCAGACACAGTGAGTAGTGTCACAGAAATGCCTGGGAGTGGGTTCCCTACCACACAGAAAGATGAGTGTGCCTTCTTACCATGTTACAAATTAGAATCTGCCATCACACATCTTACTCTCTAGACATGGACCTCTTAACCTACTCAGAGAGCAGCCATTTCTGCTTATTCCACTAGGTTCGGCAAGTAGAGAGAGACTTCCAGAGAAGTAACAGTCACCAGGAAGTTCTAAAGCCTCTATCTTCTGCCTTCAAGTCATTGCTCAAATTATCTAGTTTCCTTTCTTCTGCTATAGCACTTCAGTATATTCTTCAGCTCTCAAGTATAGCTGCATACTTCATTTAATCAGTTTCCATTTTCACTGATTACATAATCCACGCTTGTATAAACTCACAGGATCTGTGTCTATTTTATACCTTGTACATTGTCATTTTAGTATTCAGGAGGCTGAAACAAGGACTGAGATTTAAGGTCAGCCTGGGCTACACAGTGAGACCCTGTTGCAAAGCACAAGCATCCTAAGGTCATAACCTCAGGAATCCAGTTAGTACATATTACTTGACTGGGGCAGCATAGTAAAGATAAAAACTATTTTCACTTGCTTGGAAAGCAAATCTTGGAGATCCCTCCTATAAAGAAAGACTTGTGCAAGATTCAGAGTTAAAAAGAAAAGTTCAGCTTGAAAGAGTAGACAATAGGAACTTACTTAATGCTGTATCCCAATGTCCTGTTTAGTTTTTTAATTTGCATGGCACATGCCTATTTATCAGAACTAGTGTCTTAGGAGACACTATGGGTGAGTGTGTGAGCTCTGGGAGATGTAGGCAGTGTCTCCTGTCCTCTTCCCCACATAAACAGAAGACAGTAACTGGTTCTAACTCACTAGTCTGCTCCCATGACATTGTATTATTTCATTTTCACCTGGGATGTCCTTCAGCCATTATGAACCTGTCACTATAAGGCAGAAGATGATAAGCCGGGTGTGGTGTCACATGCCTTGATCCAGCACTTGGGGAGGCAGAGGCGGGCCTCTCTGTGAATCTGAGGCCAGCCTGGTCTACAAAAGGAGTCCAGGATAGCCAAGGCTACACAAAGAAACCCTGTTTTGAAAAACAAACAAAAAACGGAGTGAGATGATATAAAAGAGGAAAACACAGGGTAGGAGCTTTTATGGAAGTTACTGTGTGACTAGGAGGTAAGACTTTTCTTAAATGTGTCATTGAGGAGCTCTTGGTTATGTCTTAAGTCCTAACGTACCCATACAGACATTATACTTAATATTACATTTACAAAACTATGAACTTAGGCAGTGAGGTATAAAGATGAAAATATTCCATGTTGTATCTTTGAAAAAGAATAAAAAACTTCTTTCTGTACCTTGTTGGACTTAAGGACTTGACCAGATGGGTTCTGAAAGGAGGGCCCTCTGTGAGTCTAGATTGACTTTTTACTCATTTTGGAGGCAACTGAAATACTTGTCAGCTATAAGCAAACTAAAATGGAAGGATGCTCTCTCTACTATGGTACTAGTTCCTACCTCATACTTCCACGTCTTTCTCCTCTGCTCAACCCTCCACCACAAAACTATGAGCTGTTTATGAACAAGAATTAGATCTTGTACTTCATAAAGTAAACCAAGAAATATTTGTTTATTGAATTAAAGAATTAACAAGTATGGGCTGGGTGAATGGCTCCGTTGGAAAAGTGCTTGCAGCATACACATGAAGACCTAAATTTGAATCCCCAGCACCTATGGAAAAAGCCAGGTAGAGCAGTATGTGCCTATGAGCCCAGTACTGGGAGGGTGAAGACAAGAGTCTAGCCAGATTAAAAAAAAAAAAAAAAAAAAAAAAAGTCTAGCCAGTTGGTGTGTTCCACGTCCAGTAAGCAATGCTGTCTCAAAATATAAGATGGAGAGTAAGAAAAGAAGATATTCAGCGTTGGTATCTGACCTCACATGCACACACTAGGCACTGACACTGCATACATAAACACACACACACACAAAAGACAAAACAAAAATTAACAAACAAATCCAGTAGTAGTAATACCTTGATGCAATGAATTTGAAATGCAAAGATTTATAGTGTGCTTAATTGTTAGCACATTCTTTTTAATGCTAAGGCTCTTTTAAAAGTCTAAACTTTGAAAACAAATTAAGATAAGCCTTTTGGAGATTTTCCATTCAACAAGCTGAAAATGAAAGGTCTCCCCCGCCCCAAGGTATCCAGGACTCTCTGAACTGCATGTTCTAGTGTAGTTTTTGTTTTGTTTTTAAAAGGTGGTATTACAATAGCTAAAATAGACCAAGAGCAAATGAACAAGAACAGTCAGGGCTTAGCTAAATTAGAATCCCTGGGCTCCCAGTAAAGGCTAAACCCCCGAAGGGATCAGAGTCAAGTAAATAAAAAATCCAGCTGAATTTTATCAGAGGGCAGAGTTTCAGCTTCCTGTACCCAGCAACAGAGGATGAATTATGTATAAGATCAGTGAAGTGCCTTTATCCACACCCCAGTCAGAGAACATTTTTCTATCTTGCTGTGACTGAGGGAAAAACAGCAATGCATTTGCCCGCCAAGAACAGCTGTGGCTGTATTCTGGATAAAATTTAGTTATATGCTGCGGCTACTGGGAGTAAAAGATTCAATTCTGGCTTCAGAAAGAAATTAGGATAGAGTTATACTGAACAGATAAGAACAAGAGCCAGCATGCTCCTGCTTAACTTAACTTCTCAAGTGGCTTCTTTCTCACACACTGGTCATAGACACCACACACATTTCACCTCCAGAATGTTTGAAATTTTAAGATGCAGAGAACTCTTATAATATTCTTAACTTTGTTGAACATCATGTGAAACCCAAGTAATAATATATTTCCTTGAAGCTCCTTACCGACAAGATGGACCCAAGACAGTCTTAAAAATTATGCCTATTTTTAAATTAAAAATATTGCATGTCTGTGTGCACATGCATGTATGTACGTGTGAGTGAATATGCCCCAGCAACATACACATGGAGGTGAAGGGACAACTTGATAGGATCAGTTGTATTCTTTCTTCTTTTACATAGGTTCCAGGGATGGAATTCAGGTCTCCAGGCTTGTGCAGCAAGCACCTTTACCTGCTGAGCCATCTTTCTGAAACCTTAAGGCAATCTTTCTTGTTTGATTTTCAGACGTTTTTCTACTTAGCCCTGGCTATCCTCTAACTCATGATATAGACCAGGCTATCCTCAAATTCACAGAGATCCTCCTGCCTCTGCCTCCCAGAGCTCTGGGATTTAAGACACGAACCACCATACCCAGCCCCTAAGGCAATCTTAATGTTATGTTATTACTGACAAATAATTCATTCTCTCTCTCTCTCTGAATCTTTCAGAGACAGAGTTTCTCTGTGTAGCATTGGCTTTGTAGACCATGCTAGCCTCAATTCACAGTGATCTACCTGCCTCTGCTTCCTAGAGTGCTGAGATTAAAGGCGTGTGCCACCATGCCTAGCTAATTTTCTCTCTTCAAATTGGTTAAATACCAATAAACATACGTTTTTTTTTTCTTCTGAGACCCTATCAGTAGTATGAGCACATCCACTGATAAAACAATTAGAAGTCTAACTGCTGCCTGAAACCCCCATTTCAGCAAAAGAGAAAGTGATAGTATTATAGGCCAAAAGTTTATTCTCTTCAGCTAAACTTAACCCCATAATCCTGCATAAACATAATTTGGGAGAAGTTTTATATTAAAATATAAGATATGCATTTATATTTCATAGTAAAACTTTTTTTGTTGTTGTTTTTTGAGAACAGGTTTTTCTGTATAGCTTTGGCTATCCTGGACTCACTTTGTAGACTAGGCTAGCCTCAAACTCACAAAGACCCGCCTGCTTCTGCCTCTCTGAGTGCTGAGATTACAGGCATACATCACCTGGCTGTAAAACTTTTTAAAGGTCAAAAATGCAAAAATAAATTTTTCACTAATAAAAAAAAAAACTTTTTAAAACAGGGCTGCTGTGTAGCTCAATGATAGAACATTCCCCTAGAATGCACAAAGTTCTGAGTCCAAGCATGTACACAAGAATGAGTATGTGTGTATATGTGTGTGATTTTAAAAACAGGCTAATCCCAGTAGTCTAGAGGCTGAATCAGGAGGATTTCTGGTAATCTAGAATCTACACTTGGGCAGATAGATGCTCTATTACTGAGCTACCAAAATTACCAGCTCCAAAATTTGTTTTTACTCTTTGAGTTAATCAAATTGCTTTTGAACTGTTATAAGCCAAGGGCCACAGTTTCCGTATACATTCTGTATATTTTAAGCAGAGACACTGAAGTGTTCATTTGGTTATGTACCTGGTGTAAATAGCCAAAGAGCAGTCTTCACTCTTCAGTAGCTGATTAACAACAAGAGGATTGAGGTCTGAGGCAGACAAGCAAGTGTGCAGTCTTTACTTTAAAGCACCAGCGCTCACCAGCAAACTCATAGATGGAAGTTTCCCCGGCAGTGTACTGACCTATGGGGCTTTGCCTTGCAGTAAGCATTTCTTGAACCTAAACACCCTTCCTGTTTTTCTGACAATGCACATCAGCCTTGTATGTAAAATTCCTCTCTATAGTCTACCCTCACAGGAAGACTTTTCTAACACGCCCGTTTGTCGATTACCAGTTTGTCTTTTGTTATTGTTTTAAGATGGGATCTTATGTCGTTCTGGCTGGCCTGGACTCACTGTATAGACCAGGCTGGCCTTAGCCTAACCTCCCGTGCCTCTGCCTCCTGAGTTCTGGGATTGAAGGTGGGCACCACTGTACTCAGCACCACTCGGCCATTCAATATTCCCCCATATTACTCTATTTGGTGTGAAATTTAATCTTCTCTACTTGTTTTGAGGTAGGGTGTATGTATGTGTCTGTGTATTTTGTTTGAGACAAGGTCAAACTATGTAGCTCACTCAACTCCTTCCTCAACCTCCTGAGGGTTGAGATTATAGATACACATCACCTATGATATATTACTAAAACCAAAAATATACATCATGACTAAATGTAGCAGGCTGTCTTATATATTATGAAATTTTAGGCAATTCACTTTCATGACTCAAATTTCCCAGCTATAACACTGTAAAAGAATATGCCTTCCAATAAGAATATAACTATAAAGTCTTTAAAAATAAAAATATAAAAATTAAAGTGTTTACTAACTTAAGTAATCTTACTAACTTATTTCTTTTGAATATTAGAAATGTGATTTACTGAGGAAAGGCATGAAATTCTACTCTAGAAGAGAAAGCTAAAAGATATCCCCAGGATTATAGATTTCTTTTATATTCCACTATTCTCTCCATTTGAAGAATGCATCTGCAAGACAAAAACATTTCAAGACAAAAAATAAGTAGATTTTCTAAGCTGAATTCCAATATAGGCAGTATGCTGAGTGTGGATAAGCAACTCCTATGAATGTCTAAGTGCCAGTCTTCTCAAAACTGCTACGCAGTACGCAGAGCCAAATATAACAGCAATAGTGGCAGGGTGTCCCAAATGTTCGTACTGAGACTCATTTTGATTGAAGAAATGATTAAAAACACTGCCAAGAATATTTGGGGATCACTTCTGAGCCTCCCATTTGACAGGTGTATGTGAGGAACGGGCTCTCCATAAGCTTCAGATTAAGCCACGAGGAAGTAATCTGCCTGTGACACATTCTGTTATTCTTTTTTCCCTGCATTCAAAGATTTCAGTACTTGAAAATTATGAAAAAAAATACATGCAATTACATGAACATGTAAATCTGGATATTTATTTATTTACTGTGCAACGCATCTGTGTGTATATGTTTATGTGCAATAGGGGTCAGAGGTCAATGTCAGGTGTCTTCCTCAACTTCTTCCCATTTTATCTTTTGGGAAAAGGTCCCTTCACTAGACCTGGAGCTAGGCTAGCTGCCAATGAGCTCCAGGAATCTTCCTGTCTCTGCCTCCCCAGTATCAGGATTGCAGCTGCACCCCTGTACCTGCTTTAAACACACACACACACAACACAACACACACAGACCCAAACTCAGATCCACAAACTTGGGTATAACCCCTTACCAACTGAGCCATCTCCCCAACCCTCAATCTGGACATATTTGAGGGAACAAAATGAGAATGCAGCATATGAAGTTCCTCACAGGAAGCAGACAACATCTTTTTGTTTTGCTAAGAGATCACAGAACTAGAGCTATAGCTCAGTGATAGAGTATTACATAGCATGAACAGGACTGGGTTTGGTTCTCAGCACCAGACTCAGAAAGGGAAGGAGGGAGGGATGGAAGGGAGGAAGAAAAGGAAGGAGAGAGGGGGAGAGAAAGAGAAAGTTGGATATCAGACTATCCAATTAAAGACTTCAGAGGCAATAACAGTGGAATAAAATTGTAAACATTTAAAAATTTTGAGCTGGTCTGGAGAAATAACTCAGCAGTTAAGAACATATACAGTCCTCACAGAGAACCAAGTTCAATTCTCAGCACCGACGTGGGTAGCTTACAACCACATGTAACTCTAGCTCCAGGGGATTCGATGCCTCTGGCCTCCATAGGCACCTACAGTCATGTGCACATACACACAGCCATACCATCACACACACACACACACACACACACACACACACACACACACACACGCACACACGCACACACGCACACACGCACACACGTACACGCACACACACACACACACACTTTAAAATAATAAAATTGAGGGCTGGAAAGATGGCTCAGAGTTTAAGAGTACCATCACATACATACACACACACACACACACACACACACTTTAAAATAATGAAATTGAGGGCTGGAAAGATGGCTCAGAGGTTAAGAGCGCTGGCTGCTCTTCCAAAGGTCATGAGTTTATTTCCCAGCAACCACATGGTGACTCACAACCATCTATAATGAGATCTGGTGCCCTCTTCTGGCATACAGGTGTGCATGCAGACAGAACACTGTATAATACATACACACGTTAGATAAATAAACAAATAAATCTTTTAAAAATAATTTAAAAATTGAAATCTCTAAAATTAAAAAAAAATTCATGTGTCACACCATAGGCTCAGTCTGTTATCTCTAGAGTTTCTGGGGAATACCTTAGCTGCATTACTGTAAATTGCAGAATTATAGTATAATTACAGAATACCATTTTGCAGGAATGTAAGTTTAAAATATTTAGAAAATAATTTCCAAGTAAGTGAAGAAACTTTATTGGTTAGTTTCATGGGGGTGGGGGGCAAGGTCTTATGTAGCCCAGGTTTGAGGCAAACTTGATATGTAGCTTAGGATGACCTTAAATTTCTGATCCTTCTGCATCTACCTCCCAAGTGCTAGGATTAAAACCACCATAGCTGTTTCATACAGTTCCATGGATCAAACCCAGGGTTTTGCTTATATAACTGAGCCAGATCCCTAGCTAGGTATCTTTCACACTTTTGAATGTATCCTGCAATATTAGCAAAGAGGTATCATCTGTCTTCAGCATTAATTAGGTCAAATGAAGAATACAGGAAATATTCTTTCAGCTATTAATTCTTTCAGCTATTAAATATTCTTTCACATTATTGGTTATGATGATTAAAAAAAAAGCCCAAACTAAAAACCTTTCAAAATAGTCATATATATTTTTTGTTTTACATACTCATATATGGTTATAATTGTTTATAAACTTCCCTAGTTCTTAAACAGATCTTTGCCCCTGGGAGGGATAATGAGAGATAGTGAATAAACCTTCCCCAAAGTTTTTGTTCAGTATTTGGCATTTATACATGCTTATTATTTTTTAAAATGTAATTTGGGAAGAAAATTTTTAATTATTTTTAGGAAGGGCCCAAAGAGTCCCCAGTGAGGCATTTTGCAGAGAGGTCCTTTGTTAGTGTAAGAACTGACCTTCTATATCTTTGGAAATCATACAACTTGGCTAACGTAGCTCTTAAGAATTAATCAAGCAGACTGTAAGGCCCTGGCTACAGTGGAGCCAGCCAATTATGAGTTCCTCTGAAATTCATCACTGGTACATCCAACTGCATTTTCCCACATAAAGATTAGTGGAAGTATGTGGAGACAAGGTCTGTTCCCACCCCAGTACAGCTACAGTGTGCTCTCAGCGAAAGTCAACAAAGTAAAGCTATATATTTGGTACTCTTTTTGATGCTTGCCTTAAGCCTAATACCTTTTTCTGCCAACATCACAGTGACTGTCCTGTTCAGTTAAAACTCGATGATGGACTTTGGCATTCAAACACACTTCTCAATGCAAAGCATGAGAACCACAGCCTCAAGCCTGAGCTCACCAGGAAGTCAGCAGGATCCCCAAAGACCATCTTTATGTCTTTTGTGAAGACACCCTCCAATCCTTGCTAAGAAGAAAGCTCTTTCTGCAGCACAGAACTGGAAGGAGCCAGAGTGGGTGAGGCTGGCTTGCTAAGGAAAGGGTAGTGCTGCTCTTAAATAAAGACGCTCCTTTCAGATAAGCAGAATCAGATTCCCAGAGCTGGTTTGCTGGCTACCCTTTCTTTGAACCCTCATATTTAACCCAGCAGGCTTCAAAGCAGGTGAGAAAATGACCTACCACTTAAAAGCACTTTTTCCTTTTTCAGGAATCCTGGCCTTGGAGAGTATCAGCTCTGGTATCAGTACATTCCACATCTCCAGGGATTCATGCAACCTTTCCATTGCTCTGTGCGTAATGTCAGACAAGGTTTTTATCTCAGCCAGGAGAAAAATATCCCAACTTGCTGAAAACTAAGTCTGGTTCCACATAGCTTTACATTGTGAAAAAGGGGAGAAAGTGCTCAAACCAATAGTCAATCTGGCTCATTCACTCTCTTCCATTTCTTTAAAATTGATACACAGTGAAATTATTAAAAATCATTAATCTTAGGGCTGACCTATAGCTCAGTTTGTAGAGAGCAAACTTACCCTGCTCAAAGCCCTAAGAAGTCAAGCCATCCTTAAATACACAGTAAGTTCCGGAATGCCTGGCTGCACTCCACCTTGTCTCAAAACCAAAGTACCCCAAGTCATTCATCTTAAGTGCCTGGCAACATAAAAACACATTTTTGTAACAAACATATTTTCAGAAAATCAAATAGAATTTGCTTTAACATGTAAGCTGACACAAAAAAGATACTAGAGAAAGAAGATAAAATGGTAACAACACTGTAGATTTAGTCAGGCATGGTGACACATGCCTATGGTCTGAAGGCTGAGGTTTGAGGATCATTTAAGCCCATGAGTTTATGACCAGCCCTGGGAACAAACTGAGACCTATCTCTAAAAACAACAACAAAACAGTGGGTGAAGTAAAAATGTGGTAGGGAGATGAAGAAATAATAATAATTTGTGAGTTTTCTTAAGTATCTTTGCCTTATGAAAAAGTAGGACAAATAGACTTCATCAGTTTCCACATTATATTGTCATTGCAGATCTGATCTAAATGAAAATTCCATCCTTGGGCCAATATAGTCTGTTCTAAAACAACACTTTGTCAGTATTAGGAATTATAAACATTTTTTCCTCTTGTAGTTAACACACACAAGATATATCATCTGCATATTCTAATTATTCAAATGACATCCAACTATCATTTATACTTTAACCACAGTGGGAAAGCCTATCTTTTTACTTTTGGAGGATAACAATAAGCTCAAAATAAGTTTTCCCACAGTGGTCTCTCCTTAAGTGGTGACAATGATGGCAATGAGAGAGAATAATATCTACTTACCCCTGATGGTGGAAAAACATAGTTCTAAACACTTGATATTTGTTAAGCACATTTACCCTCAAAAAAACCTATGTAGCACTATTTCTCACTTTACAACTAAGGGTGGAGAAGGTGGCATAACTTACATTCTGGTGTTCCAATTCCTCTTATTGGTGTACAAGGTGGTGCAAGGCGTCTCAAGCTTTAAATGTGCATGCAGGATGAGCTGGGGATCTTGTTAAGATACAGACTCTGATTCAGGAGGTCTGCAGTGAAGCCTGAGCCTGTTTTTTTTTTTTTTTTAAACAAGCTCCTGCAGGAAGGTGGTGTTTCTCCACGCTTTATAAAGTGGTGAAGAACAGCAGCCTCTATTTCCTTGCTGCATGTCTGCTGTCAAAGCGTTTTGAGTGTTGTATATTGTGAGAGGCAGGCTGCCCGCTTGCAGTCATTTTCCACTGCCTCTCACATACTTGACTTTGGAATAGCTGCCACATACTGACGTGCAGCTCCCAGCCGTAAGTATGTGGCTTTTTTTGTTTGTTTGTTGTTTTTCGAGACAGGTTTCTCTGTGTAACTTTGGCTGTCCTGAACTCACTTTGTAGACCAGGCTGGCCTCAAGCTCACAGCTCCCTCTTCCTCACCAAGTGCTAGGATAAAGGTGTGTGCCACCATGCCCAACAAGTATGTGGCCTTTAGAAATCTAAAATACAGCAGGGTGGTGGTGCTGCATGCCTTTAATCCCAGCACTCGGAGGCAGGGGCAGGTGGATCTCTGACTTTGAGGCCAGCCTGGTCTACAGAGTGAGTTGTACGACAGCCAGGGCTACACAGATAAACACTGTCTCAAACAAGAAAGAGAAAAGAAAAGAAAAAAGAAAGAGAGAGAGAGAAAGAAAGAAAAAGGAAAGAAAAAAAGAAAGAAAGAAAAAAAAAGAAAGAAAGAAACCTAAAATACACATGCAAGAGCCATAGGGATAATATTTGGCTGTAAAAGTTCCTTGCCAGCAACAATACAAAATATGGTATAAAGATATTTATTGTTCAGCAACTTAATAATAATATATTATTAACTTTTGATCTAAAAAAAAAAAAAAAAGAAATGTCTATTTTATGTAACCTCAGGCCTCTCCTGGTGCCATTAGTGACCTCTTCAGCAAAGGCAGTTACTACAAGAATTTAATGGATTGAGTAGAGTACAGTCCACATTCATCTCAGCCACATCTTCGGAAATACACTGTCGATTGCTATATTTCTGTTCCAGGTTGCAGAGCTCTTTCCTTGCTGTCCTCTATTTTTCCTCATTGCTACTCCACTGCCTTAAGAAAAATTCAGGAACCATTTCTCTCATTGTGTGCATGATCTTTTTAAAAATTTATTACAATGTATTCACTTTGTATCCCAGCTGTAGCCCCTCCCTCATACCCTCCCTCCCTCATCTCCTCCCATGCCCCTCTCCAAGTCTACTGATAGGGGAGGATGGTTCTTCGCCACTTCCATCTGACCCTAGCCTATCAGGTCTCATCCGGACTGGCTGCATTGTCTTCCTCTGTGGCCTGTTAAGGCTGCTCCCCCCTCAGAGGGTGGTGATCAAAGAGCCAGCCACTGAGTTCATGTCAGAGACAGTCCCTGTTCCCCTTACTAGGGAACCCACTGGAGACTGTGTTTCCATGGGCTACATCTGTGCAGGGGTTCTAGGTTATCTCTATGCATAGTCCTTGGTTGGGAGTATCAGTCTCAGAAAAGATGCCTGTGCCCAGATTTTTTGGTTCTGTTGCTCTCCTTGTGGAGCTCCTGTCCCCTCCAGGTCTTTCTATCCCCCCCTTCTTTCATAAGATTCCCTGCACTCTGCCCAAAGTTTGGCTATGAGTGTCAGCAGCTGCTTTAATACCCTGCTGGGTAGAATCTGGGTTAAGCACCTTTTTCTTCTTCCCGTCTAGATTTCAAGTGGATAGTATTCCCTTTCTGGTCCGTTTTTTCCATGTCCTTACACAGTGAGGTCATGACAGTTTGAGATGCACTCACTCCCCATCAGCACCACTGCGGACAACAGTAAAAGTCATTACCAAGCTCCCTTTCTACATTAAGAGGAAATGAAATAGTCAGTCTGCAACCCACACATCTGTACTCCCTGAGCAGCACTTGGAAGTCATTTGTCTTGGACTCAGACTCCTAGGCCTATAGCCAGTGGCATCTTAACACATTATACAGTTGACCTTCAAACACTGAAGCCCATAAGAACTAACTAATTCATAAAGTACAAAATAAACTATTCTTTTTCTGTTTTTTTGTTTTTGTTTTGTTTTGTTTTTCCTGAGACAAGGTTTCTCTGTGTAGCCTGGGCTGTCCCGGAACTTGCTCTGTAGATCAGGCTGGCCTTGAACTCAGAGATCCACCTGCCTCTGCCACCTGGCTCTGTGTGTACTACTACCACCTGGCTTAAAGTAAACTATTCTTTGTTTGTTGGTTGTTTTTTTTTTTTGTTTTCTTCTTCTTCTTCTTTTAAAAAATATTTATTTATTTCTTATGTGTACAGTGTTCTGTCTGCATGTATACCTGCATGCCAGAAGAGGACACCAGATCTTATTATGGATGGTTGTGAGCCACCATGTGGTTGGTTGCTGGGAATTGAACTCAGGACCTCTGGAAGCACAGCCAGTGTTCTTAACCTCTGAGCCATCTCTCCAGCCCTTAATAATTTATTTAATTTTATTTTATGTGCATTAGTGTGAAGGTATCAGATCCTTATATGGAATTACGGACAGTTCCATGTGAGCTGCCATGTGAGTGCTGGAAACTGAACCTGGATCCTTTGGAAGAGGTCTTAACCAGTCCTCTTAACCACCGAGCCCTCTGTCCAGCCCAAAGTAAACTATTCTTATGGCAGGAAAAGAAACTATGAGAAAAACAAGGAGTTACAATGGAATAAATAAATATAGAAACATATATACTATTTCTATTATTCACATAAATATAGGAAAATAAGGCTGAGTAAACTGGATCTTCTGTGGCTCTCAGTGCATGTTTTGTGTTTGGGAATATAACAAAACAGCACTTTCTTTTGGGTTTTAACCTATTACCTGATAAAGATACTAGAATGTGAAAGGGATATACATTTCTATTTATTTGATTGTGTTTAATTTATTATTATTGTGTTTGCATGATGCAGGGTACACATGCATCATGGCATGTGTTTGAAAGTGGAGGACAACTTTGTAGATTTGGTCCTCTCCCACCTTTATATGGGTCCGCACTTAGATTGCTTAGATTAGACTTAGCAACAAGTACTTATCTTTTAAACCATCTTGCCAACTCACAAGAAATGTGCAACATTTTTAAATAAAAAATTATTAAAAGAAAAAATTTTTTCGTGACATAAATTAATACATTTGTGTAGAGGAATGAATACCATTTTAAATATCAGTCCTCAGCTGGACTGTGATGAAGTACGCCTTTAATACCAGTACTTTGGACTCAGAGGCAGCCGAATTTCTGAGTTCGAGGCCAACCTGGTCTACAGAGTGAATTCCAGGACAGCCAGGACTACACAGAGAAACCCTGTCTCAAAATAAATTAGATAGGCAGATAGACAGATAGACAGATAGACAGACAGACAGATAGACAGACAGACAGAAAGACAGAGAGATA
The DNA here is from genome assembly GCF_907164565.1 of Psammomys obesus. Taxonomy (NCBI): domain Eukaryota; kingdom Metazoa; phylum Chordata; class Mammalia; order Rodentia; family Muridae; genus Psammomys; species Psammomys obesus. The sequence continues at coordinate 5,648,174 of NW_026585685.1, read as the reverse complement.
GATAGATAGATGATAGATAGATAGACAGACAGACAGACAAATAAAATACCAGTCCTCAGTCAAGAAACAGAGAAGCAGTTCAAAATTGAAGAGTTCAAATTAAAATAAAGACTGACACTTAGTTCTATACTTAAGACCAGAAAGGTCAATAAAAGGATGCAGATACAAAAACTAGGAGAACCTTTGAGCCAAGAAGAACATTCCATGCACAGGGCAAAAGTTCCACCTGTGCCTTTTACGTATTTATTCTCTACCACAGTTTTATTCTTGAGTTAAAATCAGCAAATACTCTGAACTCATGACTTCATTTAAGTGGAAAAAAATCGAAAGGTTTGTTTACAAAATTAATACTTTTTAAATACCAACGAAAACACACTAATGATAAAACTTGTATCATTCTTTAGTTGGTAAGGAATGCTGTATTAATCACCAAAAGTAATTACACAGGCCAACTTCATAATGTTATAGCATTGTACTCTTAAACTTTTAAGCAACGGAAGTAAGTTCACATCACCAGAATTCATGTTTGACATATTTATGGTAGAATCTTTACAAACCAGTTCTTGCCTTTCACAAGTATCTTTCACTACCCATGTGGGGTAGCACAGACAGATCAGAGATGCTTTCCTCCGGTGGTTTATAAATACTCCACACAAGTCCTTGAGATCATACTCACAGCTTTTGCAAAAACACCCATGACTTCAGGAAACTGGTGTGTGAGAAATGCTATCATTGCTGTAGAAGAACAGAGTCCTGCTGTAAAGTGGATGAAAAAAGGAAGCTCCTTCTTTGGATAAACAGAGACATGATGAAAAGCTGCAAGGAAAAAAAAGTAAGAGGGAGTTTTATTTCAGCATAAACAGGTCTTAATATTTTAAAATTAATTTAGCTTTGAAAATTAAATATGTAGTTAAAAATAAGAGACAGCTATTAAAAGTAAGAGACAGCTATTCTGTGTATCTGCACAGTCAGATGACTGTACCGGGGTCTGGGAACAAGGTGGCATCGTGGGAAACAACATGGACTATAAAGTCCTGCTGAGGTGGTTCTGAAAAAGAGCTTTGTCACTTATTAGCTGTGCACTAAACATAGATGTTGCTATGGAGTTGTTATGATGAACAGTATAGGCACTTAATAAATGTGAGTTGTTATTAATTCTTGTTCTTTGAAAGCTCAGCAAGTAGTGTAGAGATAAAGAGACAGACATGTCTTGGGAGATTGCCCAGAAGCACTGCTTAATAATTTTACACAATTATCCCTATGTTCTATGTGTGACACTTCACCAAGTACTATGAAAACAGAACTAGAAAACCAACTAGCAAATGAAGTTCTTTGGCTTATTTTATCACATCTATATTCATAGGTATTATTTTTCTAGTGTTTGAGAACCTCATTATTAACTTTATTCAAGCACTTATATATTCAAGCACTTATATATTAATCAAAGTGCTTGGACAACAATAATCTGGAGCTAAGCCTTTTAGCATGGCCAATGCACAGTAGGTGCTCAATAAATTTCTTTTAAACTGAAAGCTATGTGAAGACTTCATTAGTCAAAAAGTTGACTGCTAGGACACCAATCCAGGAATTCCTGATGTAATATCCTGCAGCAGTAAGGAATGACTAATTCTATGCTGAACCAAGGTCAGCTATAAATTTCACTTTTTAAAAAACATAACGATTAAGAGAGAAGGTAATACCCAAGTTTCCTTCAATGGCTACAATATTTTATATATCTTTAGCTATATTTAGAAAGGATATAACAAAAACTAAATTCATTTAAAAAATGCAGAAGATTTCCAGAGCCTCAAGCCACAGTTTGTATAAAAGCACAGCAGCACTGAATTTTATAAAGTCTAAAATCAGAAACTGCTAATGTCATTTTTTCATCACCCCAAACCAGCAATCCCTCCTACCCTACACTCCTCATACACAAAAGGCTGACTTCATCCAACAAACAAAGAGAAACAGACTCTCGTATTTGAGAAGGCAGGGAATAAGGCAGTAAAATTAATATTAGCTAAAGTGTAAAGCACTTAATGGTTTTTAAAGTTCTCGTTTAATTGTTGAAATAACTTTAGATAGTAATATTTTCATGTTGTAAGGTAGAAGACTGTACAACTTTAGTTAAAAAAAAATTCTTAAAATACGAGACTTTCTATTTTAAGAGACCTAATTATTTCTTTTTGGATTGCTTTCTGTAGATTCACTTGTCAGTCAATGTTTGGCTAATACATCAATATAATGGATGACTGACTAGTACAGAAACACCCCTTTGGAACGAAACTTCAAATTTCATCACTGGCTTGCAGAGAAAAATTTAGCAGGAGGCATAAAAGATGACAAAACAGTTATATGAACTAGGGGGAATAGTTCAAGTCTCAACTTATGAGTCTATAAGCAAATTCCAGAAAGCTGTAAGTCATATCAAGGCCGAAGGAGAATTAAAAACAAAAACCATTAAGTACTCATGGGTATTAGAACTCCACATTATTAAAAGTTCTTCATTCTACCACAGTCAGAAACAGAAAAATAAACTCTAAGGACATACACTATAGCAATAAAGCCCTCCAGCATATCCCTCTATGTCCTGAAGGTGCAAACCCTGTGTAAGTTAAGACTTAAGACTTAATGAGTGAAGGCTCATCAAAACAAAGAAACAAACAAACAAAACCCACAAAAAACAAACAAACAAGCCCTAACCAAGAGCTGGAGACATGGCTAGTGGCTAAGAGCACTGGCTGCTCTTCCAGAGGACCCAGCTTCAATTCCCAGTACACACATGGCAGCTCACAACCATTCTGTACCTCCAGTTCCAAGGAATCTGATGTGTTCTTCTGGCCTCTTCAGGTATTGGGCATGTATGAAGACATACACGCAGGCAAATACTCATACACATAAAAATAATTTTAAAATTTAGAAATATATATTTTTAAAAACCTTGTCTGATCTTTAGCTTCTGGCTCTGACATAAGAAATATAGTATGTATAGTTGGCCTTCAATAATTAAATATACTTGTAATTCCAGCACTCAAAGAGGCAGAGGTGTATGGATCTCTGTGAGTTTGAGGCCAGTCTGGTTTACAAAGTGAGTCCAGGACAGCAAAGGCTACACAGAGAAACCCTGCCTTGAAAAACCAAACCAAACAAACAAACAAACAAATTATAAAATATAAAGGAAGGCATTCTTTTAACACAAATGTATTATCCTTTGCAATAAAAAAATTGTTATTTGATTGTATGTTCTGAGACAAGGCCTTGCTATTTGTAGCCCAGGTTGGTCTCAAACTTACACCCCTCACTCTCCAGCCTCCCAAAGGCCAGGGTACAGCATGTGCCACCATGCCTGGGTATACACACTTGTATACTGACTGACTTAAAAACTGACTTCTTTGCCTTAAAATATGTTTCTTTTAAAATGGAAAAATAATAGCTAACCCTACCCTAAGGAGGCAAATGCAATTGCTCTCCTTAATGACCTCCTAACTGCCAAAGTCAATAGATTGTTCTCAGTAATTGCCTTTCCTAGTGCCTCAGCTGCTCACTCCTCCTCACAGGGAAGTTTCTTCCCTTTAATTTCAAGGATATCTAGTTCTTGCCTCTGACTACGCCTCCACTAAATCTTCACCTGGGTTCTTGCCATCAGCTCCTTAGAAAATTCTGTGCACTCTTGGATCCACCCTTAGGTTACTCCTCACACAATCCATTGCTCCTTCTAATATCAGCCTCGTAAAGGACTCCTTGATCTCTTTTGTGAGATACGGAAAAAGAAATGTCAGGGCTCCTGGTAATTCTATTCAAATAACCTTTTCTTGTTTCTGTATACAGCTTACTTGATGAGGCATGAACACCGAGAAAAGGTATAAGCTCTCAGAGAGCAGAGGGGCTGCTGACAGGGCTTAGTAAATGCTGTACAAGCACGATCACTTGAGTTCAGAGTCCCAGCACCCACATAAAAACCCAAATGCCACATGCCTGTAATTCTAGAGCTAGGAAGGCACAGTCAGGCACATCTGTGGTGCTCGATGGCCAGCCAGCCTCGCTGAACCTGAGCTGCAGGTTTAGTAAAAGACCCTGCTTGAGAAAATAAGATGGAATGTCATTGAGGAGGATATCCGGTATTGACCTCTGGCCTCCTCATGCACATGCATACACCAATGTGAACACACACACACACACACACACACACACACACACACACACACACACAC
>NW_026585685.1:5484641-5643953 GCF_907164565.1 Psammomys obesus | reverse complement strand
CACACACACACACACACACACACACACACACACACACACACACACACGAGCTGCAGAAATGAGTCAGAAGTTAGGAGTGTTTGCTGCTCTGGCTTGTAGAGGGCTTTAGTTCACAGGAGACACATCAGGCAGCTCACAACTTCCTGTATTTCCAGCATCCTTTTCTAGCTTCTGTGGACACCTTATAAACATGTGTGCATCTATAGACATATAAGTAAAATAAAATGAAAAAATAAAAACTTAAGATAAAAACACTATGGTTTGTATCCTTTCACTATTCCTAGTTGTCTAAGAAAGTGCCAGATTGATTTCCAAAGTGGTGGTACAAGTTTACATTCCCACCAGCAATGGAGGAGGGTTCCCCTTTCTCAACATGAGAGTCTAGCATGTATTGTCACTTGAGTTTTTGATCTGAGCCATTCTGATGGGTGTAATGTGAAATCTCAGGGTCGTTTTGATTTGCATCTCCCTGATGACTAAGGACATTGAGCATTTCTTTAAGTGTTTCTCTGCCATTCCATATTCCTCTACAGAGAAATCACTGTTTAGCTCTGTACCCCAATTTTTAAATTGGATTATTTGATTTGTTGCTTTTGAACTTCTTTAATTCTTTATATATTCTGGATATTAGCCCTCTGACAGATATAGGGTTGGGAAGATACTTTCCCAGGGGAGCAACAGAACCAAAATATTTGGGCGTAGGAGTCTTTTCTGAGACTGATACTCCAACCAAGATAACCTAGAACCCCTGATCAGATGTAGCCCATGGTAGCTCAGTATCCAAGTGGGTTCCCTACTAAGGGGAACAGGGACTGTCTCTGACATGAAATCAGTGGTGGGCTCTTTGACCACCTTACCCCTGAGTGGGGAGCAGCCTTGCTAGGCCACAGAGGAGGACAATGCAGCCAGTCCTGATGAGACCTGATAGGCTAGGGTCTTACGGAAGGAGAGGAGGACCGCCCCTATCAGTGGACTTGGACAGGGGCATGGAAAGAGATGAGGGAAGGAGGGTAGGATTGGGAGGGAAAGAAGGTGGGGGCTACAGCTGGGATACAAAGTGAATAAACTGTAATTAATATAAAACATAAAAACTTAATTAAAAAAAGAAATTTGGTCTCAGGGTGGCAATATCACGAAGTAGAGCCTTTAAGAGATGTGTCTAGGAGGAGGAGCCTGTCCATCAGAAAAGACCGGAAGTAAGCCTACCTGCCTTTCTTTCTCTCGCTCCTTCTCACTGATTCAAGATAGAGGCACTTGCTTATTTGCATGCATGCTCCTGCCCTTGCTACCCACTTCACTGGCAGATCTGCCAAGGGGCAGCCCCTACTGAAAGCCTGAGCTTCACCACCTTTGTAAACTCTGAACCTCAAAACCCAAGCTCAATAATCTTTCCTCACAAACCCTGTGTCATGTATTTCATTATAGTAACCAAATGGCAACTTATGGGACACCCACCTTTAATCCCAGCATTCAGAGGCAGGTGGATCTCTGGGAGTTCAAGGCCTCCCTGGTCTACCTAAGCACCAGACCAGGGATACATAGTGGACCCTGTCTCAAAAAAACAAAACAAAACAAAACAACAAACAAAAACAAACAAAACACACAAAATGAAACTAACAAACAAAAAGGTGACTAACACAGAAACCAATCTAAAAGTAATCCAAATAATTACTTGTCAGTTGAAGAACATGGCAATATTTACTTACTGGGCAATAGTTCTCTATCAGCAGTCTCTGTGCAGCTGGGATAAGGGTAAAATAGATGTCCTTTCTCTAATGGGTATGGAATCATTCTAAAAGCTTAGGAAAAAAAAAAAACATTAGCAATCAATCTTATCCCATTACTATCTATGCTATAAATCAAAGCTATTCTGCAGACACATTTTTATAATATTTTTCACAAAACATTTTGTTTTCCTTTCTGGAGAGATGTTTTAGATGAAAAAAAAGTGACTAGAAGAACACACTGGGCAAGAATTCACAGGGAATGAACGAGATTTACTAGAGAGCAGTGAGTGGTCTAGTCTGAGTCACAGGGAATAACTGCTAGAAGGTAACACTGGCTGGGTCTTCCTTTGCCCCAGTCTCCTCACCACAATCATGGTCTCAACTCCACAACTGTAAGTTCTGCTTCCTAGAGGAACCAAAATTTTAATGTGTATAATTGTTGTGGCTCTGAAGCTAAAGGAGTTCACGCTGGCTTAGCCCTCTACCCGTGAAGTTCACTAAGAACTTCTGCCAGAATGCAGACATAGGCCCATACACATACAACAAATTACATTTTGAAAAAGAAAGGATATTCATATCTGATTCAGGCATCATGAAAGTCTTTTCAGTGTCATTCAGCAATCCGTGCTAACATAAGAAAACCACTCATCAAGATGCACGAACTGCAGCATACGTTCTATGCTTGGTGACAACCTCTCCAGGACCAAGCAGAATACCAGACAAAAGAGAAATACACAAAATGAATGAGAAAGTCCCTGGCTTTGAGGACCTTTCAGTCAACTGGAAGAAACCCAGAACTACTCAAAGGCATTCAACTCTTCAATTGCACAATTTCAATTTGATTGAATTCTCTATTGCCAATGTCAAGCACAGTACATGACTGTTGTTAATAAGTGGTTAATTCGGAGATTCCCAAACTTATTAAGTAGGGAGTCCAAAAAACTTTAAAAATCTATGTTCTAAGAACTCAGGAATATTAAAAAATAGACACAAATTCAACAATTTTATTCTTACTTCATTTTGAACTAAACAAACTTTCAGCAGGCTGTGGTGATTTGAACCTGTAATGTCACCTACTCAGGAGACCAGGGTAGGAAGCCTGTACAAGCTCAAGTTCAGTGCTGGCCTGAATGGCAATGTAAAGCAATCCATCTCAAAACAAAACAGAAGGTTTCTTAATAGTAAAATATACTTAGGAAACCCTTGGATGCTGTGTAGTTTCTCAGCCGTGGGACTGGCTCAGACACCACCATTTCCTGCACCATTTCATTCCTGCTCCACACTGATTCCTGTCATGTTCCTTCTTTTAATCATAGCAGCTTACAAAATAAAAGTGCAGAATTATGAAGACCCTGGACAGAGATGGACCTTAATGCTGAAACTGATCTCTCCCTGAGTTAACGGTTTGGGTAGTATCTCACAGATGCCGAGTGCTCCCATTAAAAAACTTCTAGTAGAGTGATAAAAAGAACTGTCCAGTGGGAGTGGCCTTTGGTAGCCTACCTCTGGGAGCTAACAGTGTCCACTGGAGTAGTGAAGAAGGGAAGGAAGGGTAAAGGAAAGGTTCTTCGCTGGCATTTTATATCAAGAACATGGTTTCCAATTATGACCACAGGTTTACATGTGCAATTTTCATAACGTACTTAGATGACAATGTATGGCCAAAAGAAAAAAGTAGAGCTATAAATTAGTTAGCTTGTTTGCATGTTATAATGCAAAGAAACACTTTTCAGACATAGAATCAAGTTCTAGAGCAGCCAGTGAGATCCTGTTTCAAAGAAAAGAAGAGGAGGAAGATGTAAGGGAAGAGGCAGCAGGACAGACTAAGTGCTAGGCCAGCTAGAGTGAGACTCTTGTCGCAAATGAAAGAGCAAAACAAAACACAAACCAAAATATAGCAGAATACTGACACATACTTACAACACTGACAGACATTGTCGATATTACATTAAATAAAACAAATAAAATACAAAATGGTAATTACTGTGCAAATGAACTATAGGAAGTACCTAAACTCATTAGCCAGAGCACAGAACGCTGCAGGTGGCCAGAATGATGAAAATAAATTAACTATTTCTGTGTATAGAATTTCAGTTTGGGAAGATGAAAAGGTTCTGGAGATGAGTGCTCATGATAGGTGTTCAGCAATGTGAACACATACAATATTGAACTGGACACAGAGCAGCCACAACGATAAACTATTATACCACAATTACAAACTGAAGCCAGGCGTGGTGCTACGTTCTCACAGTTCTAGTACTTGGAAGGTAGAAGCAGGAATCAGAAATTTAAGATCATCTTCAGTTACACAGGAAGCTTGAAGCCTGCCTGAACTATGTCAGACACTGATGGAGAGAGAGAATGAATAGAGTTGCTACACTGGCTAGTTTTTAATTTCAACTTGACACAAATCAGAGTCACCTGAGAAGAGACAGCCTCCATTGAGGAATTGCCTCCATCAGACTGGTCAGAGGGAATGTCTATAGGACATTGTCATAATTGCTAACCGATGTAGGAGAGCCTAGTGGTGGTGTCACCCCTGGGCAGGTGAGTCTGTGCTGTGTGATAAAGCAAGCTGAGCAAACCACAGGAAGCAACCATGTAAGATGTTCCTCCTTCTGTGGTTTCTGCATGAAGCTCCTGCTTTGAGTTTCTGCTCTGGCTTCTCTCAATAACGGACTGTAAGCTGTAAGATGAAAGAAACCCTTTCCTCCTCAAGTTGTTATTGGCTATAGTGTTTATCACAGTGACAGAAACCAGAACAGTTGCTCTAAGTTATTAGAAGGATGATTTCATGTTATTCACATCTAAAAACAAAAAAGACCATTTTTTTTGAAAGAATTCTGTGTGTATGAATGCTTTGCCTGCATGTATAAGTGCATATCAGTGTATTTCTGGTATCACTGGAGATTGGAAGAGAGCAATAGATACCCTAGAACTGGAAGTAGGGTGGCTGTGTGCCATCATGTGGATGCTGGGAACCAAATCCAGGTCCTTTCCAAGAGCAACAAGTGCTGAATCACCACTCCTGTTCCATAAACCAGATTTTTTTTTTTTGAGTGTGTGTTTGTGTTTGTTTAAAACAGGACTGAGTGCACAGCTCAGTGATACAGCATGTGCTATTAGTATAATTAAAGCTTTCATTTCAACCTCCCCCACCTCATCACAAAAACAAAACCAAACCAACCAATCAACGAAAAACAACAGCAAAACGTAAACACATTTTTAAAAGCTTATAAGCTAAAAGGTATACAATTTCATTTTTTCTCATTGGAAATAATTTAATTTAGCAAAATACTCTAACATTTTCTTATTCTGCTTTTCCTAAACGTGGCACCAATATACATTAAATTATTTATTTCTTGTACAAAATATAATGCCGCAGAGATCAATCACTGCAAGTCCTCCTGAAACTCACGGTCTCACTGAAAAGACTGTCTGTGGCTACAATGAGCAGTATGAGAGCTTAGCATTGCATCTGGCAAGGAACACTCACTGCCTTCCCACGTGCACTGCAGGAGACTCAGAGCGCCTTCTATTCGTTTCCAGTGCTGCAGATGAAAGAAAGCATAGGCAATTGCTTCACTATCTCCTCGCTTCAGAATGTGCTCCGGAGGCAAGATTAAACTTTTCATCTCTAGTAAGTACTGCAAAACAACACATCCATGCCAAGAAATTAAATTGTGTTAAAAGCAAACATCCACAAAACATTTACTCAAATGTTACAAATTGGTTTAAACACACACATTAAATTTGTTAAAATGACATGCAGTTCCAACTGAAAACCTGTTTAAAGTACTTGTTATACTCCCAAACCTCCTTTTCCTATAGGTAAAGACAAAGTGACAAACAGCTTATGCGACCTTGCAAAATAAAAATGGAAAGTTAATTTGAAGAAATAATGTAAATAAATACTTTGCAAAAAGCAATTAAATATAAAATTATAAAATATGGTTTCTTGAAAATACTTTGTGTCAGACTTACAGGGCTACTTAACTATAATTGAAATCTAAAATTTAAAAAACTACCCAAGCTCTTGTTTTACTTTAAAAAAAAAAAAAACTAATAGAAAAAAACTAATAGAAGCTTTTCAAAAATCACATAAACTAATCCCTTCTTTTTTTTCTTTATTAATTAAACTTTATATCCCCCCTGTGGTTCTCTCCCTCCTCCAGTCCCAACCCCTCCCTTCCTCCACCCTCTGCATGCATGCCCTTCCCCAAGTCCACTGACAGGGGAGGACTTCTTTTCCTTCCTTCTGATCCTAGTCAATTATGCCTCATCAGGAGTGGCTGCGTTGTCTTCTTCTGTGGCCTGGTAATGCTGCTTCCCCCTCAGGCGGAGGTAATTAAAAAGCAGGCCAATCAGTTCATGTCAGAGACAGTCCCTGTTCCTATTACAATGGAACCCACTTGGATAGTGAGCTGCCATGGGCTACATCTGTGCAGGGGTCTTAGGTTATCTCCATGCATAGTTCTTGGTTGGAATATCAGTCTCAGGAAAAACCCCTGTGCTCAGATTTTTTGGTTCTATTGCTCTCCTTGTAGAGTTCCTGTCCTCTCCCACTTCTTTCCTAAGACTCCCTGCACTCTGCCCAAAGAAGCTTTTCCAAGGATAGTCCTTGCACTTTATTTCCTGTTGACAGTCATGTTTGGCATTGGAAAACCAGCTGTAGTAGGGATGTATGGGAAAAAAAAAAAAAAAAAAAAAAACAAGTTGAGAAGAAAGAACACTGACAACTATATGGGGTTGGGGGAGTTTTCACAACTCTAGTTAAAATGGAAAAACTGGAGCAGACATATAGATTTTCCCATCATTCTCTAAATAGAGTCTTCCCTCTTATCTACCATTATTTTATCTGCCCAGGATGCAAATATTGGAATGTCTTGTGCCCACATGTGTACATACACAAAGACATAAATGTCACATTTCAGACCCAGAACAAGCCGCTGAGGTGCCTATTTAACATATCAAAGCAGACCTAGCCTCTGGATTCTCCCAGGATCCCACCCTCGCTAACTGTTACAGGGCATGGCTGGCATGCCCTGCCCTACATGCTGAACTTTCCAGCCCAGGGGCTGGGCTTCCTCTTCCCCAGCGGTTCTTCACTATATAACTCTCTCTCTCTGTGTCTCTTCCTCTCTCTGTGTGTGTCTCTGTCTGTCTGTCTCTCTGTTTCTTCTTTCCCTCTCTGTGTGTGCAGGCTCTTTCTTCCTTCACCCCTTCTCTGTCCCCCTGTCTGCATGGCAACATCCCTGGCCTTGTTCCTTGGGAACTGTGAACCTTCCTGAGAACCCATCAGAGAGCTGCCCCCAATAAACATGCCTTTATACATTTAAAAAAAAAGAAAAAAGAAAAGAAAATACTTTGTGTCATCATTCAGTCCTGTTTTCTTTTATTTCCATTTTCTGGGTAAAACACTTAACTGTGGGGAAAGTCAATTGATTAATATTCACCAACTATAAGACAATATACTCAAACACCAAAAAAACTAAACCCACATCATAATGAAATATGCAGATTTCTTTAATAATTGTAATCAGACTGTGGTGGGGACCTTATCAATGTATAAGCAATTGAGCTGAGTGCAAAGGCACAAGCTTGTAATTCCAGCACTCGGGGAGGCAGAGGCAGGCAGATCTCTGTGAGTCAAGACCAGCCTTGTGTACAAATCAAGTCCAGGATATCCAAGGCTACAGAAAGAAACCCTATCTCAAAAAACAAAACAAACAAACAAAAACCACAAAACAAACAAAAAACCAAAAAAAGTATAAGCAGTTAGTATGTGGGTAAAAAACTACCAATTTTATCAAGTTCTAAAAACAGCTTTGTTGAGAAATAATTCATATAGCATGGAGTTAGATTATTTGAGATAAACAATTCAGTGGTTTTTATTATAGTCAAAATCATGTGCATCTATCACCACAGTCAATTTGTCACATTCTCATTACCTCAGGGAGGAACGCTGGACCTTGTGATATCTTTCTCACCGCCTCTTCAGAGCCAAGCATTAACCTATTTTCTATCTTCATAACTGTCCATTTTGAACATTTATACAGATAAAAATATAATATTACCATAATGCTGCTATGATAATATATAATATATGCAGAAACTTGTGACTGGTTTCTTTTATTTAGCTCAGTTTGGAGGTTCATGTAGGTCATAGAATGTGTCAGTACCCCATTCCTCTTTAACATCAAATAACATACCATCATAAATATACCACATTTACTTATCCAGTCATTAGCTGTTAGATACGTGTCCTCTTCACTTTTTGGCTTTTAGAGATAATAATGCTGGGCTGGGACATGGACCAGTTGGTAGAGTGCTTGCCTAGCATGCATGAAGCCCATGGGTTTGATATCTAGCATAAACCACATATGGTGGTGCATGCTCACCTGTAATCCTAATACTCAGGAGATGGAGGCAGAAGGATCAGAATTCAAGATCATCCTTGACTATACTGTGAGCTCAAGGCTAGGGTGGCATACATGAGAACTTGTCCCAAAAACACAACACAACTCAGAAAAAGCAAGCAAACAAACAAAACAATGATAATGTTAAGTATTCATACACGAGCTTTGGTATAACTATGTCTCATTTCTCTTGGGTCTCACCTTGGAGTGGTAATGCTGAGATATACAATAACTATATGTTGATTTGAGTTCATATTTAAAGATGATCAGAATATGGATCATTACACTGGGCATGAGCAGATACGAGAAGACACATTCAAAGCACATGGCCATTATAAGTACAGGCAAGGCACCAGAAAGCACAGAGCATCACACATTAAAGGCATCAGTGAAGTGCCCATTATCGAGTCTTTTTTTTACATATGAAACAAAATTTTATCTCATGCCATTCATACATTCATTCACACATTCACTCACTCATTCATTCATTCAGAGACAGTGTCTTAACTATGTAGCCCAGGTTAGCTTCAAACTTGTATTTCTTTTGTCTCAGCCTGTTAAGGGACAGGACTATAATATGTACCACCATGTCTAGCTTATCTCAATGTCTTGAAGAAAACATTCCTTCTAATTTTGTGATCTATAGCAAAAACATGGGGCTTGAGGTTCAGCTCAGTGGTAAAGCACTTGCTTGGCAAGTTCAAAGCTCTGAGCTCAATCTTTAGCATGTCAAAAGAAAACCAGAAATACAAAAGCAGACACTAAAATCAGTAAAATCATAGTTATTACATTAACCAAGTTTATGACTTTTGGTAAGAAAGATATAAAAGTAGCCACTGGTGCACCAGATCTAATATTAAGTGGATGACTTTAAACAAAACCTTAAAAATTTAGTGAGCTAACTGTCCTAAGACTGAGGTCTGTGCACTTTCCTTAAAGCAGGTCTGAAGCCCTCTTTGAGCTTAAGTAATTTGCTCCTAACGGATGTGTCATGAAGTCCAAATTCCATTTATTATATAAAATAAAAAAAAATGTATAAAAGAGGGTGTCTTAAAAGATATAGTCAGATATTTTAAGAGTAGAAGTTGTAAAGAACATATTTAAAGCTATAATTTTTATGCTTTCTTGTAAGCAATAAGATACAGGAAGAATCTTAAAAATAAAAGTTACAAGGATTTAAAAATTTAAGCTGTAAGTAATGAACATATTCACTGTACTAATACACCTAAGACGATACTTCTTTGTTTACGAAGGACACCTCTCCACGCAGTACCGAGCTTACTGCCCATCTTTAATTACTCTACTCTTGATGTTTCTGGCTCAAGTGTAAGAATGCAGTCTGCTCATCAATTTATTTTAGCAGATGTCACAAACTATGAGATTATTTACTAATCCAGTTTGGGGACTTAATGTTTCCTATTCAGTATCTTAAAAGGAATGCAGCAGAGGTTGGTCTTGGCCAGGGAAAGCCCATTTGCTGCCTGGTTGCATTCTCTCTCTGCAGTGCCCTGCACCTATATTCAGGAGGGTAATATTCTTTCTAATCCTTTCTAATCCTGGCCCATTTTTTTTTGAAACACAGTAAAAGATCACTCACACCAGGCAGCTGTGGGAAAACGGACTCTGCTGCCTGACCTCTGACACGATCCTGCATGCTCCTTGAACTGCACTAAGAGCTTCTTCAGGAGGACGCAGATAGTATAAGCACAGGGGGATGGCATCTAAGACTAGGTCACAGCTCCAGAGGAGAACTGGTAATTCTTAAATCAGGGCCACGTCTACTAAAATGCTAATTTAAAAACATGCAGGGGGAGAGGCAATCATTTTCATGAAGAATGTGAAAGCTTTAAACAAAGCTTACAACATGGTATTTAGTGTATGAGTACATGTAGGCAAAAGATACTTGGTTAATAATTATATCAATTTAATATGTCCAGAAAAATTTTTTGAACAGCAACTATATAGATTTTCACTGTCAACCTTCTCAGTGTCAATGCACGGTACAGAAATATGACACACTTAATAGAAAATTGTAATTCAGAAGTTTATATCTTAAATTTTTATTTGTATTTGTTGCCATTGTTGTTGTTATTGTTTTGGGTCAATATTGCTATGTAGCTCAGGCTGGCTTCTAACTATAATTTTTCTGCCTCTGCCTCCCCAGCGCTGCGATGAATGGCATGTACCACCACGCCAGGCTCAAGTTAATTATTCATTTACATTTTTTATTATTATTTTATTTTATTTATATTGGTGTTCTGCCTCCATATATGTCTGTGTGAGCATGTCAGATCCCCTGGGACTGGAATTACAGACAGTTGTGAGCTGCTGTGTAGGTGCTGGGATTTGAACCTGGGTCCTCTGGAAGAATAGACAGTGTTCTTAACTGCTGAGCCATCTCTCTAGCCCCGCCCCCAAGTTAATTATTCATAAAAATCCCTTTGACTGGGGATTTAGCTCTGTGGTGCTTGCTTACCACACATGAGGCCACAGATTGAACACTCAGTGTCACCAAGCAAAGAATTAAAATGATGCACTGAACTTTCCCTTACACTCCTGATGTTTCATTATCATGTCATATATACCAGCAAAAATCCTTTTTACTTTTCCCAGCGCGTGCATGTCTGTGTGCCTGTGCGTGTGTCTGTGTGTGGGTGTGCTACTGGGAATGGAACCCAGGATGCCATGTGTGCTACATAATAACTTTTACCACTGAGCTAAATCCTCAGGCTAAATATCCTTTTCAATTTGACTTTAAAGCAAAACATTTTTTCAGTTTTTACCAAAGTAAAATTTGGCTCCAGGTACTAGCATCACTATTACCTGGTGCTAGTGAGTTAGCTCAGTGGTTAAAACACTTATTGGTCTTTCAAAGGATTTGGGTTTGGTTCCCAGGAGCCACATGGCAGCTCACAACCCCCTATGACTTCAGCTATATAACTTTAGTCTTTGTGGAGATCAGGAATGCACATGATGCACACACTCCCACACAGGAGAAACACTCCCACAATTCTAAACAGATAAATCCTGTTCTTAACATACTTAACGGGCCTGGAGGGCAGTGCAATGCAGAACACGTCCTCAACACATGCCAGGCCTTGGCTTCAATCTCTAGCAAAAAATACAAAAGTGCACTTAAAATAAGATATAAGGTTATTACAATACTTATTTTATGCTCTTCGGAAACTGATATTCAAGATTTCCTGCTATCCAGCTTAGGCTGTAAATTAATGCACAACAGAAACTATCCTTCATACTCTCCTACAGTACCAAGCACATTCTACTACCTAAAACAGTCTCTGAAATAGTGAACTGAGCTGAGCTGATATTTACAACTAAATGTTTTCAAACTCATATATCAGTTTTTACTCAGAGACATTTTGTATATGGGGGTGTGTGTGTGAGCATGTATGTGTGCGTCCATGTGTGACTGTGGAGGCTTGAGATCAATGCTAAATGTCTTCTAGCACTACTTTCAAATTTCTATTTACTGTTGTAGCTGTTATTATGAAGTAGTAGTAGTAATGTGTGTGTGTGTGCATGTCTGAAGGTCATCAGAGAACAACTTTGTGGAGTGGTTTTCTCCTTCCACCTTCACAAGGGCTCTGGGCTGTGAAGCTTGCAACATCAGCAAACTTTACCTGCAGGACTATGTCACTGACCTCCCCAACTTACTTTTTGAGACAGGGTCTTTGTTGAACCTGGAGCTTATTGTTTTGGCTAGACTGGCTGGCCAGGGAGCCCCTGGAACTTGTCTGTGTCTATCAGACTTGACAACCCTCCCCTTCCCTTGTTGGGGTTGTGGACATGAGCCACCACACCTGGCTTTACATGGTGCTGGGAATTAGAACTCAGGTCTCTGTGGCTGTGCAATTAGCATTTTACCCACTGAGTCATCACCTCAGCCTTGACAAATGCACTTTCTATCTCTGAAGAAACAAAACAGGGAAGGAGGGAAGGAGGGAAGGAGGGAAGGAGGGAGGGAAGGAAGGAAGGAAGGAAGGGAGGGAGGGAGGGAGGGAGGGAGGGAGGGAGGGAGGGAGGGAGGAATCCATTCTGCTACCCAGAGTTAACTTTTGTAAGGAGAATAAGGTGAAAAACTGAAAGATGACTTCGAGTTTTTTCTGCCTAGAAAAGTACACAGGTGATATATAAACCTACAGATATTAACAGAGCTATGCAAGGAAAAAAAAGAAAAGTTTCATGTTTGGACAATAAAAAGAAAAATAAAGATAATTTGTCCACATGCATAGAACATGTCTCGGCGTGGTGCTGGGAACTGAGCACGGGACCAAGCACATGCTAACGAGCACATGGTAACTGAGTTATGGTCCTTGCTCCTATACCCACTATACTGACTGCTGACTCAAACTGTCATTACTTCACACAGGAATCTTCTTCTATCTTTTCTTTCTTTCCTTTTTATTTTATTTTTATTTATTTATTTATTTTTTTCTGAGAGAGTTTCTCTGTGAAGTCCTGGCTGTCCTGGAATTTGCTCAGTAGACCAGGCTGACCTCTAACTCAGAGATCTGCCTGCCTCTGCCTCCAGACTGCTGGGATTAAAGGCGTGTGCCACCACCGACCTGCTTCATACAATAATCTTACATATCTCTTTCTGTATCTATACAGAAACAACATTTTAATTAATATATAATTGTTCATTAAAAGTTGAATTATTTAATAATGTTAAGAAATTACATCATGCTAGAATTACACTATTATCCTTAAAAGTAAAATAAAATATTAACCAAAGCTTGTAAAAACTTAAGGAAATGGCTTAAAATATTAATGGGCATAAAATACTGATCCTTATCATTTTTTTTTTAATTTTTGGTATGTGTTTTTGTTGTTGTGTTGTTTTTCAAGACAGAGTTTCTTTGTGTTGCCCTGGCTGTCCCGGAACTCAGTCTGTAGACCATGCTGGCCTCGAACTCAAAGATCCACCTGATGCTGCCTCCCAAGTGCTGGGATTAAAGGTGTGTACCACCACCACCCAGCCTGATCTTTAAATTTTTAAAACAATATAATGTACATTTATTTACCAACATTTATTGTGTTTTATATAGTAGGTAGAGCACTGGTATTAAACAATATCTAAGACAAGAGGCTATTTCATTTTTTAAGACAGTTTTCTGCGATGTATGAGGATTGGGAATTTTTTAAGGTTTATTTATTTTATGTGTGTTTTGCTTGCATGTATATCTGTGTACAACATGCATGCCTGGTACCTTCAAGAGGTCAGAAGAAAGCATCAGATCTTCTGAAACTGAAGCATCAGATCTCCATTAACTAAAGTTATGGATGGTGATGAGCCACCATGTGGATGCTCGGAACCAGACTCAGTTCTTCTATAAGAGCAACAAGTGCTCTTAGTTGCTAGTCCATCTCTCCAACCGCCAAAAGGCCTTCTTCTTACTGACAGGGAATAGGGACATTAAAGAAGGACCCCATCTGCTAAAATGTGACTGGGGTACTGAAGGAGCAGAGGACACTGAACCATACTGTATTCATTAGTTTATGCTACTCTTACCAAAAGCCTTACAGAAGCAATAAAGGGAAGAGAGGTTTATTTTGGCTCATGATTTGGGGGTACAGTCCACCAGGGCAAGGAGCACGGTGGCTGAAACATCAGGATCCACACCGGGAAGGCATGGATTGTGATATGGCTTGCTAAATCGTGAAGGGCTAGGAAGCAGAGAGTTCCAGCCAGAAGTAAAGCCAGCCTAGAATCCTCAAGCCTCCCCTACAGCCTGTGTCTGCCAGACTCATGTTCAGAAGGTTCCACAACCTCCCAAATAGTGCTCCTAGCTGAGGAACAAATGCTCAAACATATAAGCCTGGCGGGGGTGGGGGTGTCATTTCACATTCTAACAACCGTATTCCTCTCTTGGCCCCTAGAGGTTCATAGCCCATCTCATAATGAAAACTGCATTCATTCCAATTTCAAGTCTCCATAGTCTTATAATTCCAACACTATTCAAATGTCTAAAATGTATTCTAAGACTCAAGAATATCTTTTAAATGTTAAGGCTATAAAAAAACAAATTATAGGCTTCCAATATACAACATCACAGATTAAATATTAAACATGCCCAATCAGGATAGGAGGATAATGAGAAAAAAACAGACCAAAGCAAGACTGACACCCTATAGCAAGCACAAACACTACGGTACCATTTCTAGCATCTAGGGTTCATGGTAGCAGCAAGTGAATTCCGACAGGCTTGGGTGGTCGCACCACTACACGCCTACTATTTGCAGCACACATGGCCACTGTCTTGGGCCAAATCTACTGGGTGCCTGCACCTTTCTTTGATAAATATTTCATGTTCCTGGCATTTCTGATGGGGTCTTTGCTGCAACTTAAGCTTCATTTTCACAGCTTCACACATTGAGTTCTAGGGGCATCTGTGAAAACCGACCCTGTTCCATATTGCCTGGCTTTGGAGTTTTTCTGCAATTGTGTGTTACAGACTTCACTCTCACGTCCTGCATGCCAGGAAAAGCAGCAACACAGGAGGGGTGCCAAGTTTTGCTGCCTGTTTGAGAGGCAGCCTCAAATTAAACCTGCTAGACTATGGCTGCAGTGGCCTCTGCATGCCTATGTGGCTGAACCATGGGAAACATTTTCCTAGGTAGCTGTCTTCAGCACAGCACACCGAAGGCAGCCTTTTCAAACTCTTCTTTATATGTTTTTTAAATGGACTCCAGTTGCCCGGTGGTGGTGACACATACCTTTAATTCCACCACTCAAGGCAGAGGAGGCAGATCTCTGAGTCTAAGGCCAGCCTGGTCTACAGAGTGAGTTCCAGGACAGCCAGGGTTACACAGAGAAACCCTGTCTCGAAAAACAAAACAAAACACATGGTCTCCAGTCTACACCCTGGTCACTTTAATGTGTGGGGTTTTAACCAGTACAAAGGGTAAAGCCTTTCTTTCAAGGTGGTAATTTCTTTAACAATTATAGTGGCCACTTTGTCCTCACTAGCCTTGTCTGCAACCTTAACTGAGTTCAAGCTCCACCAAGACGCAGGTTTTCATACTTTTCTGCCCTACTTTTTGCTTTCTTCACTGTGACTCTGGAAGGAAGCAGAGTCACAGATATGCTGATTATATCACAGCCTAACTGCTTGCTATGCTGTCTTAAAATTTCCTCCACCAAACAAATTAATCCAGTACTTAAAATTTAAAAAACAAGAAGTCACCAGCTGCAGGCTGGAGAGATGGCTCCATGGTTAAGAGCACTGTCCGCTCTTCCAGAGAGCCTAAGTTTAATTCCCAGGAAGCACATGGTAGCTCACAATCTATAAAGTGATCTGATGCCCTCTTCTGGCATGTGGATGGATATGCAAACAGAATACTAATATACATTAAATAAATAAATAAATAAATAAATAAATAAATAAATAGATGAATCTTTAAAAGATATTTGTTGTGTTTATTTATATATGTGTGTGTGTGTGTGTGTGTGTGTGTGTGTGCATGCATGTACATGTTACAACACATGAATGGAGGTCAGAGGACAATTTGTAGAAGCTGGTTCTGGGGATGGAATTTAGGCCATCATATTTGATAGCAAGTGTCTTCACACAGTGAGCAATTTTGTCAGCCTAGTCTATTACTTTTTAATTCAGTCTCACTCATATTTTCTAGAAATGGGCAAGTTGTTAGCCAGATCTTTTGTCAGAAATGTAACATGAATAGTCACTAGTTCAATTTTCAATAGTCCTTATTCCTCTCTGAAACTTCATGAGCTTGGTCTTTATTGGCTGCATTTCTAGTTATGCTGATCTTCCAGAATGGCCCATTGAGCTCTTCTAATGTCATTCTAAAACTTCTCTAGTCCATAGCTCCAAAGTTTTCCACATTCTCCCTACAAACCAGCTGTAAAGACATGGTCACGTTTCTCACAGCAACGACCCATTGTTGGTATCAATTTTCTTTATTAGCTCCTATTGCCATGACCAAAGATCTGAAAGAAGCAAATTAATGGAGAAGGTGTATTCTGACAGTATGAGGTTATATAATTATTATTGAAAGGAAGGCATAATGGCTGATATGGCTGGTCCAGTTGAAGCAGGAGGTCGAGATACAGCCTGTTGCATCTCAGAACAGGAAGGAGAGAGCTGGAGCTGAACTAAATCAACCTAGAACTCTCAATCCCTAGGCTCTGCTTCCAAAAGGTTCTGTAACCTCCTAATACAGTACCAGCGGCTAGGGACCAAGTGATCAAATTCAAATGCATGAGCCTGTAGAGAACGTTTCATACTTCAACCAGAATACATGCTTTGGCTTAGCACACCAACAAAGACTCCTTTAAAAATAAGACAATGGGTGATCGAGAATGACTGATGGAAAAGACAATGACGATTTAAGACACCTAATCCAGGTACACTAACATGAGCTAAGAAGCAGAAGGGGTGGTAGGAAAGCAGTAGGTACTGAAGAGCCCCCATCAGTGTAACACTAAAGGGTTGATTCTCATCCTTAACAGGGAATAGACAGAAGTCTTGAAGCAAAGTGAGATTTGTTAGTTGGGTAGAAAACTGGCAATACAGTGGAAAGGGGCTAACAGCATGAAGATCAGTGGGTAGTTTGTCTAGTCATCTACACAAGAAATGGTCATGTTTTTGAGATCACTTCCATAAGTTTAGAAATTTATATAAAATACTTGGCAATTGTGTTGAATACTTGTAATCACTGTCCTTGGGAAGCTGAGGCAGGAATACCATGAGGTTAGCCTCAGACTTTTTAGCAAGCTCAAGGCCATTTTAAACTACATAATGAGATCCTACCTCAGGAGGATGGTGGGGGAAAGGATAGGAATAGAAATGTCTGATAACATATACAATGAGCAAAAATAATGGTTACTTCCAAAATAGAAGAAGTTCAGCAAATAATGTTTTTTGTTTGTTTGTTTGTTTGTTTGTTTTACTTTAGACATTTCTGAAATATTTATATTGGTTTTTCTGCTTGGTTGGTTGTTTTGTTTTTGAGGTAGGGTTTCTTTGTGTATCCCTGGCTGTCCTGTAACTCACTTTGTAGACCAGTCTGGCTTCGAACTCAGAGATCTGCCTGTCTCTGCCTCCCAAGTGCATTTTAAAAGTAGGTAGTAAAGGTACACAATACTTAGTGAGAGTGGCGATGACTATATCTGAAAGACTTTTTAAAGGTTATGCTAGTCTTTCGGAAAGGGTAGAGAAAAAAATTAGTGTAGGAAAGCCAGGCATGGTGGCATTCTATATGCACTTAGGAGGCTGAGGTAAGGGAACTCTTATAAGTTTGAAGTCAGTCTGGTATACATAGCATATCCATCATCATCACTGTCTCTCTCTCTCTCACACACACATACACACACACAAAGGATGAATGGAAAGAATGAAGTCATAAAATGAAGAAGAAAACAATACTTTAAAATACATTTTAAAAATTTAGTTTGAAACAGAAAAAAAATCTGAAAAACTTTTATAGGATATAAATACAAGTCTGTAGCTGTGAAGTAAACCAGTATTAAAAAATATAAATTTGAAGTGGGCTTGATGGCACACGCCTGTAATCCCGGCACTCAGGGAGGCAGAGACAGGCAGATCCCTGTGAATTCAAGGTCAGCCTGGTCTACAAAGGGAGTCCAGGACAGCTGAGGCTACACAGAGAAACCCTGTCTTGAAAAACCAAAAAAATAAACAAACAAATAACTAACTAAATAAAAATATACAGATTTGGAAATTGTTAGCAAATAAAATACAGCTGGACACAAACCAAAGCCAGCATCCACTATGTGCTGCTGGACCTCCTACATGACCTCAGAATGACCCATTGCTGTACTGGTAAATGAATGAAAGAAATGCCTGGCACCAATCTGGTTACTAAATACCTATTTTAGTTCCTTGTTTTTCACCACACTTATCAAAATTAAAACTACTCTGGAAGCTATAATTAAAAGGCATAATGGTGTATGGGTAGGCACTTGCTCTCTGTCCCTCTCCCCGCTTTTTCAGAGCTTGGGGATCGAACCCCGGGCCTTTCCACATGGGTGGTTTCTTTAAGAGTCTAAAACCATACCTAAGCTTACACTCAAATTCACTTTAATTTTCAACTGCTTTGATCTTTATAATTTATCCTTAGATTACTCTTTTCTATTACTTTGTAAGTCTTACAACCACTTTTGACCAAAAGCAATATAATTCTGACCTGAAGTAATGATAATGCTTTATAATCTTCTTCTTCAAGGCAGAGGTTAAAGAAAAATCTCTCTGAAGACATCTGAAATTAAGGTACTTTGCTCTTGATCAGTCATGCACACAAAGAACCAATTTATCTCTGCAATTAGTGTTCTCAGTGCACATTCTATGAGATTAGACAGGCAGGGTGAATGCAGAGTCTGTGTATATGTCCTGGGAATTAAACATAATTCCCATAGAGAAAATAAACAGAACTGCTATGTGAATAAAGAAAAAAAAAAGTCACAATACCTACTAGCCTCAGCAATAAAGAGGAGAAAGGGAAGGGAGGCTATGGAGGATTCGGCACCTATGGAAGACACTTGGAAAACCCGTTTCCACATCACCCTATAGAGGCAGAAGACAAGATTTTATAGCCCAACTCTCCCCTTTAGGCCACACTGCTTCATTATGGAAAGGTAAAGGTCTCATTGTGCTGTAAGTATGGACAATCGACTTCTACACCACTTCCCTATTTCTCCCTTTACTTCTACTGTGCGACCTGGAATCTCCACTCAATACCATATATAAAACCTCACTGGTTTTATATATGCTGCTAATATGTCCACTTTTACCAATGAAATACAAACTAAGGAGGTACTATCTTCTACACTGGATGAAACTCAGAACATCCTACAGGATTCTATTTCTGATCTGCCATGAGGATTTTACTTTGTTATTTTCTTTTTGACTTTTTTGAGATAGGGTCTAACCATGTGGCTCTGAGCCAACAGAGACTAAGCTGCTTCTGCGCTGTGATTACACGTATACACTTCTATGCCTGGCTCAGAAAGTTTTTCACTTTCTGTTTACCAATATGTTTTTTAAAAACTCCTGTACTTACAGAAATTTCTAGGTGTAGTTTGCTTTTTTGGAAAGATAACACTAAAACCAGCTTTATTTGGAAAATAAGAAATACCTTCTAAAAGCTACAGATGTCATATGTGCTCAGAATACAGAAATGTTAAGTTTTTATTACTGGTTTTATTTTTATTATATATTTTATTTTTAAGACAAGGTTTTAATCCCAGTTTGTCCTCTCAAACTTGCAATGTAGCTGCAGATGACCTTTTCATTTGTGATCCGGGCATTTTAAATTATAGTTTAACAAAGAAGGATCTGATTCATCATGGAAATCACCAGGATTGCTGGCATGGACCACCACATGCACAGTTTTTCTGGACCCAGGGATTAATTCCAAGATTCCATTCATGCTAGGCACTCAAACAACTGAGGTATACCCTCAGCCATACATTTTTTTCAGGCAGGGTGTCCATACATAGCTCAGACTAGCCTCACCTCAAGATCTTCCTGCCCCGGCACCATCATTCCTAGCTCGTCTAATGTTCTGCTCCTCTCCTAAGCCCAACAGCTGCTCCAGCAATGCACAAATAGTGTCCTCAAGGTGTTAACTAGGTGAAACTGGTTAGCTGCTAACTCTTTCGTTACTGTGTTTACCTTGTCCCTCATTTCAGGCAATCCCCAAACTCTTACATGCTAAAGTAGAAGTGCAAAAATAATAGTCACATGGAAAGAGCACATACAGGGACAGATAAAACAGAATGAGGTAATGAATCAGAAAGAGAAGGTCTTAGTTAGGTTTATATTGCTGAGATAAAGACCATGACTAAAAGCAACTTTTGGAGAAAAGGGTTTTATTCCATCTTCTAGATAACAGTCCACCTTGGAGAGAAACTGAGTAGCAGTTTCAGAGAGAAACTTCAGAGCAGAAACTGAAGTAAAACCCACAGAGGGATGCTGCTTACTGATCTGCTCTTCAGAATTTGCTTTCTTATATCATCCAGGACTACCTGCCCCCAGAAGTAGCACTACTCACACTGAACTGGGCCCTCCAACATCAATCATCAATCAAGAAATGCCCTAAAGATGTGCCTACTGGACAATCGGATGAAGGCATTTTCTCAAGATTCCTGCTTGCCAGGTGACCGACCCTTGCTTGTGTCAAGAGACATATAAACTAGCCAGCACAAACAAAGATCTTTACCACAGTAATCAGTGCTACTGGTTGACACTCACACACTACCTTAAGTACTTCATATACTATTGCATTTAGTAAGAAGGCATGTTTCTTTTACAGTGCTTTCCATCATGAGTCTGGTTCTACTTCGTTAAACTGTAATTTAAAATACACATATCTTAGACATGCAGGCCAATGACTTTCAACAAATGTGGTCAAGCAACACCTCAAAGTTATCGTATCACTTCAGAAAGTTCTCCTCTGCTGTCAATTACCTATCCCAAACTCAAGAAGCATTTCAGCCACCAGAGACCACTCTCTACCCTTTCTTGAACTTCCTGTCACTGGAGTCCATCAGTGCCCTCTTTTGGCCTCTGCAGGTGCCAGGCGTGCATGTGGTGTACATACATACATGCAGGCAAATACTCAAACACATGAAATAAATATTTTAAAAAATCTTTAGAAAAAAACACCCCAGCAAATTATTATAGCAAGCTACAGCTAGCTCCTAAAGTTGAACTATACTATTCTAGCTAGTAAAGTATCATAAGAACAGTTCTATCTACAGTAGATCACTGAATTAGAGGATTTAACACTTACAATTCCAGTGATCTATGATAATTTTGCAGGGCACAAATGGTCTGTCTTTGAGGCTTGTGCACAAATGTAAATGCCTAACCAAGTGAAACCCCCAAATATACATAAACAGAAGTACACACTGTTTTCTGATCTTCCATTGATGTCAATTTCAAGAGACAAAGTAATCTATGGTGATTGTTGGCAAGGTTATAGGAAAGGATAATTAGTACAAAAGAACTTTCTATAGGTGGAAATTTTCCAGGTTTGTGTCTACAGCTGTATCTTACTTAATAAAGCAGCTTAGTAAGCTCATCAACATGTTTGTCTAACTCGGAAAACCTATTTGGAGGTTTCATGGGTGAACATACATGTGATTATGAGATTCACAATGATGTGAAACAATTAAGAGTATAAATGGCTTCCTGTAAAAGTAATTTATGTTTTTTTGTTTTGTTTTGTTTTTTTATTGAGACAGGATTTTTCTGTGTAGATATGGCTGTCTTCTACTTTGTAGACCAGACTGGTCTTGAACTCACAGCAAGCTGCCTAACTCTGCCTCCCTGCATGCTGGGAGTACAAGCATGTACCACTACACCTGACCACTTTTTTTTTTAAAGACAGGGGATCTTTGTTGCCTAAGCTGGTCTTGAACTCACCAATCTCCAGCCTTTGCTTCTTTCTAAGTGCTGAGGTAAAAGGCGTGCAAGGCCACACGCTGCTAGCATGTTAAAGAGTGTCATCCATAATAAAAACAAATATAATACTTTCTATAAAAATGATTTTTTTAAAGTAGAAGCCAGCACTTGGAAGGGTGAGAAAGAACGACTTTTAGTTCCAGGTCAGCCTGGGTTATGTGGTGAGTTCTAGGACAGCTTGGGTTTCAGTATAGAATCCTGTCTCCAAAACACAAAAAAACAACAAAAAGAAAACCTGGGGTGGAGATTGAGAATTTCTTCAGAACAGCTAAAAGCCAAACCAACCCAAACCCCAAATACCAAAAAACAAGGGAAAAAATGTACAAAGAACTTGAGAGGATAGCTCTTTAAAAACAATACATATATAAAACACTGAGCCAGGCGTGGTGGTGCACACCTTTCGTCTCAGCAGAGGCAGGCTGATCTCTGCGTTTGAGGCCAGCCTGGGCTACAGAGTGGGTTCCAGGACAGTGAGGGCTACACACAGAAACCCTGTCTCAAAAAAAACCAACCAACCAAAACAAAACAAAAAGGTGTTCAAATCACTGGTCATTGGGGAAGCGGAAATTAAAATCATAAGGTCCTATTTTACTTGGAATAATTGCAATAAAAAAGACGGAAAATAACAAGCATGGGCATGCCAAGTAAAGAATGAGAATCTTCAAACACTGCTGATAAGACAGTTTAGTCATTTCAGAAAAAATGATTTATCACAAAATTAAGCACAGACCTACCATACAAGCTATCAGTTGCAGTAAAGAGAATGAAAAAGGTACTCACACAAACATTTGTACATGTTCACAGCAGTATTATTCACACTCACCAAAAAACAGAACCACCTCTAATGCTGACTGAAGAAATTATAAACAAAATGTTACATACTCATAATATAACAGTATTCATCCATGAAAACAATTGAAGTACTGATACATTATGCTGGGAAAAGAAGTCAAGCACAGAAGCCATACACTGTATAAGACTACTAACCTGAAAGGCCCTGAACAAATAAGTGGATAGAAACAGAAAGTAGAATAGTGGTTGACGGGGACTGGTATGAGAAATGGGGAGTGACTAAGAATACAGGGTTTCTTTCTGGAATGATGATTATGTTCTAGAATTACATAACGGTAATTATTTTATAGTCAAGAGAATATGTCAGAAACTACTAAATTCTATACTTTCAAAGAGTAAATTATATGAATTATCTCAACAAAAAAAATAAAATTATTTTATGGTAATAAGACTATGAGGCAGGGATGGAGAGATAGCTCAGTGGTTAATAGTAATGGTTTCTCTCCCCTAGGACCAGGGTTCGATTCCCACCAGCCACTGGCAGCTCACAAGAGTCTATAAGTATAGCTTCAGGGGACCCAACACCCTCTTCTGGCCTCTATAGGCATTACGAACATACATGGTACACAGACATACATACAATCAAAACACCCATATACATAAAAAATAAGTAAAATAAAAATATGGGACATTAAAAACGAATAAAACAGAGCTTGGAGTGGTGGTACATACCTGTAATCCCAGCACTCAGGGAAGCAAAGGCAGGTGGATCTCTGTGATTTTGAGGCCAGCCTGGTCTACAAAGCGCATCCAGGACAGCCAAGGCTACACAGAGAAACTCTGTTTCAAAACTCCTACTTCCCAAAAATGAGTAAAACAGAATGCTGTGTTGTATGTAAAATATATGAAATAATTTCTACTGAAAATAAAAACATTTGACTATTCCTATAGTAGCTAAAAGACACAGAATATGTTGAACCAAAGCCATAGAAAGGTAACAAAGAACAAGTCAAAAACCATGAAAATATGCTATTTTAATACAGTACTATTTCATAGTTATAGTGAAATTCATATAGTAGAAAAAAACTATATAAACAATCAATATTAATGAAATACCTCAGAGCAAATTCATAGCCTAAAGAGATTTATATCATCTTTCTGTTGTGCTTCTAATAGCTTCCAGCTTTAACAAATTGCACAGCTCTAGCCATTTCATTATGTGGAAAGATGCCAGAAAATATTTCCTGTTTAAACACTTTCATCCCGTCATTTTACCACTAAGACTCATAAAACTACTTGACAAAGCTGCATAATAAATTTGTAAGACAAAAGAAAATTTAAATGTATATATTTACTAACATGATACTCTTCAATTGTAAATAACTTATTACACTCCGTAGTTGAAGTCTGAGGGAAAAATCCCCTAAAGCCCTTAATGCTTGCTTTCTTCCAGCTGAGAGTCAGGAACAGCCCTATGACAAGAGAAAGAGCTGTGCCTACTTCATCACTTATAAAACCTGGCAAAAACAGCTACAAATTCCACATCTCTTCCAGTTCATATGACATCAATATTATTTGAGTGGGATATTACTCAAGTTGTTAGGACTTACAGTTTCTCCAGAAAATCTTAACTACCACCCTGCTGATACTCAGTTTAAAGCATCAGACTCTAAAGAAACAGTTTTCAGCACCATTATATTTAGCTGTATATCCTGACAGAGCTGAATTGTCAACTGCTCTGACAGTTGGTTGAGGGAAACTAATTAATTTCTACCTATAAATTAAAAATTAAAGTGTTAAATATGTATACACATAGTCTTATAAAACGTACACTTTACATATGATGAAAATTCACCATTGCAAAACAACAGTAAAGAAGATAATCCCAAGAACTGACAAATAGCATTACATCAAATCAAGACGCTTTTGCACAGAAAAGGAAACAATCCCTGGAGTGAAGATACAACCTACACAACAAGAAAAATGTTTGTTAACCACACCTCAGACAAGCAGTTAATATCCAGGATATATAAAGAACTGCAAAAAATGAGACACCCCACAAATCCCAAAATACAATTGTGAATTATATTATATGACATATAGTTTCTATTTGGCTACATAGTAAATAAAATGAATTTTTTTGGGGGGGGGTTCTTAATATATATATTAAATCAAATGCATTTTGTATTTGTTCTTCTGAGAAATAGATGAGCAGATTGTAGCTTTCTGTTTTTATAATTTTTTCTAATTTTTTTATTTTTATAATGTCCTCATTTCTTTTTCTTATAACTTTTATTAGTTACACTTTATTCACTTTGTATCCCCCCATAAACCCCTTCCTCTTCCCCTCCTAATTCTACCTTCCCTCCCCTTCTTCACGCATGCCCTTCCCCAAGTCCACTGATAGGGGAGGTCCTCCTCGACTTCCTTCTGATCTTAGTCTATCAGATCTCATCAGGAATGGCTGCACTGTCATCTTCTGTGACCTGGTAAGGCTGCTCCCCCCTCAGGGGGAGGTGATCAAAGAGCAGGCCAATCAGATTATGTCAGAGGCAGTCCCTCTTCCCATTACTATGGAACCCACTTGGACACTGAACTGCCACGGGCTACATTTGTGCAAGGTTCTAGGTTATCTCCACGCATGGTACTTGGTTGGAGTATGAGTATCAGGAAAGACCCCTGTGTTCAAATTTTCTGGTTCTGTTGCTCTCCTTGTGGAAAATAAAATGGAATTTAACAAAATAAGTAGACTAATGAACTAAATAGTTTTCAAGAAAAAAATATAAATGATCAATAAATATCTGAAAGAATATTTGTTACCCCTAGTCATCAGGGAAATGCAAATTAAATCTGCTTTGAGATTCCACCTCACCACAGTCAGAATGGCTACAATTAAAAATGGTATGACAAGCTGGGCACCGTGACACACTCCTGTAATCCCAGCACTCCGGAAGACAGAGGCAGGTGGATCTCTGTGAGTTCGAGGCCAGCAAGGTCTACAAATTGAGTCCAGGACAGTCAAGGCTACACAAAGAAACCTTGTCTTGAAAAAAACCAACCAAACAAACAAAAAAGGTACAACAAAATATACTGGTGAGACTATGATAGAAGAGGAACTTTCCTTATTTCTGCTAGTGAGATTATATACACAATCAGCTACTATTCAGTATAGGAGTTCCTCAAAAACTGAATATAGAACTCTTGGATATACATCTGTGTTAAAGCTGCACTATTTCCAACAGCCAGAAAAGAGAAGCAGTCTATGTATTTATCAGTACATGGATAGACAAAGAAAAGAGGGCACAAATACACAATAAAATTTATAAAGATGCAAAAGAAAAAGAAATTGTAGCATGTGCAGAAATCTGGAGCAACTAGTCATTATGCTAAATAAAATAAGCCAGACTCAGAAAGACAAATACCACATTCACACTCATCTGTGGAACTAAGTTTAAAGCTTTATATACAAGGCTGGGAAGCCATCTCAGTTGATGAAGTACTAGCCTTGTAAGCATGAGGACCTATGTATGAGCCCCAGAATCCACATCAAGCAAAATGTTGAGGATGGTAGTAGGGTGCTTGTTATTTCAGCTCTGATGTAGGTCGAGACAGTCAGATCTTTGAGGCTTGTCAACCAGGCAGGCTACCTTACTTGATAAGCTTCCAGCCATGAGAGATCCTGCCTCAAAAACAAGATGGATGACTCCTGTGGAACAACACTGGAGGTTGTCCTCTGGACTCCACACATACACGTGCACATATACTTGTACTCCTCTCGCCCCACAAACCTGTACCCCACACATAACATACAAATATGTATGTGCATATATTTATATATATGTTTTAGACCATTAAATTACACAGGGGATCATGAGAGGAGAAGAGTTCTTAAGGGAGGTGGGAAGTAGAGAAGGCAAGAAAATATATAATGGAAAAGCAAAAAGAACAAATTAGAGAAGAAAGTGAGAGACTGTATTGGGGAGAGCAGTCAGAGAAGGGAATAAATGAGAACAAAGAACACATGTGCATGAAGATGTCACGATAAACTCATTACTTTGTATTCAAACCTAATATTAACTTTTAGAAAATCACCTTTGTAAAACTACAAGTTGAAGTTTTTAGTAACTTTATATATAAATCTGCAACTTTAATCATAGAATGTCCCCTCTTGCTAATATAAGCCAATTATCACCCCAGCCTCAACGTAGGGGCCCAGTGATCTGCTTTTGTTTCTATAGTTTATTTTAAAATTTTCATGTCAGTCTTTTGTCACAGGCTTTTTCCACTTGGCTGAGGTAATGAAGGTCTGTCCACACTGCTGCATGCTGACAGAGAGCGCATCAGCATTCTTATTCTATTACAGTGTCACTGCAACTCCCTCACTCCCTTAATCGTTTCAAGTTGTTGACTAATGTGAATAATTGCACACAAAAACTTTGGACATATTTTCATTATTCTTGACTAGATACTTATGAACAGAATTGATGGGTCCCAAGTAAGTAAGCCTTCATTTAATTGCACACCTGTTTCCCAAAAGAAGTACCATTTTACATCCCCCAAAGCAATGCATGTGGTTCTTCAACTTGCCAGCATTAGTAAGGCGCCACCCTTGTGGGATAAAGTACCATGCTGTGGTTTATGTTTGCAATGCTGAAAAGCTTCACTGTTTATCCCCTACTCACAAAGCTTCGCAACATAACTTCCAAACTTTTGCCCGTATTTTAATGAAAGTGTTCATTAGCTTTAGGGCTCTCTATTATCTTCCACTGACCTACAATTTTACGTTTATGTCAATAAATCTTAACTACTAAAGTTTTAAAATGTACTGAATCTGGGTGGGGTAAATTCTCCAATGTTATTC
Source organism: Psammomys obesus (assembly GCF_907164565.1). Lineage (NCBI taxonomy): Eukaryota > Metazoa > Chordata > Mammalia > Rodentia > Muridae > Psammomys > Psammomys obesus. The sequence goes on along the minus strand of NW_026585685.1, from coordinate 5,616,679 downwards.
TTTTTTTCTCAAAGAGGTTTTTGTTTTATTTTGTTTTTTAGCTATTCTAGATCTTTGGCATTTCTGTATCCATTTTATAATGAGTCTATAAATGTCTGTTTAAAAAAAAAACCTTTGCTCAGATCTTGAAAAGAATTATATAAAATGTATAGGTTGATAGAAATGTATCAACCAAATGATTACATTTGTATTATATTTGTGGCAATATTTAGTCTTCCAGTCAATTCATATAATATATATGAATTCATATAAAATATATATATATATATATATCTGAATTAAGCCTTCCTCGGCTTCTCTCAGGAAAAAAAAAAGTGTATCTTTATGAGCACTACATATTTTCAAGAGCAGATTCAATCCTGATGTTAATATATTATGCATTCAACAATTTTAAAATTTATAATTAGGGCAATGCCTGGCATTACTAATAACTACGTGGTCCCTAACGGTTTTAAAAACAAATACACATTACTAATTGCTACTACTGTGAATATATTTTGCATGAAATGGTTTTAGAAACAGAAAAGTCCCAACCTTTAGAGGCAGATAGTTTATACTGTTATTTTGAATGAAAATTAAATTAAATATTTTAAACATTAAATATGTTTAAATAGCTCTGATCAATATCTGCTGCTTATCTTCCTATACAAAGGTAAGATTACAGTGTACGAGGCAGAAAGCTGGTCCCAAGGTCACGAAAGCAGGAGGGCTGTCCTTGCCCCTCACTAGCTGCAGCACTGAGGAGAGCGGGAGCTGACCCTGCTGTTGGGGCACCAGTGAGCCAGCCCCAAGGGCATGAGCATGAGAGAGCTGGCCCCATCACTTGTCTGCTGTGCAGTGGCCTGGAAAAAGTAGACATGTCCTCTCCCTCTCACCCCTCACCACCTACAGTAGGCAGGAAAGCTGGTGCCAAAGTCACGAGAGTGGGAGAGCTACAGGCTGTCCAGCTATCACCAAGGCCCAGATCCAGGGATCTGAGCAGGCCCACCACAACATTGACCCCATCTAGGAACTGCTGGAGCAAGTGAAAAGGCCAGTACTAAAGATCCAAAGCTGCAGGATCTTCATGACACATGGCAACAACAGGGTATCTAAAAAAAAGTCATGGTGAGGATTCTGGCTTTTGTATAGCAAAAGCCAGAAGCCTGGAGCCAGACCAACGACTCATTACAATGAACATTTCCAAGAAAAGAAGTGAGGAAAAAGGGTACACTGTGTGACACACTATGACATTCTACAGCTTCCACACCAAAACATTTTTTTTTTCCTTCCAAGTGGGGAGAGGTTGTTAGGGCAGAGGGCAAGTATAAAGGGATGGGGAGATAAGGGGATTGGGGTACATGATGTGAAATTCACAAAGAATCAATAAAAATGTTTTAAAGATTACAGTGTACCATAGAGATTAACAGTATTAACAAATCATTTTTGTAATGCTTCCTACATGCCAGGCTCTCTTTCAAGCACTTTTAACTATGAACTATTAACCTTCATCACATCTCTATGAAATAGGGGATATTATTTTCACTTCAGGCAAGAGGAATCTTGCCAGGCATTATGGTACACACCTGTCATCTCAGTGTTTGGGAAACAGGCAGGAGGATTGAGAGTTGAGGCTATCCTCAGTTACACACTGAGTTCATGCATGAGACCTGGTCTCAACACACGCATACACATATGCAAGCACAAGAAAACTTAAGTAAAACAAAGTGAAGTAATTCATCCAAAGAATACAGCTAGGAAACAGTGGAGCTGGAATTAAAACTCCAGAAGTTTAGTAGTGGAATTCATTCTTTTAACTCCCCTGAAGTAAAATAGTGGAGAGTTTAAAAAAAAATATTTATAGACTTGTATTTCCAGTAATGAGGGGCTGAATAATTCTGATCAACCCTTCCAGAAAAATTAGGATAAAAATAGTAAAAGTAAATGCACAAGGATTAACAACACATGAATTACCAGACCACAGTCCACAGACAGATAACGAGACATGTAAGGAACAGTCGAGTTTTCTTTTCCATGGAGGACCTTTCAAGTGGATGAGATGGGTAAAAAGCCATTCAGCATTGTCAGTTTCATAAAGCCAGGAGAGGGGTAACAGTGCTTGGCAGCAGTGTAGGTGCAGCTAAAACTAAGGACTAGAGCAAGGCCCTGAATGGCTGAATCCCAGGAATAACAGTGAACCAGGAATAGTTTCTAATTCATCAAGGTGGTCCAGAAAACAATAATCTCTTAAACATAGTGATTACAGTAATCCTTTCTCACTAGTACTTCTTGAAGTCATCTAAGAGAGAAACAGACAGGGTTTCACACAGCCTAGCCTTGAACTCACAGCAATCTGCCTACCTCTGCCTCCTGAGTGCTGGAATTGAAGGTGTGCACCACGACACCCAGCAGCTCATAGCTTTTTAAAAAGAAAACACCAAAAACAGATGGCTTTATCAGAAAGGTCTACTAATCATTTGAGGCAGAACTGTTTATCATTTTGTATATATTTTTCCACAGAATAAAAAATAGAGAGTCTATGAAGAATGCCAAGCCCTAAATAGGACATTTATATCACACCTCTTCCTCTCAAGGCTCAGGGATCATCACAAAAGAGGTAGAAACACAGAAGAGCCAGAGGTGACGGGTGACAACAGCAAAGCAATGTATTCCAGACATAACAGGGCAATGAAGTCAGCAACTGTGCAACAGACAAAATCCCAGCATGGAATAGGGAGGTGGTCATGAAGTGCCACCTCTAGCTTAGGAACTACTGGCGACTGATAGCTGCTGGGAGAGTTTGTTTTATTAAGGCTGTAGCCCTCAAGAAGCTACTCAAATTCTAGTAGATGGCTCTACACCCAGGCACATACTGGCAGCAGCACTAAGTGGACTCTGGTTTAAAAAACAACAAACAAACAAACAAACCATGGAATTGGGAGGAAACAGAGGTGTAAGGAACAGGGAAAAAGAACTGGAGTAGAGGAAATGGAGGGTGGACCTAATCTTAATTCATTTATAACACCAGCAATAAAAGGAAACAAGAATAAGTACGTAAAGAAAGAAGGCAGTCAGCATAATTAATACTAAAATAGTTGTTACTCTACGTAGGGAGGAGGTGTATATGGGAAAAAGCAGTCAGGTGGGCATCTGGGGGTTGGCACTATCCTGCACTTTACCTCAGAGGCAGCGTCCCACTATCTACTACTCAGCCCTGGGTGTCAGACATTCTTTTCTTCTTTTCTTTCTTTCTTCCTTTCTTTTCTTTCTTTTTCTTGAGATATATCTCAATATGTAGAATTGACTCATAATTTTTCTGTCTTAGTCCCTAAAGTGCTAGAATTATAGGCCTATTTTACCATGTCCAATTCATTAACTTACTTTATCTATCTTTACTTATTTTAAAAGGTTTAGAACTTCTTGAAGATTTTCTTTTATAGTTTAATGTCTGTTTGTTGCATTGTTTCTTGTGTCTGTGTACGTATAATTACGTATGTTGAGGTAGGAGGACATCTTGCAGGATCTGGTTCATCAGACTTAGCAGCAGGTACCTTCACCTGCTTGCTACCTTGTAGGCCCTTGGGTTAATGTCCTTAATGCCTACAACGTCAATTAACACTTACACACTAAATCAGGGCTGTACTTTCATAGAGTAGTAAGGGACTCTATTCCTGCATAGTCTGTAGTTTTTAAAATGAAAAACTGTTTGTAAAACCCGAATTTTAATCTTGGGTTTGAATGTTTCAGTATTTGGATAATATTACATAGATTAGCCAATCATTTGTATAAATGTAAGTTGTATAGTATAAAGACAAATGAAGCAGACATCATTAATTAATTAATTAATCTGAGTCTCAACAGACATCAATTTAATTTCTCTACCTGGAGCAACCTATTCTTGGTTAATTTCATGGATTTCAGTTTTTGCCTACTCAGTACTAGTTCAAAACCCAGCCATGCATCTGGAAAAGCCTTTTACAACACAGGAAAATTGATTCTGTGATCTGAAATGTAAATGATCTTCTGTAGCAATCTAGTCATTTAATTGTTTCTTCTCTAAAACTATAATAAAGACCAATTAAGTGGGGCTGGAATGCAGCCAACGATTAGTGCTTGCCCAGCGCATGCAAAGTACCGAATTCATCACCAACACAGAGGAAGGAGGAGTTAAGTACACACAGTTCAGAATTTATTCTGCCAGCAATTACAAAGCCCATAGGGAACTAACTGCTTCTAACCAGGTTTCTTTTTTTTTTTTTTTTTTTCTTCAAAATCAGGTTTCTTTTAATTTTATTTTTTTTAAAACAGGGACTGAAGTATTATAGGCTGGCCTCAAACTCACTGTATAGTAAGTAGAGGGAGAATGACCTTGAACTTCTGATCCTTTTGCTTCCACCTTCCAGTTACTGGGATTATAGGCATGAGCCATCATGCCTGGCTTTTGATTACAGGCATGAACCACCATGTTTGGCTTTTGTGACACTGCAGATTGAAGTCAGGGCTTCATGTATGCAACATAAGCATACCACATTCCCGGCCCCTAATTGTTTCTGAATGTCTTATTCATATCTCTTTTAAGATGAATGGTGAGTAGAGCAGGTTAAAAACAATTCTGACCTAATGTATGGCAAACCATACATTTTGTTCTACTGAAGTAAATTTGTTAAATTTAAAGAAAAGTAATACTTTTTGTTATAAAATTTCTTACTTTTGGAACATGGGGATTAAATTCCACAGCTCTATGAATTGCTTCCACAGCATTAATTTCTGCTGTGCTTAACCCTCTTCTGGAGGCTGTTTCTGGAGAGAATCTGCAAGGAAAATCAGAGAATGGAAAAAATGAACGAACCACATGTACAGAGTCTATTGGGAACTATATACATGGATTCACATTACAATACATCCCCCCAAATCAAACACGTTTCTGGCAATGGGCAAAAAGAAGACCAGATAACCAATAAAAATGAAAGTAAGGCCTCTGGTTCAACATGCACACAAGGTCACAGCCTCAGGTACGGAGGCCATTGGAGAGAGCCCATTGACCCACTGTGGGAAGAGTGGCCACAGTAAGAAATGCCACCAAGGGATCAGAAAATGTCACCAACACAATACAGAATTTATAAAATGTTAGGTGACAAGAATAAACTGTGACTATTTTATTCTAATTTATATCTAAGGTTATAGAAAATGAGCACCATTTGGTTGGTTTCTGGTGCTGTTTGATTGTTTGTAGAGAGAGTGTCTCATCACTGAATGTGGACAGATTCTGAATATCTCAACTTTCAAATAAAGAGAATGGACTAAGGACAGCCAAAAATGTAAGGAAGACAGAGTAACTTCCATGGTGACCTACGGTCAAGAGGAAACCAATGCACCGTACTGTCACCAGCATCACTGCGTGCTTTTGTTAGTTTTTTTTTTTTTCTTTTTTCTGTTGTTGTTGTTGAGCCATATATAATCCAGGATGGCCTTTAGCTTACTATGCAACCAAGGCTAGCCTTAAACTCCTGCTTCTTCTCCCCAAAGCTGCCATTACAGGTGTAAGCTCCACACTCAGTTCTCTGTGTGCTCTTTCTTTCTTGAAATTCCTATAGTCATTTGACACATATGCTCCTCACACAACCACCCTACAATATTATTCTTTTATACTTTTATTTCATGTGCATTGGTGTTTTGCCAACATGGGTGTCTGTGTGTTGGACCCCAAGAACTGGACTTACAGAGAGTTTTGAACTGCCATGTGGGTGCTAGGAATTGAAACCAGGTCTGGAAGAGCAGTCAGTGCTCTTAACCACTGAGCCATCTCTCCAGCACCCAAATATTATTCTCAAAGTAACAACTTGCCCAGCTACATCTAGTATGTGGTAGAGTTTTTGAATTTGAGTACCAATTTACTTAACTCTAAAAAGCTCTGTCACCAGGCTGGAGAGATGGCTCAGAGGTTAAGAGCACTGGCTGCTTTTCTAAAGGTCCTGAGTTCAATTCCCAACACCCACATGGTAGCTCACAAGCATCTACAGTGAGATCTGGTGACCTCTTCTGATGTGCAGGCATACAACTGTATACATAACAAATAAATAAAGCTTAAAAAAAAAGCTCTGTCATCAAACCACATGCAATGTAAAGGCTCAATGTTGCAGCAGATCAAGGGTTACTCAGAAGGAAATAGAAAGAAGAAAGATCATTGTTTAGAAGTTAGTGGAGGGAAAAACTTATTAAATGTTCAGCAGTCTTTCCAAATTATTTGAAAATAATTATTTGGTTTCATAAGCACTTACTTATCTGAGACGGTCCTTGTTTTCAATAGTGCTGCTGTGTAGCAGATGGCTGCTGACTTTGGAAGGCTTATATCTGTAACAATAATTGTCAATTTAGGTAAGGATTAAAAATTTTCACTCGTAGTACAAATTCATCAGCTGTAATACAGTAGATTAGGCACCTGGAATCATTGTTGGAAGGTCTGAGTTTGATCCTAGAGTCTACTATTTACTAGTGGCAAACCCCTGGGCTAGTAGCAACTTTATTGATCTCTTTTTAAAATGAAAAACGGCACTTCCCAGTAGAGATTAAATTATATTGATGAAAGTCCTCTGTATGATGGCAACAGGTATTCAATAAATGTCTATCATATTCTGTTTACAATAAGACTAGTCAGAGGAAATCCACAGTATAATTAAAAGAATGTAAAAACTACCATTAGAAAAAATTTAAATCTATGCTATTATTATCTAGATTGATTTTTAACTTTTTCCCTAAGTTTTTGTCTTGTCTACATTTTCTGTGACCACATTTCATAAAGTATAAAATTAATCTGAGATCATGAACAATATAAATCTTTTTTTCAGAAGGACACCTAAAATAGGAGAAAATGAAACAATCTCATGACATTCTCAGCTCCAGACTTACAGAGAATGGAGATCCCAGGAAGTAAACCAGTTTCCAACAACTTCAGGTCTGTATGGTGATGTGCAGTGAGACCCGTGACTAACACCACACAAGCATACCAAACGAGGCAGGCTCTATTCGTTTTAGTGGATTTTACTTTATTCTAAACAGATCAGGTTTATTTTAAATAAGTCAGGCCTTCTGACTTTTTACATTCAGTCCCTAAGCTTCTACAGCACAAATATCACAATAGCTACACATCCTGGAAGTTACATATGGAAAGAATTCTTCACAAATTTCCCCATGAGCCTAAACTATTATGAAGATCTGCCTAAGAATTCCAGATGTTTAAAAGAAATAAACTTCATCTTCCAAATATATCAAACTTCAACTTTACCAAGGCACAGGTATTCCTAAACTAATGGGTAGGAACCTTCAACAGGACAAACATGAGTGACTTTCCACATTCAGATGTAATGAAAGATATAAGCAGAAATATTATAAGAGCTAGGAAATTTGCATCATAGACTTTCACTAACTGTATATTAAAACTGAGAGTAAAACTAGAATAAATCATGACAGAAAAACTCAGAAGATCTGGACCAGGTTTACTAAAGTAAAAATTATTTTTAAATAAACTTATGAAGACCTAAACCTTAAGAAATATATACACATTAAAAATATATCCTAGCTGGGCATGGTGTCATACATCTTTAATCCCTGGATTTGGGAGGTAGAGGCAGCTCTAAGAGGGAAGCAAAGGAAGTTGATGTCTTACTTTGAATGAGGAGAGCGTGTTTAACATTGTCCCAACTCCATTTTAGTCAACTATTATTCTTATAACAATACAAACAGCTAATGCACATGGAATTATTCTTACAAAATGACTAGCAAACAAAGAAATGAACCAGCTGCATTAAGATGCAGGTTTGTCACTCATTCCCTGGAAAACATTTCCTAGTATTAAGCCTTCTTAAACCCCAGTTTCTAATTTAGTACCTGAAAAGAGTAAAAACAGTTATCCTACCACTTTACATGTTTATTATATGGATACAATATAAATTACCTTTTGTAACTAAAAATCACTATAAAGCTGTTACTCTGAATTATTTTTATCAAAATGATTATGCAACTTCTGTTGGTATTCTTTACATGTCCAAATCTGTGAGGTGCGCTATTATGTGCCATGCCTATGCTCTTCCAGTTTCCTCTCACTGCATGCTACCTGCTGCGCACGGTCCAATTCTCTGCGTGTTCCACTAAACCATACATACTATGATGGCTAAATCTATATTTTTGTGTTTACTGTTATGTTCTGAGTGCCTCACACATATTACATACTCGGTTAATAAAGAATACATCCTCACCCAGGAAACGCCCCTTCTTGTAATCTTCTGATGCTAGAAGGACAGATAAAGAAGATGCTGCGTAGCAGCTATAACTATAATTTGAAAACTGACTGCTAAGCCTGGAAAGAGCCAATACAGAAACACTAGAAAAGGCTGGACTGCTTTTTACACTATTGAAAAGGGCCTATACTCATGTATGTATTAACACACACACACAAACTTACCATCATATTTTGCCAGGACTGCCTGAACATCTGCATAGGCCTGCAATTCCAGAAGTGATTCTAAGAGATTTTCATGGATGTTCAACATGGTAAGAGGAGGAAATTCTTTCATCAACTGTATGTTAACAGGAAGAAAAAGAGACTACAATCAAATAAATCACAACAAAAAACTCGAAAGATCACAAGTATAGAGGTAAATGTCTCATTTTTACAAAAAAAAAAAAAAACAAAACTCGAAAGAGTTGAACCAGCTTTTTTAAAATATAAATTGTTTTCCTTTTTTTTACAAATTTACAAAGATCTAAGCCTTAAGAAATGAATACACACTAAAAATATTTGCCAGGCAATGCTGGTGCATGCCTTTAATCCCAGCACCTGAGAGGCAGAGGCCAGAGGATCTCTGTGAGTTTGAGGCTAGCATGGTCTACATAGTGAGCTCCAGGGCAGCCAGGTGAGACCATACCCTCAGCTAATACATACATACATACATACATACATATATACATACATACATACATACATACTAGACTGTTAGTAGGATGGGCAAATGAAAAACAGTGATTTTTGGGGCTGGAGAGATGGCTCGGGGTTAAGAGCACTGGCTGTTCTTCACAGGAGTCAGGTTCAGTTCCCAGCACCCACATGGAAGCCCACAACTGTCTGTAACTCCAGTTCCAGGGGATCTGACACCCTCACACAGACACAAATGAAAATAAATAAATTATTTTAAAAAAATAAAAACAGCAATTCTTCATTAAAATAACTGATTAACTTAATATTTCTTAGTTTGGGTAAGAATAAAAATAATGGCTCAGTTATCAAAATTACTTACATCTCTCATTATTTTCACTGCTTCTCTTATTCTTCCCAGTTTTCTTGCACACATTGCTAATCTCCTTTTAATATATACAAGTACATTGGTATCTCGCCCTATTTAAAAAAATGACACAACTATAATTTTTGTATTATGGCCTGACATTTCCTTAAAATATTACACACTAATTTTATTTTCTTATTCTGGAAAACTTAGTAAAAATTAAATCACATCAGAATGCAATATTATTAATGAATGCTAAATTTAGGTGATAAATAATAAATGTCCTCTATTTTTATGTATGCTTTCTCTATTAAAATCTTAAAATTTGTATTTAACAAGTTTTTCCTCTAGTAGTAAGCAACTTGTGTGTAGTATATACAATTCACTTGATTGATGAGTTTAATACTGACAGAAAACAACTAGATATTATTAGGAAGATATATTTGTTTATCCCAAGTTTTAGCATAAACAATCTATAATCTTAGTAATATTATTTTAACTCAAATACTCTAAATGTCCTGAACAAAATTTCCATGAATAATATAAACTTTTATTAAGTTAGTAATTAATTTAAAAATATTTCTGGAAAGGGCTAAGAGAAAATCTTCAACATGGACCAATGAGACAGCTCAGCAGGCAAAAGACCCTTGCTGCCAAACTTGGAGACCTGAGTTTGATCCCTGGGACCCATATGGTAGAAGGAGAACACTGACATACAGTTGCTTTCTGACTTCTATGTCTACATGTGCATGCACACATGCACACATTCAAATATGAATACATAAATAAGTATAATTTTTAAAGTTAAGAAATTCTACAACATAACCACATTCAATATTATGCAAGGACAAATAGCAAGAGGCTTTTTTAGATGCAGTTTCATTACTTCCAGGCTGCAGAATTAACTATTCCCATAGTTTTGTATAATAACATGCCTTAATGAAATATATTGTAAACACAAGTATTTAACTGAGAGAAAACATTAGCCAAATTTTAATTTCCATAAACAAAAGATGTAGAACTTAGCTGCTAAGAGATAATGCCTTGTATAAACATATTTCAATTTATTGCCTAGTATCTGCCAAAATCATGAAACTAACCCCCCCCAAGCCACACATCTCAGCCAGAAACAGCAACACTGCCGATTCTAACAGCTTTAGTAAATGTCGCAACCCTAACCAGAAGAGATCTCCAAAAGAAAACAGTCCCCATGCCTTGTCTGATCTCAAGCACACTTGAGAAAAATCAACCAAAGAATCAATGTCACATGCAAACGGCAGCATGGGCTAAGAATCAGATGGTGTAAAAGGGGTGATCCCCAAAAGGATCCCAACTTCAGAAACAACCTGCGCTATAAGGCAAGACCCTGCCTTAAAAACAAAAACAACAGACAAAGGAAGGAAGGAAGGAAGGAGGGAGGGAGGGAGGGAGGGAGGGAGGGAAGGAAGGAAGGAAGGAAGGAAGGAAGGAAGGAAGGAAGGGAGGGAGGAAGGGAGGAAGGGGAGCAGAGGAGAGCAAACAAAATGATGTTTGGACTGGGGTATGCAGCTCAGGGTTAGATATTGCCAAGCATGTGGGAGGAAGTCCTGGATTCCCAGAAATGCAGAAAAGTACCACTCCCATTGCTCTAAACAAGTATCAGAGCAAAGACCATGTTTATTGTGTAGGGAAAATCTCGGTACTACCTGTTATCATTAGAGGCCTCCCTTGAATGTTAAAAAGTGCTACTTGTCTAGTGACCAGCCAGTTCTTATGGGAAGAAAACACTTAGTCTCAAAACAGCATTATTTTTTTTCTGATTGACCAAAGCAGAATATTTTTTTTTTCTAGGTGACCAAAGCAGATCTGTTCCCTTCTACAAACATTGTCTGGATATTATATACTTCTTTCTGTGTTGTTAGCTTGTTAGTATTAATAGACTAGAAAAGAATATATCAGTTGTTTCGTGAAACTAGCAAGTTTTTATATATTAATTTTTATTATTATTGTTTTATGTTTTAAACACAAAAGACACAAGTTCAGAAGTGAAGGACAGAATCTGGGCCTAGTAGCACATGTCTAGAATCCCGGCTCAGGAGGGAAGATAGTTCTGGGCCATCTTCATTTACATGGCAAATTTGGGGCTAACACTTAAGAAACCAAAAGGAAAAAAAAAAAGTAACAGTCAGTTCAAATGTGCTTACTCAGTTGAGCTTCATGCTGAGGACTCTGGTGCTGGCACTGCTGTGAGCGTCTATAAATTATCTCTCCTGCCCTGAGGGCCTGCTTAAATAATCTTTCAGCATCTACTATGGTTGTTGCTTCTTCTTCGGCCAGTAGAACATAGGCAGTGGCACAACTGTAAAGCAAGCAAGTTGAGGCATGTTAAAAACAGTGGGGAAGCCCTCATTTCTCTTGGACAGGCCCCTTGTTATGGAATGTTTCCATTATCCCTACCTACACTTTCCATCTTTGAGGAGAATAACAAAACATTAGTGTTTTAACTTCTTAGGGATACACTCATACATTCATTATGTCCAACCTCACAATGTTTCTTCCACTCGTTATTTCCTGTCTTTTTTAAATTTCTATCTCTGTTCTCTGACCCTCTGTTTTCTTTTTGTGGAAGGGGGGAAAACTGAGCTACATTAAAAAGTTGTTTTGAAGAGTATTTGTAAGGACCACACCGCCCACTGGTCACACCTGTTCCCAGGTACTGCCTGCTCTGTAATGGCCTCATCACGTGGGCAACTGTGGGAGTGCAGACTGGGAAGACTCCCTTAGCTAGGAACCTCGTGTGTCTGATCAGAGACAGTCCTACACTAAGCCTTTCTGCAAACCCAAGTGCTCGCTCTGTGCCGTGTCTTGGGCTTACCCACTACAAGTCTGCATTGCAATCCCTCCTCTCACATACCTAGGCTCACCCACACACCCATGTTTACCCCACACATCCTTCTCTTCACCCTGCTGAAACACAGAGATTTTTGTTTGTATTTTTCAAGTCAACAGCTGGCCAATAAAATAAACTACTTCTTGGCTTTGGACAAGAAAAAAAAAGTTTCCCTTTCATTCAGATAAATAATGAGAACATTTAGTCTGAGGACAATGTATTAGAGTTCTGCTTGTCTAAGCCTGCACAGTCCAGCATTCAAGTCAGTAGCTACAGGTAGTTACTGAACACTTGAAATGTGCTTAAAATGAACTGACATGGTATACTAGTATATATCAAATTTTTTAAAAATGAGAAAATGTAAAATACTTCATTGATTGCTAGGCTTTTAAAATATTGATCACACATGAAAACATTTTATATTTTGAATATAGATAACTGAAACACTCTAACTTCTTTTTAACTTTTTAAATATGGCTACTAGAAAATCTAAAAAGTTACATATATGCTTCACATACTCCAATTAAACAGCAATTACTGGCAAAAAACGAAAGGGCAGGCACAAAATACAGTGCTGGTGAGTAGCTGTCATCCACACCTGTAATCCCAACGCTTAGATCCCTGAGGCAGGAGGACTGTGAATTTGTGGACACTTTCACTATACAGGGTACCATGAACTCTGGGCTCTATGACAAGACCCTGTCTATTATGAAGAATAAAAGGAAAACATAGCTATCTTCAATTAGGGTCAAGAAGGGCCTTTCAGATATAAAAGTGCAAATTGTACCACTGAGGCATTTTTTAAATAGCACTGCAAATTTATATACATAATAACTTTACTAATCAACACATTTCTCCAATATATTATGTTAGATTTTTTTATAGGACATTAGATATACTGCTAGTTTAAGCACTAAATATCCTACTTGCCATTCCAAAAACAATTTCAAATTCTTGTTGTTTGCAACAATTATGTTCTGCAGTCCAGGCTAGCCTTGAAGTCTCATTCTCCTGACTCCACTTTCCAAGTGCTGGTGATTACAGATGTTTGTCACAGTGCCCATCATCAAATATCCATATCTATTGCTTTGTTTCAGATGCTTTTAAATAAACAGGATAGAAATATTTTTGTAGGACTGGGGATATAGCACAGTGGTAGAGCACTTGCCTAGCATGCTTGAGGCTCTGGGTTCGATCCCAGCACTGCAAAACAAAACAAAACACCACTTTTATAAAGACCTTGATAGATAAAATTGATAAAAATAGAATCTAAGTATAAACATAATTTTATTTTATTACTTAGTTTTGTGGTGCTGGGGATAAAACTCAGGAACTCACTTGATAGGCATTGTTTACCATTAAGAGACATCCCAGCTTCTAATATAAATTTAAATTACAAGCCAGGTTTGGTGGCACAGGCCTGTAACCCCAGCATCACCGAAGGCTGAGGCAGGAGAGTCACAAGTTCAAGGACTGCCTAGGCAAATTAATAAGACTCTGTCTCTAAAAGTGGGAAAAAGAGGGGGAGCTAGAAATGTAGATCATGGATAGAGCATTTCTCTGGGATGTGCAAGGACCTGGTTCTACCCCCATTACCACCAAAAACCACAACAAATCACGTTATAGTTTATAGTTCGTGCTCCTTGGCAACTCTGCCTTCTATTCTTGCATTTAGATATGTTATTACAAGAAATTAGTCCTATGCATACCTAATGACTTTCTTTGGTCTTAAACTGGGGTTAAATTCACATACCAGTGTAAAAACTTATTTTTATTTCATGTATTTATTTTTGCTTATTATGTGTGTCTATGTGTACACCATAGCAAACATGTGGAGGTCTGATGATAACTTGTAGGATTCGGTTCCCTCCTTCTACCACATGGGTCCTGGGGATTGAAGTCAGATTATCAGCTTAGCTCCAGGCACTTTTACAAGCTGAGCCATCTTGCAGGCCCACCAGAGTAATACATTTTCAATTGCAGAACTCTGAAATGTTTAATATATTCTCAAGGTTGTACAACTGTAACTGGCACATAAAGCATGTCCATTACCCCCCAAAGCACCATAACCATTCAGCATTTCCATTGTCTCTCCTACGTCCCCACCGACAGTCACAAATCACCCCTTTAATAGGTCCTTTGGTACACAAAGGCTTTGGTTTTAATGAGACATGTTTACCTTTATTGCTTGTGCCTTTGCTGTCTATTAAACCGCTGGAAAATCTAGGTGCATAAGACCTCCCTACCTTTTCTCACCTCTCCTCTCCTCCCTTGATTTTCTCCCCACCCCTTTTCAGGGCAAAACTGCAGGGCCTCAAGCATACTAGGCAAGTGCTCTACCACCAGCTTACATCCCTAGCCCAATCCATGTTTACATACAAGAGTTTATAATTTAGTTATTTAATTTTTAATTAACTGATTTGCTTATGTGGGTAGGGGTCCAATTTCCAGCTTGTAGACCTGACTATCTAACTATTTTAGTAGTATTTGTTAAAAACATCTTCTTTTCTTCCATTGAATAGCCTTGGCATCTCCATCAAAAATCAACTGAAAGTCCATAGACATTTGAGCTTATTTCCAGATTCCCAATTGGCATCCATCAGTCTAGGTGTGTAACCTTCTGGTTTAGCCATCTAGTTTTGTAGTAAGTTTTTAAATTGGAAAATATGAGTCTTCTAGTGCTGTTCTAGGAATATTTTTGGCTACTTAAGAGTCTCTTGCAACAACACGCAAACGATAAGACCAGCTTGTCCATTTCTGCAATTTTAGTTATTTTTTATTTTGTAAATGTAGCAGTGTTTTGCTTGCATGTATATACCACATGCATGGAGACCAATAGAGGATATTGACTCCTGAGGAAGTGGCATCAGATGATTATGAGCTGCCATGTGGGTGCTGGAAACCAAACCAGGGTCCTCTGGAAAAGCAGACAGTGCTGTTAACCACCAAGCCATCTCTCCAGCCCCAGTAGTTGTAATTTTAATAGGGGCTACATTAAATCTGTAGACTGGAAGAGCACCGACATTTTAGTTAATGATAGTTAATTTGTATTATACATGAACAGAAGATTCCTTCCTACTTGTTTAGGTCTTTTATTTTAACTATTTGAGCACTATTTTGTGGGTTTTTAAGGATTTTTAAATTACTTTGCAAGTACAGGTGTGGCATACTTATGCCATTACACGTGTACAGGAGTCAGAAGGTGACTGCTGGGAGGTAGCTCACTCACTTCTAGGGTGAAGCTTAGGTCAGCAGACCTTCATCTCCCCACCTGTCTTCTAAGTCTCCAAGTCTCACACTTTCTTGGCTAATTTACCCCTAACCACTTTATTATGCTTGATGCCACTGTAAATGGTACTGTGTTTATCACAACTGTTCAGAAATGAAGCTAACTTTTTACTCATACATTTTAAACCTAACTTATATGCACCAATAGGTTTCTGTTTGTGTGAATTTAAGGCTTTCTAAACATATGATCACATCACCTGTGAATAAAGACAGTTCACTTCTTCCTTTCAAATCCAGATGCTTTTTTCCCCTTTTCCTGTTCAACTGTCCTTTTTAGAATTTCTAATAACATGTTAAACAGAAATAGTGAGGGCAAACATCCTTGCCTTACTGATTTTAAACAAAAAAGTTTCTTTTGTTTTCTTTCATCACTAAGTGTCCTTAGATACAGGCTTTTTATAGATTCTCCATTATTTTGAGGAAAATTCTTTACATTTATGATATTTTCTTTAGTATTTATCATAAAACAATGTTGGGTTTGTCAAATACTGTTTTAATGAACTGAGGCAACTTTTGGGTTTCACACTTTGCTCTATTAATGTGGTGTGTTACATTATTAATGCAGTGCATCACATATTTTCATCATGACATGGTACTGAATTGCCAGAGGCTTTTTCTGCATCACCTGAGATAATCATTCAGATTCTTTCCTTTATAGGTTGAAATTCTTCAATTGTAACAAACCCCACTTGGTCGACATGCATAACACTTTCCAAATGCTGCTGGAAGTGGTGGCTATTACCTTGGTTTTGGCCATTATTTCTTCAAATAATATTTCTGCACTGTTTTTTTTCCTCTCCCATATTTTGGAGACTCCAATTATACACAGGGTGGCATGAATGTATTCCAAAGGTCTCATATTAGATCTCCATTTCTCTTCATTCCTTTAACAAAAGTTTCCTATTTCTTAGACTACCCAAGCTCAAGTGACCTCACACAGCTTTGCAGACTCTCTGTCTGCTCAGATATGTCACCAGAGCTCCTGCAGAACATTTTTATTTCAGTTGCACTTTCAATCCTAGGATTTCCTCTTAGTTCCTTATGTGCCTAGAAGCTCTTGCTGGAATTTAAAAATTGTATTGATAATTTTCTGATGATGAAACATCACGAAAGACCTTTCTTGTGGTCCTTTTTGCCTTTTTGAACAAATTTAAAATAGATGATTTAAAGTCTATCAAGTCAAAAGTCCAGATTTTGGGGACACATTTCCATGAATACCATTTCCATTTTTGTTCTATTGTTCTTTGAATGCTCTGTTTTGTTGTTTTATTTCATAGCTGTAGCCCAGAGCTCAGTTACAGCCTCCTGACTACTGAGATTAGAAGCATGTACCACCAGGGGTGGGGAGATGGCTCAGTAGCTAGAAGCACTGGGTGCTCTTCCAGACGACCCGGGTTCAATTCCCAGCACCCACATGGCAGCTCACAACTGACTATAACTCCAGACCCAGGGGATCTGATACACTCTCACACAGACATGCATGCAGGGAAAACACAGATGCACATGAAATAAATAAATCAATCTGAAAGAAAAAAGAGGTATATACCACCACACCCACATTCTTTGCATGCTTCATAATTTTTTGTTGAAAAATGAAATTTTTAACTCTAATATTCTGGCAAATCTAGAATCAGATTTTCTATATTCCCTCTTGTTGCTCTTATTGTGGTTTTTTTACTTAGCGGCTTTCCTGACGATTTTGTAACTTGTATATTCTTTGTTTTGTGTGAGCAATGAGGTTTGTGTTTGGTTAGCACAGTGATCAATTAATGATCAGATAAAGATTTCTTAACTATCTACAAAGTACAAAAACCAAGACTCCACAAGTAGGCATTTAGTGTATATATGTGTATGTGTGCATATATAGAAGTGTGTGTGTGTGTGTGTGTGTGTGTGTGTGTGTGTGTGTGTGTGTGTGAAGGCATAGATATATATGTGTGTGTGCAGAATCCTGGTCAGCATGTGGCTGTGACATCAGATACCACACCAACTGGGTCCCTTGTACAAAACAGTCAGTATGCCAACCTTGCCTCCATGCTTCAGAATGTCATGGGTGCCGAGGGGGCAGGGTGGTCACTGTCTCCCTTACCTTCTTACTGTAGCTCCTTTGCTTTTGTTTGAGCTGCAGCCTGGTGAATGGCCCTGATTTTTATAAGTACAGATCTGTACATGCCAGTGTAAGAAAAAGAAAAAGCAGCGTCCACACAACTTTATTCCAGAGCAGAGCTCATCTGGGTTGTTGCTACCATTCCCTTCTTATTCTTCTACTCTATGTCCACACTAGGGCACACTTGCAACATTCACTCAGGTATTTTACAACTATCATAGCTTTCATTTCCTACTTGTGCCCAACCTAAATGTTATCCAGACAGGGCATTCCCTACATAGTTAACATTTTTTT
The DNA here is from genome assembly GCF_907164565.1 of Psammomys obesus. NCBI lineage: Eukaryota > Metazoa > Chordata > Mammalia > Rodentia > Muridae > Psammomys > Psammomys obesus. The sequence goes on along the minus strand of NW_026585685.1, from coordinate 5,598,867 downwards.
AGTATTTTTGTCATAAAATGCTGTTGGATTTTGTCCATTTTTTTTTCATGAATTAAGATAATATATGGGTTTAAGAAGACTTGAAAACCAAATATTTTCTTCATGTGCCTAACTGTCAAAAATTGGGCCTTTGAGGCTCGCAGGAATTTGTGGAAGCTTTTCAAGGCCCTATTTACCAGTGTCTCATTCCCTAATTGTTCCTCATAAACTTTCTTGTTTGTCTATTTTCTTGTCCCTCTGTTTTATCCTTTGCATCATCAGACAGATATGCCTAATAACACATATTCTCTAAATATTTTCACCTTAGTATGGTCAATACAGAGAACTTCAAGGTAACTGTAATAAAGGCAAACCCTTTGAGCTGGTGCTTCAAGAACCATCATATTAATAAAAACCAACAACAATATCTCTGTTCCCTGGGATGATAAACCTATATCCAGCATGCTCATTTTGTCTTCAAGCATGCCATTGAGCTAGACAGTAGGACGGGAACTCCCTTATATTGAGGTAATTTCTACTTGACTTAGCAATCACTAGGTTACTTCAGTAAAGCTCTGATTATTTTACAGAGCCAAAAGGTCACTCACTCTCTTGTCAGCTGGTCACTAGTATTATTTTGCTCCCTCATGAGGGTCTTCTTACTGGTGATAAGAACGCTTCAAGAAAAACTCTAGCTTCATATTAGCCAGATAACATTCTTTGAATGATCCCATCTGACATTCATTTAGGAACTACTGCACTATATTACTTTGGATAAATGGCACTGATCTGTGCCATTCAAACACTGACTTGGTGTTTTATATTACTGTCTTAAGATATAAAGATAATACAGTGAGCTATGAAAGTAAATGCTGTTAACATGAACAAAAAAATTGACAGAGCTATTTTGCTAATTTTGAATCCTCTTTCCATGTCTCATAGCCCATTGCTGAGTATAAGTTCCCAGGACTAGTGAGTGCTTTAAATGAATGATTTAGATGAAAAATAAAACAGTGGCATAAATATTTAAGTGTCCTTTTAACTAATAAGTATTATTAGCATTCTTTATTAGTACTCTTTATTTTAAAAAGAACTTCTAAAATACTTTTATGTAAAACCATACAACAATTTATACTTTCAAAAGAAAAATAGAGATGTCAGAAACACTGCAAGTCTTATCTCTAGTGTGCAAGATAAGAATGGAGACTGCCAGTGTTCTGAATCTTACGAGCAGATAAAAGGAAATACAAAATTATTTGCCTGGTTGTTTTTAAAACAAATTTATGTTTCCAACTTACTCATTGTTTAACTCTAAAGCTTGATATGCTGCTTTGATGCGAGCTGGAGGATTTCTTTCCCTCCATGCCTTCTGCATAACTGTGGGAAAAATATTTCAAAGAGTGGATGAGATGGTAAACATAAATCATCTTACGTAAAATGCATGAAAGAATGAGCTAAAAGAATAAACAAAGCTTTAAATATCATGTTTTTAAACATATGAAACTGGGTTACTAGCTCACATTTACATGAGAATTTTATATTAAATCTGGACACTTTCCTTATAATAAAAATATTCTATGATCTATTTTCATGATAACATATAAAGTACTTAACTGAATTAATCACATCATTATTACACACAAACATTTATGTATCTAAGTGCATGCCAAAATTGAGTTTGAGTGACATTAGATTATAATAAACATCAAAGTGCTACTTTCATCATTCTGAAAAGGGTATATGGAACCACTAAAAATACACAAAAGCTTAAATAGTCGTTGTTTAATTGATGATTCATTATAGGAAAAATGTGTAGATGTGTATTTTCTATGAAAACTTGGAAGGAAGACTGGGATAATTTAGAATACAGCACATCTCTGGAAAACCTCACTAACCTAAGTTAGGATTTCTTTAGAATAATGGGATGGGTTTTGCTATCATTTACTGAACCAAAATGAAGACATCACACTACATGATGTCACTTAAAAGCTAAACAAATACACACACAAAGTAGATTTTCAAAACTACCTGGTTTAATTTACATTTGATAAGAAAAATGGAGAACTTATGAATGTTGACTTTGGAACAAAACCTCCAACTGTCCAGAAAGAAAAACGTGGAAAATGTTTGAATTTTCCTTTGGAAACAAAATATTAGTCTTGGCTCAGAAAATGAGACAATATATTCCACATGTGTAACAAAAATACATTTTTCATATCAAACATGTCACCAGCTAGCTGACAGCTAATGCTTCCTGAACTTGACAAAGTGATGCAAGGCAGCAATGCCTGATTCTGACCAGGTACAGAACATCAATCTGCCACAGCACTAAAATAGGATACAGAAACAGACTGTGATATTAGGCTTGTGAACCTGTGATGATAGGATTCTCTTCTATGAACTCTATATCGGCATTTGAGGTGATTATACAGCATTCTAGTATATAATCATAGTTTATCTAATTAATCCCCGTTCAATGGAAAGTTATTCCGAGTGCTAGCCTACTATAAAAACGTTGCACGCTATGTATAAACTTATAACCTTAGATCTTGGAAGATGAAAGCAGGAGGATCCAGAGTTCAAGGTCATCTAACATATGCAGAAAGTTTGAGACTAACCCGGGCTATATGAAATCCTGCCTCAAGCATAAAAATCAACAATAGAAAAACCATTATGATAACTATCTTTCAGCCAGGTATGGTAGTGAAAACTCTTATTCTAGTACTCAGGATGTTGAGACAGGAGGATCACTGAATTTGAAGCCAGCCAGGATTATATAGCAAGTACCAGGCTAGCCAGTGCTACAGAGCAAAACCCTGACTTAAACAAACAAGCAAAACTGTCTGGGAATAAAGTTCAGTGGTAAAAAACCTTATATGTGAGGTTAAGGCTCAGTTCTCAGTACTGCAATACAAAACACACAAAAAAGCAATCTTTTAGCTTCTTTCTTTGTATAGCCTACCAAATATTTCTTTGTAGAACACTTTAAAATAGGTACAGTCTTTAAAAGATTTTGGCTACATACTCTCCAACTCCACTCAATAAAATTAATTTGTACTTCGAGCCAGCATAGGAAAGTGACCATTTCCCCAATTTATTACCCTTCAAGCCATGTTGAGCATCTCAATACAAAACTCCAAAGTAGAAAACAGGAAAGCAAAAGTAGGGAAATCAACACCTGACTTCACAGGCTAGGCCACCGTCAGGATGCAGGTACAGTAAGAGGCCTACAGTAGCACAGGCTGTAATCCCAGAACTCGGAAGGCAGTGGCAGGGGATCAAGACCAACGCTGGCTACTTAAAAAGTAAAAGGCCAGTCCAGATTAAAGAAGCTCCCCCTCTAAAATTAAAAAAAAAAACAAAACCACAAAAGAAATCACTTTCCAACTTTGTGTATAAGGGATATATGAAAAAAGAATTCTGAGTTTAGATTTGAGTCTTATTCTCAAGATATATCATTATGCACATACAAACATCTCAAAAATTAAAATCTAAAAACCATGTCTGGTCCCTAGCATTTCAGACAGTGGATACTCAGTCTGTATTATCAATCTTAGTTAATTTAACGCATGAAGAAAATATCTTTTGTAATTTTATTTCTATTGAGTCTATATAATCCATCTTTAAGCATTTTTTTTCTTATTCTTGTATTTTCAAATCCTCTATCATTCCTGCCTTTCAACACAACCAAGGTGTTTCTAAGTCTAAAGTAAAAGGGGAAAGTACAAGTTAAAAAATGTATATATTTCCAGGCACGCCTATAATCCCAGCACTCAGGAAGGCAGAGACAGGCAGATCTCTGTGAGTTCGAGACCAGTCTGGTCTACAAAGGGGACCAAGGACAGCACTCAGCTACACAAGAGAAACCCTGTCTCAAAAAAACAAAAAAGGAGGGAGAAAGAAAAATTTATGTGTCTGTGTGTGTGTGTGTGTGTGTGTCCTAAGAATAATTTAAATCAAAATGCTGATCTCATGATATGTTTAAAATAATTAAAACATCCATAAAAACCCAATTCACTCAGACTTACCTATTTTTCAATTAATATCTGCAATATTCTCATAGGCACAAAAGAGAGCTGCACCTCTCTGCAGGTCAAGGCCTACAGATGTAAATGTCTACGAAGTACCAGAAGGAACCAAGTGCCAAGAGCACACACTGTGCGAGCAGAGCCGCCACTCAGCACTAGCTGAGCAGACAGTGACATAGGTCCACTGCTCTATTTCCCAACTTTCTTCAGAGCATAAATTTGAATGTTAGTAAGAAATCTCTTGGGGTTTTTGCTTATTTAATGTTTTGTCTTGCTTTTTGAGACAGGCCACCCAGTGTTGCTGGATGTATCCTCCCACCTCAACTTCTTTAGCAGCCGGGACAACACATATCTACAGCTCAGCTCCTGTCCTCATTTCTAAATATTCAATGTGAAAACAGACTTTCAAAGAGCCCTGCTGAGCAGCCATTGAGGGTATGCTTATTTTCAGACTTAAACCAGCAAGTCAATGAGATGAGAGCAAACTGCACTAATATAACGAGCACTAATGACAATAGGTCAAGAAAAACTTGCCGCATCTTACTCACATGCATGCATAAAAACTACTGATGTACATACAACATTGCTTTTATGTGAGTGTCTGAAGGGATAAAAAAGGAAACTGACAGTTCACCTGAATTCTCACTCAGCATAGTTAGCCTGTGAGTTCAGAATTTAACTAGATTACGCACACCTCTGGAAGTACATAAAACTGCAAGGATGACATACTACGTAAAACCAAAATGACACATGTGGTCTTAAGAAAATCGATATCAAAAGCCTCAACTTATTAAAAGTTACATGACTCTTTCCTATAGCTGACAGAATGTGAAAAAATGCTCCTGTGACTAGCCTATTTATCCCTTCCTACCTAACCACGATCACTGACCCCCTCGCCTAGAGGTGCGCTCACTTCCAGCTTACAAAAGAAAGGCTTGCTCCTTGGCCATTCTAAATCTTCCTAGATTCAGTGTGTATGAACAGCTCAAAACCTCTAAGGGTTGAGAATACAATGCAGTTTAGATTTGGAGCAGTCAATTTGGGTGATGGGGGTATTTATTTGTTTATTTATTTTTGAGGTAGGGTTCTCCTGCCTCAGCCTTCCAAATATTAGGATTACAGGCATGAACCCAGCTGAGGATAGCCATCCCAAACCCAGGCACCTGAGAATCAGGATTCCTGCCTTTTACTTGTCTTTGAGTAGTGAAACTTCGAAGTGAGGAACAATATTCTTCCGCATGGAGGTGTAGCTTCCTTGTTAGAAAGGCTGCCTAGCATGCAGGAAGCCCTGCAGTCAATGCCAGCACCATGCAAAGTGGGTGTAATCCTAGCACTCAGGTAAACGCAGAAAATCAAAAACTCGAGGTCATCATCAGTTCGTAGGGAATTTAAAGCCGTCAGCCTGAGCTACATGAGAATCTTTTAAAAATGAGAAATCGATAGACAAACAGACAGACAGATAGATAGATAGATGTAATATTTGGTTCCTAGAAGCTTTGAATTAAGGAGTGATAACCATGTGTGTTAGTCCCATTAGCACCCCTCCTCTGTCATTTAAAAAACTGCATTACTCCTAAGGGAGGGTCCTTACAAGATGTCAAAAGAGTGAGCTGGCAAGGAATAACAGAATCAAGTGACAAGTGTTAGGCAAAGCTCAAAAAATTCATCTTCTCATAATCTTAATTCAGAGCTAGATTTCACAGTCCTAGAAACCTGGCTGAGGACAACCTGGGCTACAGAGAAGACCTTACCTTGCACAACAAAAACAAAAAGCAAAAAATTTCATACGTAAGAGAAATGGTTACGATGGAAACGTTGGCATGTCTATATGAACTGAAAAATAGAGAATGGGGTAAGATTTCTCTGTCAGTATGATTTGATTGATTGGCTTGAGAATGAAAACACCCAATTAGGTCATTAAAGGGCATATTCCATTTTTTTTTTTTAAGATTTATGTTTAGTACTCTGCATGCCAGGGAAGTGCATTAGCTCCCATTATAGATGGTTGTAAGCCACCATGTGGTTGCTGGAAATTGAACTCAGGACCTTTGTCTGAGCCATCTCTCCAGCTCCCGTAAAGGGCATATTTTAAAGAGAAAAAAAGAGCTAAGTATGTAGCTGTTAAAGACTTGACAAGAATAAAATTAAAGTATATCATAACAGTGAGATGTGGTGGCACACCCCTTTAATTTCAGTACATGGGAGGCAGAGACAGGAATACCTCTGTGAGCTCAATGGCTATCCTGTTCTATATAATGAGTTCCAGGACAGCCAGAGCTATACAGTGAGACCTGCCTCAAAACAAAACAACAACAACAACAAAACCAAAACAAACAAAAAAGAAATACACTATAACATTCAGAATCTCATGGCTAAATATAATTCAAATTTATCTAAAATGGCTATGTGGAAAAGTTGCAAGAATAGTAAAAGACTCGCAAGCATAAACTAATTAAAGCTATGTATATATTCACACACACACACACACACACACACACACACACACACACACAAGATAAGCATTCAAGAAGAAAGGAACTTACACTGGCATATATTTGCAAATTCCAAGTGTGTGGGAGGCTAAGGCAGGAGGTTCTAAAAATGTGAGCCAATCTGGACTATGTAAGAAGGCCCATTCATAAAAAACAAAAGACTTGTATAAGGTTTACTACTATTAGAGTGTTTGTTCCTATAGTTTTCAATGGAAAATGGTTATTATCAAATTCTTAGCTATAATTCAGTGAGAAATGCAAGCATCTATTCTGGCATGCACACACAGGTAAAACCTTCTGATTTTCATGGTATACATTAAAATATAGGGAATACTGGTTTATTTTTTTAAATGTCTATATTTTCTAATATGCCAAAATTATATTCATTGCAATTATTTAACCTTATGAAGCTTAAAATGTATGAAAAGGCTCACAGATTTTCAAAATTTTCTGGAACTGTTCAAACAGAAATGGTTTAAAAAGCCCTGAGAGCTGTCTGAGGAGCTTGGGGTTGTTTGCAATCCGGCCTGTGAGAGGAGATGAGGTTTGATTCTCTAACATTAATGGACAATGCTGCAGTTTCCCTCAACACACACACTTTGCTGTGACCATGAACAGTGAGCAGTCATACATGAAGCACTTTTTCTCCTCCTCCTTGGCTTTTCTGCTGCCACCAATCCTTAGCATAGTTTATTCACCAACAATGGGACAGAATGCTCTCACTTCAATGGTAAGAAACTGGCTTTCTTCAGACGCTCACTGCTGATTCCTCTTCTCACAATGCAGCCAGCTGAAGCAGGAGCAGTGCAGTGGTTGAGAGCTATAATTGAGTTTGAAGTCCAGTTTTATCACTTAGTTGTGGGTGCCATGTTACTCAACCTCCTTTTGCCTCAGTTCCCATTTGCTCATTCATTCATTCATTCATTCATCCATCCATCCATCCATCCATCCATCCATTCATCTGGGATTGAGACAGTCTTACACTGTAGCCCCAGCTGACCTAGGACTATGCAGCCCAGGCTGCCTTGAACTTCACACAATCCTCCTGCTTAAGCCTCCAGAGTACTAGGATTACAGGCATAAACCACCATATCCAGCTTAGCTGCTTCTTTTTAAAAGGCCTCTGATAATAGCTCTTTATCTCATAGTGTGACTGGGAAGATCAAATTAGTACACATGCTGTCCATGTGTTAATTATTATTAATGAAATTACTTAAGTGTGTGATACCAATGCCATCCATCCATCCATTATTAATCCATTCATTCATAATTGCATCAAAGAATATATTAACATATACTATATTATAAGAGCTTTCAGAGGAGGCATCTTTAAGAATCTAACTAGTGATTCATCACGCAGATAAAGCAAAGCTATTCAAAGTAGTGCAAAGTTGAGGGAAATGGCTCTGTCTCTAGGTTGTACACTCCCTTTGCCACTCCCTGGTACTGATCTCAGACCCACGGCTTCACAAATGCTCTGAAAGCCCATACCACTAAGCTACATTCCCAGCCCGTAATACTGTTCTGTAGGGAACAGCTTAAAGAGATCTAAACACAAACACTTCTATAAGCTACCGCATTACAAGAATCTTCTTGACTAGAATAAAGCATACCGTATGTTTCTTCTACCTATCATTCCTCAATTGTCATATCTTCCCTCTCCCTGTTTGTGTGTGTGCACACATACATTCATGAGTACATGTGCCGAGGTCAGAGGGCAATCTTGGGTGTTGGTTCTCACCTTCCACATTGTCTATGGTAGGCTATGGTAGAGTCTAGTTGTTCTAGCTGGCTTTTGAGCTTCTGTGTATTCCCCTGCCTCTCATCTGCCCAGGGGAGTGTATGGATCACAGGTCTGTGCAGGACTATGTCCACCTTCATGCAGGTTCTAGAGACCTCACCTCATGTTATCAGATCTGCACCCTAAGCACTTTACTCAATGGGTAATCTCCCCAGGCCATGCTCTATTGTCAGGTAATTGTTTCCCAGACCAAAGCAATGTATACTATTTTCTGCTATATTTGATCTAATTTTTTTTTTTTTCAAAACAGGGTTTCTTGTATACACTTGGCTGTCCTGGAACTAGCTCTATAGACCAGATTGGCCTTGAACTCAAAGAGATCTGTCTGCCTCTTATTTCAGAGTGCTGAGATTAAAGGTGTGCCCCACCACCATCTGGTTCTGAAATTGTTTTTTAATTAATAAAATCACATAAAACATTTAAAATTCTTATAAACTAGTTATTAATTTCATTTATAAGTATATTTTAGTTTAATTTAAACTGAATTTCTTATCTATAATATAAATAATTCCAATCTAAGTAACTTTATGTTATCATACACAGCTCTAAAGAACACTTGAAATAATTTTCACAATCACTATCTGTAACATGAATACGTACCTGTGTCTGAAGGGCGTAAAAAGTCTGTTTCACAGGTGAAAAAGGTCTGGTGATCCTGGGCGGACAAGTTCATGTCATAGTAAGTAAGTGGCTCTTTACCCGTCACCCAAGTGTATCTGTAGCAAACACAAGATGTTTACAGACACTTAAGTCATAAAAATAAGTGATTACAAGTTCTATTTCAGGGTGTTTTTAAAGCGTATATCAGTAAGGGGTAAAAAAGTACTACTCTATGGTTCAATAGTAAAACACTAAAACAGGAAAAAATAAATAGTTCAGCCTGGCATGGTTACTCATGCCTATGAGTTTGAGGCCAGCCTACACCATATAACAAAATTCAAGATAGCCTGAGTTACAATATGAAACCTGTCTCAAAAACAAAATAAACCAATAAGTTATTCAGCAAAATGTTCTAAAAACTAGATACTAAATATAAATGTTTCAAATAGTAAAACATTCTCATAAAGATTGATATGGATACTATAAAAGGAGGCTACAGGAGACCCTGTTTTAAAATAAACCAACAAAGGCTGGGCATGTTGGTCCATAACTTTAATTCCAGCACTAAGAAGGCAGAAGCAGGTAGAGCTCTGTGAGTTTGAGGCCAGCCTGGTCTACATATTGAGTAACAAGACAGCCAGGGGTATATAGAGAAATCTTGTTTCAAAACAACAACAACAACAAACACACAAACTAGCAAAAATGGTCATGGTAAGCAAATGCACTCTGATGTGGCAGAGACAGATAGATCTCTATGACTTCAAGGCCAACTTGGTGTATATAAGAGTTCCAAGACAGCCAGGGTTGCAGAGTGAGCCTCTATCTCAAAACAACAACAGAAACAGAAGGAAGAAAAAAAAAAAGAAAAAAAGCCCCAGGACCTCTATCACAGAAGAGAAGGCAGAAAAAAACTGTAAGATATGAACAACAGGGAGGAGACCTGTGAAATGCTGTCTTACGGCCATGATCCTCATGAACTCGCATAAGACTGAGTCAATAAACTTTCATTCATAGATGGGAGAGGGGCTAATGGGCCTGTCCTGCCCAGAGGAGTTAATGGCAGTCAAGGGCTTTGGGAGGAACCACTGGTGACTTCTCATGATCCAGTGGATAAATCCAGTGGGTCACAAAAAAAACAAAACAAAACATGGAAGCAGAATTGAGACTTAGTGGGAGGAAGACAATAAGAGAACATGAAAGGATCAGCCTGACCACATGTATTATATACATTTATAAAAATGTCAAACAAGAAATTTTAAAGAGATGTTATTTCCTTTAATATTAAAAGAAGTAAACACGGTGACGATGATACCTACTCTTGAGCTAATCGTTCACTTTAATATAGTCATTATCTCCAATTAGAAGAGGCTGTAATCTATTTATAAAAACAAGTGTTCCACAGTACTTTTACTCTAAGACTCACACCACACTTATACTGAAAGGAAATGTCTTACCTTCTATATTCTGCTCCTCTAAAGAGGTTTAAAGGGTTTCTCCAGACCTTACACTCTAAAAAACAAGATGAAAGAGTAATTTAATCAAATACAGGTAAATTTCCATTAACCAACACTGTTGATTCTTTGCTCTAAATATAGTCCAATCATAGACACCACAAATATGAAAGAGGTATACTTCACCCTTGCTTTCTGGAAGCACAGAATCAAATACAGTTATTGTTGTATTTCTGTCTCAACAGTGTTTAGTTTATAACTCAGTTACAACTCTTCCTGTTTAACAATGTAGTTATCAGTTCTTTTCAGTTTCCTCTCTAAAATAGGATCTACTAAAACTTCATCCACTCTTACATTCCTAGATACTCTCACAGATTCCGGAACTAACCTCTATAGCATGAGAATTAGTCACATAAACAACCACCTGAACTATGTGACATGTACTATACTAGACCTGTCTTATTCCAAGACCCAAGACCCTTTAAAAAAAAAAAAGTAGTCTATCACAGAAGATTTTAGAGCAAATGACATTTGAACTAACATTAAAAACCTAAAAGAATTGAGGCTGCTCTTAACTCAGTGGTTAAGAGCACTGGCTGCTCTTCCAGAGAACCTGGGTTCAATTCCCAGCAACCATATGACATCTCATACCTGTCTGTAAATCTAGTTCCAGGGCTTCTGAGACCCTCACCTAGATATACATGTAAGCAAAATACCAATGCACATAAAACAAACAAAAAACAAAAACAACAAAAAAGCCTAAAAGAAGAAGCTTCCAGACACAGAACATTCCAAGCTGAGGCAGTATAAGCTATACATTGAGCCTAGAGAGATGGCTGGTGTGTAAAATGTTTGCTGTACAAGCATGAGGTCCCAAGCAGATCACTTGCACCTGCATAAGAGTCAGATGAGGCAGCGTGCTTCTCCATACTAGGGAGGTGAAGACAGGTAGATCCTGGGGGCCTGACAGCCAGCCATTCTGGCCTAAATGAGCTCCAAGCACATCATGAGACCCTATCTCAAAAAATAACATGTAGGGGGCTAGAGAAATGATTTGGCACTTGCTACTCTTACAAAGAAGCCTAGTTTATTTCCCAGAACCCATGTGATAACTGACAAACATTCATAGTTCCATTTCCAGGGGATCTGATGCCTTCTTCTGATCTCCTTGGGCACCAGGCACACACATACCTGCATTAATGTCTACATATTAAATATTAAAACAACATAAATAAATCTAAAAAAATGAGGTAGTAACCTATAGGTTGTTTGTGCATGCATGTATGGGACACTTATGTACACATACATATACACACACACAACTGTAGGGCATGCTGAGGAGGACCCGTCATGGTGGCTCACATCTGTAATCACAGCAATTGAGTTGTCCATATTTCAGGCATGCATCTCAAAACTCTTCAGCCCTAGACAGGCTTAGAGATAGTAGGTTTTTTTGCTGTCTTTGAGAAGTAGTGAGACGGAGAATCCTCTCCCCTTTCTCTTCTTATAACAATCCTATTAGATTAAATGTTTACCTTCATGATGTCATTTAACCTTTATCCTCTTGTATGAAGACGAGCGTTCCTTCAAACTTAGCTAAGGATGACTTTCAACCCCTGATCCTTCTGCCTCAGTCTCCCACATGCTAAAATGACACAGCTGACACTTTTTGTTTGGTGGTGCTGGGAACTGAACAGGCCTTATTTATGCAAGGCACTTCTGAACAGTGTAGGCTGAATTAAGAGAAGTGAGGGTTTTTCTTTTTCCTACTGACTAAAAGGTAGATATTATGGCTAAAACCAGAACAAGTACCTTGGACCACAAGTTAAAAACTGTATCTGGGGGGCTAGAAAGATGGGTCAGAGGTTAAGAGCACTGGCTGCTCTTCTAAAGGTCCTGAGTTCAGTTCCCAGCAACCACATGGTGGCTCACAACCAACTATAATGAGATCTGGTGCCTTCTTCTGGAGTGCAAGTGTACTTGCAGGCAGAACTCTGTATACATAATAAATAAATAAATTTAAAAAAAAAAACTGCATCTGGCTGGGCATTGTGGTGCATCCTTTAGTCTCTAAAGGTGGAGACAGAAGGATCTCTGTGAGTTTGAGATCAGCCTGGAATATAGAGTGCCAGGCCAGCCAGGGCTATATAGTGAAACTCTGCTTCATTGAATAAACAAACAACTGTGTCTAGAGATGACAGGCTATAATTAGACTTTGATGATAACTCTGCTCTATACTAGGCACGGGTTAACTATATTTATAGGAAAAAAGGCTGTCTCCGTGTTTTTTTCCATTTGGACTATAATGACAAATTACCACAAATTGAGTATCATAAAAATAACAGAATTTATTTCTTTAATTTATTTCTTCAATAAATTTAATTCTTATACTTTTGGAGGTTGGCAAATCCACATTCAAGGTGCTGCAACATTTAGTGCCTAGTGCTAGGCACTAAAGATTCCCTTTCTGGTTTGTGAATGGAACTCTCTTGCTATTTCCTCATCAAGTGACAGGAGTAAGTAGCTCTCTGGGATCTCTTTCCTTAGGATATGAATTCTATCCATGAGAGTTCTACCTTTGTGATCTGATCATATCCCAAAGCTCGTTTCTTTTAACTTCATTACATATGAAGGGGACATGAACACACAAACTACTGTATTCTGTTGTTGAGACTGACTTTCTTATCCTCTGTAATGAAATCAATCTTAATTACACAGTTCTAAAAGCACCAAAAAAGTAATCACCTGATAGATGGTGGTGTCTGAGGGTTTCACTTTCTCTGTTGCTGGCAGGAGAACCCGGCTCTGAAATGTTACTCTCTGTTCCTCCCATTAGTGGTCGCAAATGGCTTATAGACACTTGCTCAATAAAAGATGTGCCATGCTTATGGAAATACCACCATTCAAATATCTATGACAAAGAGAAACATTTTTCACTTGAAATGCAATTCATAAATTGAAATGAAAGAGATGTTCCTATTCAATTCAGCACTTTAAATGCATAATCTGTTCTTGGGTGGGTGAAGTGCAAGCAGAAGAAAAAACCCAAACCCAAGATTCCCTAAACACAGAATACAGATGCGATGTAAAAGTGAAATACCTTTCTTATGGATATGTCACGAAGTTCAGACAAGCTTAGGCAACATTCTACACTTGTTAAAGACATTAAAGAATACTAAGAGTGAGTCAGATGTGATAGCACATGCCTTTACTCTCAACTCTTTTAAAAATTTATTTTTTTTAATTAATTATAATTTATTCACTTTGTATCTCAACTATAGCCTCCTCCCTCCTCCCCTCCCAATCCCATCCTCTCTCCCTCTTCTCCTCCCCAAGAGTGCAGGGAATCTTATGAAAGAAGGGGGAGATATAAAGACCTGGAAGGGACAGGAGCTCCACAAAGAGAGCAACAGAACCAAAAAATCTGGGCCCAGGGTTTTTTTCTGAGACTGATACTCCAACCAAGGACCATGCATGGAGATAACCTAGAACCCCTGCACAGATACAGCCCATGGCAGCTTAGTGTCCAAGTGGGTTCCCTACTAATGGGAACAGGGGCTGTCTCTGACATGAACTCAGTGGCTGGCTTTTTGATCTCCCCCCTGTGGAGGCGGGCAGCCTTACCAGGCCACAGAGAAAGACAATGCAGCCAGTCCTGAAGAGACCTGATAGACTAGGGTCAGATGGAAGGGGAGGAGGACCTCCCCTAATCTCAACTCTTATGAGACAGAGGTGGGAGAATCGTAAATGCCAGGCCAACACATGCTACAGAGTGGGACATTTCAATACAGAAAGAGAGTATCTAATCGATAACGTAACTCTTCATGCATGTTTCACTGTCATCTGATTCGACCTGCAGCATAATTAACAACCATTTTAAAGCAATTAATACTAAACTAGGATCAAACTTCCAAGCTTTATACTAGATCCACTATTTATTAACTGTGTGTACTGGGCAAGACAATTAATATCAAATATCTCAGAGCCTCAGTTTCCTCACCTAGTAAATTTAACTAACAAGAATCCTAAGAAAGTGCTTTCTGAACTAAAAGTACTACTGGTCTAATGATATGAACATGGGTTGAGACAAGTTCTTCCCCAGGCTGAACTATTTAAAAATCAGGATATTTATTCATTGTATTTCTGTGTCTTATGTTCATAAATACAAACTAAACTCTCTATTTTGAGACCTTATCTCAAAGATTTTAAAAAGGTAAAAAAAAAAAAAACACTGCACTTTTTACTAAAGCTGTATAGCACCACCTACAGATGAGAAGAAAGAACAGGAAAAATGGCATAATAAATAATACTTTTATATGTAGCAGAATTTTCCTAAAGCATACAATAAGAAACACTAGACTGTAGAGATGCTAATGAAGAACGTATTTTTCAATATTTTTTTAAATTAAAAGTAGTATCTTATTTGAAGAAAAAAAAAAAAGTTAAAATCAAATCGGGTCTCTTATTGTGTGACTTCCGGAATAACAGCCAAAACTCAGTCTATGCTCCCTGAGCCTAATTCTACATTACAAACTTCTACATGTATTATCTCGATTAGTTCCTACTGTGAAATGAATACTATTATTTCCCCATCTACAGAGAAGATATTGTCTTCACTAAGTGAGTAAGTGAAAGCTAAATTCCAGACACAAATTATAGCCTGCCCAATGCTGTCAAAATTAAAATGTTGCAAGGTTTTAAATAAAGCCTGCATATTCAGGGGCTGGGATAAAGTTCAGTTGTAAAGTGCTTGCCTAGTACACACAAAGCCTTAGGTTCTGGCCCCAGCACTGCATAAACTGTACATGATAGGTTATAGTTGTATAGCAAAAGGAAGACCAGGCAGTCAAGGCCACCCTGGACTACAGAGTAAGTTCAAGCCAACTAGCTTACAAGAGATCCTGTTTCTAATATAAATAAATTCTGTACATTCAGATTTTCTTGAAACCATTTGAAAAATCAAAAAATTTGATAACAGTAGTTGTACATAACCCATTTCATTAATTCCAGTGTGAAGGATGGATGCTTACATGTATGTGTATGTGTATGCACACGTGTGCAGAGGCCAAGTGTCTCTTCAATTACTCTACCTTACTTTCTTTTTTTGTGTGTGGGGGGGTGAGACAGGGTTCCTCTGTAGCCTTGGCTGATCTGCCTGCCTCTGCCTCCCCAAGTACTGGGTGGCCCAAGGTGGGCACCACCACACCTGGCTTTCCCTTACTTTCTGAGATAAGATCTCTCACTTAATCTGGAGTACACTCATTTGGCTGGTTTAGCTGAGAGTAAGCCCCAAGGACCCTCTTGACTCCACCTCCCAGAGCTGGGATAACAGGTATGCAAGCATCCCCAACTTTTTATGGGAGTCTGAACAGATCTTCATGTTTATGTGGCAAGCATTTTACTGACTAAGTCATCTCCCCAGTCCCTCATTCATTTTGAAATAATAATGTAGGCCCTTTGATCCATCTCAACCAAGTATTACAGTACATGGGTCTTTTTAACCATTACACTGGGGTGTGTGTGAAGCATGCAAGCAAGCATGAGTATAGGAGCTGGCTCTCTCTTTTCACCATTTGTGTCCAAGAGATTAAACTCAGGTTATCAGTCAGGCATGGCTGCAAGCACCTTTACCTGCTGAGCCTTCTGCCATCCCTGGATACAAGGTTTTAATACATAATAAATGAAGTCGGGCATGGTGACCCACCCTTGCAATCCCAGCACTCAGGAGGTAGAGGCAGGAGAACCACCTTGGGTTCAAGGCCATTAGGCTACATAATGAGACCCTATCTCAAAAAGAAACCTAATATATAATAAGTACTACTTACCACTCTCTAAAAGAAGAGAAGGAAACATGGCATTTCTCAAACTTGTTTCTCTAGGTAACTTTTTCCAACTATCAAACATATTTTGGGAATCCTGGTGAACACTTATAAATAAATACACACATAAATGACCTTTAAATGAGAATCAAAATAGGGATGAAGAAAATAGAAACTACTTACAAATATTAGTCCAGATATCAAAGAAGATGTCCCTGTGAGTGCCACATAGAACTTGGGTGTCAGTGAACTTAAAAACCCTGTCACTGTTAAGAAAGAAAAACATCAAAGTTTTTAAAAGGTACAAATTTGAGGTACACTGCAATTATGCAAGGATCTTTAGATGGGAGTAAGTAGTACAGATGTTTGACTTCTGGTAAGGTTATGTCCAATTAAGCTTATAAATTAAAAATGCTGCAAGGAAAAACTGCAGGTTACATCTTTAACCTTCCAATTGCCACAGCTTAGCAGCATACTGCCTTGGCCAGAACTGGGTGTTTACTCTCCACATTGATGAGCGGAGAGTGGGAAGCAGTGGCTTACTGCTGCAGCCCAGCATCATGGACATCATGTTGCTAGTTCAGAAAGAGATCAAAATTCAAAAATTCTACCAAATACAGATAGTTTTTCCACTTTGCAGAGCTCAAAAATTCTAAGCTGACCACCCTGTTAGTAACTGCCTATATTAATACATAAAGTGAAACTTATTTGGAAAAAGTTATAAAAACAAAAGGTATAAAGTGACTTTAAATCCCCATTGTCTTATATCTTAAGAATCTTCTCATGTATATAAAAACAACTACACTGTTGCTTAGTTAAATAAGAAGTAAACCATAATAAGGCTTAGCATGTACGTGGCCCTAGGATCAACCTCTAGGGTCAAAGAAAGAGAAAAAAAAAAAAATCAAAAGTCAAAATGAGATCATTTAGCCTGCTTTTCTAAAAATCTAAAATACAAGTCATAATTTAGACTGGAATTTTATCAAATACATAGGATAAAAAACTAAACACACATTTACAAAGTGGTCTAACACAGCAGTCCAAGTTGGTCTCAAATTCACTATGTAACTGAGGACAAACTTGAACAACTGATATTCTTGTATCTATCTCCAATTACTGGGATCACAGGCATGCATCAGCATTCCTGGTTTATGGGTGCTAATGATTGAAGCCCACGGTTTCCTGCATGCTATGGAAGCACTCTACCAAGTGAGCTATATCCGCAACCCCAATTTTGAGTTTTAAAAGAAACAAAAATCTGTAATAGTCAACTGCTTTCATCTAAATGGTCTATGTAGTTAAAAGGTAGAAAATAAAACCAAAGTTAGAAGACTTTGTAGTTCAAGCCTACAATGCTAGTATTCTGGAGGCTGAGACAGGAAGGTCTCCAGTGTGAGGATATCCTGGACCATACAGAGATAAAGTTTATAAAAATAATTTTTTTTAAGCCAGCCTAGATAGTATATGTCTCTAATTTCACTACTTAAGAAATGGTGCTCAACTCAGGAGCTCAAGGCCAGTCTTGGCTACATCCTGGCCTCAAAGCAACAACATAAGTAGAAAAACAAAGGACAAACTCAATGCATAGCATTTAAATGAGCATACAAACTACCATTAAACACTTCATCCACCTGTTACGTGGTACCTATGTCTAAAATATCCAAAGCATTTTAAAACATCATCCTACAGTCTTTCATGTCATCTCATGGAATAGAAAAGGGAGACTACTGCCTTCTCAAGGAACAGAAAACTTAAAAGAGTCACCGTCTAACAGAAATACTTCCATCTTCTGAGGCTGCAGAAAGAAATACTGCAATAACACCATAAAACGTCCAGGACCCCATTCTTTCATTCTACCTATGGCTATGGAATAGTATTTGCAGAATCCACATGGATCAACATTGCTTACAAGTCTTTATCTTGTAGCCCAGGCTACGTAACACTGTACAAATGCTGAAAGAACATATTAAACAAACCCACTGTTATTTGTGCTTCTCTCCCCTCTCCCTTTCCTGTACCATCTTTTTACTCAAGATAAAGTCTGAAGGATAAAAATATTACAAGTAATGTTTCTTAATAGAACCGTTTTACAATAAAAGTATGATTCCACTAAAATCTTAGTATTTTTCTATCTTGTATTATGGATGTACTTATCTTGATTTTCTGGGTGTGGGTTCTTTAGTTAGACAGCTGGAGACTGAAAAGGTACGATTTTCAAGGAGACCAGCAAATTATAACGTATATAAATACAAATTGTGTGTCCAAATCCGGGAATGCTCTCTTCTACCTTAATACCTGAAGCTTGCAGCTTGTCAGGTAGCTTTCCCTGCCGTAAGGCACACAGAACCGAGAGGGCGAACCTTCCGAGCTCTAGGGAGGGGCCGATAAACTGCAGCACAGGTTTGACAATCAGCTGCCGGGTTGTTGAGGCCCGAGGGGGAGGAAAGAAGAAAAAAAAAAAACAAAACAAAACAAAACAAACCTAACGCACTGGAGCATGCACTACCCATTCCTTCTGCAAAAGCCCTCCATGACTCCCTGAGACTCTCTGATCTTTGGCGCCAGCCCCCGACCGTCCAGGAGGTTTGGGCCTCTCACCCGCTGTCACGTTGTCACACAGCCTTAGCGGGACCCTCAGAGCGTAAAGCAGCCCCAGCCCCGCCAGGAACCACAGCGTGGACCCTGAATTCGCCAGCCCGGCTTTCAGCCGCTCTTTCCAGCCCAGCGGCGGGCCCAGGCCTAAGCCCGGAGCAGGTGCATGGGGACAGCCCACGGCTCGCGCGGCTTCCGCGAAGTAGTCTCCGTCCGCCATCTTGCGGCTCCGGCAGGCGCCGGGACCTGGGAGGGGAGAAGGGCAGGAAACCTGGAGTTGGGAATCCTGGGATAGTGGCGGACTTGAAGCTGGCCTCCGACAAGACTCAAGTCTTGAGGAACCGGACAGAGACCCCGAATGTGGCGGAGCGCGGTGGCCGACCGAGGGGCTACCTAGTCCGCTAGGAGGGCGGGGAAGGATCCGATGGTGACACTTATTCCGCAGGAAACGGACTCAATGTGGCGCCGGAGGGAAGTGGTTTTGGTTCCCTACGAGGTTGTGGGTCGCCTTTCGCCCCGTTCCGGGGTGGAAAGGTACTGGTGTCTCCTAGAGCCGAGCAGCTCTTAGCGCACCGGACTCGGCTGCCCACGAGACCAACGGGACCGGGAAAACAAGTAGGTGTAGCAACTGCTACTTGACCGGAGGGATCCCAGGCGCCACGAGACACGCCACCAACCTCCCGGGATGAACGGGGAAATGCCTGAAACTCAGTGAGAAAGATGTCAAGACTGCAAGACGTTGAAGGCAGAGCCACTTCCTAGCGCGCTTCCCGCTCTAGGCTGTCACGCCCGCGCGGAACTGACATGGCGCCCTCTTGGCCGGAGCTTCCGGGCGGGTCCTTCCGACGGCCCCCTCGGTGATTCCACCACTCAGCTTCCTTCCCGGCCTGCCTCGCGCCGGCCGCCGGGCTGGGCCAGAGCAGCCAAGATGGCCGACTTCGAGGATCGGGTGTCGGATGAGGAGAAGGTAAGGGGTCCGCCTCTCTCTTTCACCTCCACCCCCGACGGGGCTCAGGGGTCCGAGCCGGCCGCAGTGGGAAGCCCGGCGGGGTCCCCAGGAGAAAGAAGGTCGTTTCCCGGTGCTGGCATATTCCCTCTGCACCCGGGACGCTTCCTTCCTTAAAGGGGCTTTCCTTTGCCTCACGGTGGCCCCAGTTCCCCATTCCTCAACTCTTCTTTTCATTCTGGACTGAGCACAGCCTTCCTTCAAAAGAGGAAACACTTTTAACTGGTCGACTTTTGACTGTGGAGTCTCTTCTGTAATTATAAGAGGGGAGGTGAAGGTGATGTCGGGACGTGTCAGGCAGCAGTTGTTTGACCGCCTTTGGCTGTTGGGGCTCACCCGTTCCCCCCATATATAGGTACGATTGGGGTTAGTTTAGGACCAGTCACTTCCTGATCAGAGTGACCTCCTTAACTTCCCTTTTGCTCCTCCTTCTTCAGGAAGTGATTTTTCTGTCAGGACTCATTGACAGGGAGAGGTCCTCTGGTGCTGTCTGTCCACCTAACTACATACCCTCATCTTTTCTCAGCCACTGACGATTGAACTAATTCAATAAAAATAAATCAGCAAATCTCAGGGCACTTGCTTAAGAATTTGACCAGCACCTTTATTCCTCTTGATACTCTCTGTGTGTACATTTGGCCCCAAGGTGACACCATCCCATCTCTCTTAATATTCTTAACTATAATTTTTTCGAAGTAGTTTTTGGCTTTCTGTTAAACAGTGAGAAGTAGCCAGTTGACTGTTATTTTTTGTTTTTGTTTTTCTTTTTTTTCCAACTCCAGAAAAGTTATGTAGTAAATAACCTCACATTAACACATTCAGTTTAGGCGAAACATCCCAACCCTTTTGATGACCTTTATAACTGGATTTGTCAGAGTGGTTTGTGTGCTTAGATTTTTGCAGGTGTCTTAAATACAAGGGTGTGTTCTAAATCAGATGGGAGAACTTTTTTTCTGACAACAGCATCATTTGCTAAACAGTTTGTCCAAAAAGGAAAGAAGCATCTAACTCCATGTGGGGACAAAAATACGTCTTTTGTTTTTGCAGTAATTATTAGGAAGTATGTACTCTCCAGTGTTCTATAAAATCTGCGTGGGTTCTTATAATAGAAAAAAAAAATGAAGATTGTTGAGGGGGACCAGACTGTTTTTGATCACTTCTCCATAAAGAATAATTTAACATACACCTGTCTGTGTATGGGTCACCATCTTTAAATGCTGAAAATGGAGCTTAACACTGTTACAAACCACTTAACATCTTTACAAACATCTTAACAGGGTACAGGATGGCAGTTTATTGGTAAAGCACTTAATGTGTGGAATGTCCTGTGTTTGAACTTCATCATCACAAAAAAACAAAAACAAAACACCAAATAACACTTCAGCATTATTTTCTCTTATTTGGACATTGAGCATTATAAATGTTAATGACCTGGGAACAAAAAGACATCTCAAAACTAACACTGGAAAGAGAACGATGACAATGTTTATTCTAAGGCAAATACTTGTGGTTCACATAACATCAAGTTAGAGTGAGATTTTATTATGTTTCTAGAGACTGGGTCTTGTGTGGTTCAAGTAAGCCTCTAACTCACTGTATAGCCAAGAATGACCCCAACCCCTAATCCGCCTGTCAGCACCTCTCTATTACTGCTGTAATAGGCATATACCATTCACACTTAGCTTTGTTGCGTACTTTTAATAACGATAGAACAAGCTATCATAATTTAGTAAGTCTGCCCCAGAAATACTGATAAATTTTAATCCTATTTTACTAAAGAATTGTTTGTTTGTGTGTTGTTTTGTCGTGTATTGGGATAGAGTCTTCCTATGTAGCCCTAGCTGGTCTAGAACTTCTTCTTTAGGTTGGACTGGGCTCCTATTTGTTCTGTCTCTGCCTTTCTTGTGTTGAGATTATAGCTGAACCCCATAATGCTGGGTATAATAGAGTTCTTTTTTTGTTTGTCAATTGACTACATTGTCTTTACTGTAGATAATGAAGTATAATAATAAAGTAAAATCCTTATGCTTTGAACCAGGCATGGTGTTGCATACCTTTAATCTCAGTACTCAGGAGGCAGAAGCAGGTAGATCTCTGAGTTGTGGAAGCCAGCCTTGTTTATATAGTGACTTCCAGGACTACATAGAGAGACCCTAGTAATTTGAGATTCCTGTAGTTTTATTCGATTCCTTTCCCCAGAGCTAACAGACACATTCATACCTCTCTAGATCTATGAGTAGAAAGAAAGGGCTGCTGGGTAGTGGTGGTGCACATCTTTAATCCCAGCACTTGGGAGGCAGAGGCAGGCAGAACTCTGTGAGTTCTAGGCTAGCCTGGTCTACAGAGTGAGTTCTAGTACAGCCAGGGTTACACAGAGAAGCTATCTTGAAAAAAATGGAGAGGGAGGGAGGAAGAAGAAAGGGCTTTGTAAGACTTCTTGATTTTTCAGCTTCTTACTTGCTTTTGTTTCTAATCTTTAGATTTATTTTAACTGAAGTCAAGAATTTAGAAAAGCTAGGGGAAAGGCTGGGCCTGATGGTGCCTGTCTGTGATACTCTCAGGTCATGCGAGGTAAATGCATAGAGGATTCGGAATTCACTCACACTCCTCCTTGCCTACATGGATGAGACCCTTTCTCAGAAACCTGTTTCTAATTTTATTTTACTGATTTAAATGTCTTGAGATTCATAAGCAAGTAGCCCTTGATGATTTTTGCACTGCTTATTTGTTTATTATTTTGATTTTTTTTTTTTAACTGTCCGAATTTTGTAGCTCAAGCTAATCTGTAGCCAGACTTAACTCCCAGTGACTCTTCTGTCGTTGGGTCCTTGGGTCAGGTTTATAGTCGTGAGCCACCACCCCAGCAGTACAAACTAATCCTAAAAATAAAGGTGGAAGATAGTTTTAATCTTTCCTGGCTTGGTGACCCAGGCTTGTCATCAGTTTAGGAAGCTGAGACAAGAGAAAATGTAAGGTCTGTTCAGACTACAGGACAAATTGAAGTTCAGCTTGGAAAAGTTGGTGCACCATAAAGACATTAAAGCATTACAGACTGTCTCAAAAATGAAAGGGAGGTGGGACATGGGTTGGATACACAGGTCAGTGGTACAGCATTTGCCCCGCATCTGCAAAGCCTCTAGGACCAGTCCCCAGGACTGCAAGATATTTGAGCATTAGGTTCTACTTTGAATCCTTGCAGGAAATCCAGTTTTCATTTCCTTCTTTCTTGTTGGAGACTTGAAATGCATTTGATTTGGAATAGGTATGTTTTGTTTTTATTGTTCTGTTTTGTTTTAAGTGTTGTGGTGCTAAAAGGAATAATTTAATATTCTTTTTTATCTTTGTTATGTTTTCTGAAAGCAGTAAACCCTGACCTAAGTTTGGCATGGCAGTGAGGTCTTTGATTTTCTTTCAAGCATTTCTATAAAAGCAAGTAAAATTATGTTTATAACCAGCTGCTAAAGCTTTTATCACTTCTAAAGAGGAAGTTGGTTTGGCTTGGTGTTTTTTTGTTTGTTTTTTTTTGTTTTTGTTTTTGTTTTTTTGGTTTTTTTTTTTTTGTTTTGTTTTGTTTTCACTTCTGCCGTTGTTACCTGAAATAGTCAGAATGAGCTGCCTAAAGAAAGCAGGAAGTGAAAAATGTGGTAACAGGCAAATAAATGCTTCTAGTCTTATACTGGAGTTGTTTCTGGAATCTATTCTAGGTACTTACACTCTTCAGTTAACTCGGTTCTAAATGCTTACCAAGACCAAGATGGCCTAATTAGGAAGTTTGAATCGTGAGATGAATTCTTTGTTTGGGTTCTTTACCTTATCTGTTTTCTTTATTTCATGATTCAGCATTGATTTGTTGGTTTTTTAATGCTGGTTTTTGTTTGTTTGTTTGTTTGTTTGTTTGTTTGTTTCCAACAATGTAAAGAGAATTCTAAGACTGAAAAAAAATGATTAGTATGGTTTTCCTCTAACCTAATGAACAAAATATGTGCATACACCTTTAAATTCTGAGAAATGGATCTGTATGCTTTTAATTTAGACAGTGTTATCCTTTGTAAGTCTTTGTTCCATTTTATGTTTGAATTTTGAAACAGTCTCATTCTGTAGCTCAACTTGTCCACATACTCTCTGGGTATTCCCAGTTCAGCTTTGTGGGGTGCTGAGATTACAAGTATGTAGCTATCACATCACACCTGGCTTAAAGGCATTTTTTTTTCAAGCTTTTTTGTTTGTCTACTTTGTTTTGCTTTTAGAGCAAGATCTTAGTATATAGCTCAGGCCAGCCTAGAATTGGTTACATAACCAAGGCTGGCATTGAACTGTCATCCTGTCTCAGCCTCCAGAATGATGGAATTACAAGTGTAAACTGTTATGCCCAACTATATTTCCTCCTCCTCCTCTTCCTGCTCCTTTCTCTTCCTCCTCCTTTCTTCTAGAAACAGGTTTATCAAACTGTGTAATCAAGATGTAAAAAATACAAATAGACCAGCGAGAAATGGCTCAGTGTGGGTAAAGGTGCTTGTTCGGCACACCTGGTAACTTGAGTTCACTCGCTGGAACACATGTAAAGGTGAAGGGAGAGAGATGACCTCATAGAGTTTTCCCCTGACATCCACATATGCGCTTTGACAAATGCATACCCCCTCCCGACTTTAATAATAGCAATAGTTTTTAAATCTTGTAGATAGAAGCTAGAATTTAAGATTTGTTAAGAGTTCGTAAACATCTACTTTTAAGCTGAATATCCTCAATTATATATTTTACTAAATGAGTTAAACCTTTGTAGGATGAAGTAAGCTCTCAGTCTTATTTGCCAAGACTTTCTAAGAAGTCATCAGCTAACATTCTTTATATTGTTTTCATCTTCATGCCCTTTAGTTTAGCTCTGCTGATAGTAGTAGTCTTATAATTTATTACAAAATCCTGAACCATAAAAATAAATAAATCCTGAACCAGAACCAAAACCTAAACAGCTATAACTCATGTGATTATAGGTTTATTATTTCTTCTAGAATGCCAAACTTTTATTAAAACAAGCTTTGGTGTGTTAAACGGGGTAGTATAATAACTCATAAAATATAGACCCCAGATTTGTCTGCTTCTCGGCCATTGCTTTTGTACTACACCATTTCTTATGATCTGTGAGCAAAAAAACAGTGCTGAGCAATGGTGATGCTCACCGTTAGTTCTAGCACTAAGGAGGCAGAGGCAGGCAGAGCTATGTGAGTTCAAGACCACTCTGGGCTACAGAGTGAGTTCCAGGACAGCAAGAGCTACACAGAGAAGCCCTGCCTTGAAAGAAAGAAAAAAAAAAAGAGGAGGAGGAGAATAAGGATAGAAAGATAAACCAATCAAATGATTATTTAAGGAATTATAAATAAGGTATTGTGATGTAGTGGAAAACAATGATTCTAAATGTTAGGAGTCTGTCAGTGGGCCTCAGTTTCCTTCTGAAATGAGAGGAATTTGAAAAGAGTGTTTCAACAAAGCTTACTGAGCTTTCTCAGTCTTATAAAGAAATCTCACTTTAAAAAATTGAAACATTAAAATGTTCTCGAGGTTCTTAGATTGTCTACATTCCTGAGCTTGCTGTGATAACAAGCAGAGTTAGTTTCTTTGTAACTGGAATTGTGCCTTTTTATCTGGTGCTTAGGACAGCACCAAGAACACAGTGTTGTTACAGTTTTAACTGGATGAAAAAGATCCTAGCTTTGTTCATTCCTGTATTTCTCGCTCAGCTCTTCTGAAGTACTCTTTCCCCCAGGTATTTCTGATAGTATCTATGGTTTGAATACCTTTTTGTGTATCATTATATGTGAGCACTTGCTGCTGTTTCTGATGCTCTGCCATGCCACTGCTGGGAACATTGACTGCTGCCCCCGGCAGCATTTTCCTAATAGATTCCATAAAGCTGCAACACCTTGTGTGTGCCGCTGTGACTATGTGTGTGCACCTGCAATAGCCTGGCAAAGACCCTCAGGCAAGTATTGCCTTTGATACGAGGCCTTTCCTTCAGAGCCTGTAGAAAAGACTTAGAACCAGGCATTCTTTGCATCTCCTTGCCAAAAATGAATGAAGTCCTTATATGGATTATGAAATTAAAAACCCTAGATAGAAGAAAGTATAGTCATAATATTGAAGACAAAAGACTACTTGGAAGGGGAGGAGATGAGGGAGGGAGGGTGGGATTGGGAGAGAATGAGGGAGGGGGCTACAGCTGGGATACAAAGTAAATAAACTGTAACTAATATTAAAAAATAAAAATTTATGAAAAATAGAAAAAAGACTACTTGGGTGTTTTAAAGCTAGATTTTAACATCCATGTACTATTCCTTTTCTCTTTCCTGCTGCATGTGATCAGGGTCTGGACCTGGTGTTTCCAGGTTCTTGGCATCTTATTCAAGGAATTGAAATAAACACATGAAGATTTTCAATGGAAGAAAATTTAATTCAAAAAGGAAACCATCATACAGATCAGGAAAAATAGTCACTCTACATCTGGCCACATGAGTGAGACCACTCAAGGGCCCCAAGTTACTTCCGGGGGCTGCATTTATGGTTTCTAAAGGAGGGAAGAGTTTAGGTACTAAGGGGTGGGCCAAGAGGTTTCCTGTTTTGATTAACAGGCTTGGGTTATGTGAATCTGCACACTGGCGTGTCCCATCCCATGATACTTTTGATTTTTATTTATATTTATGACTAATTATTCTTAGCCATAAGATGGTAAATAGATTTCCCCCAAAAATTAACTTGGAGGTTACAGATTACCTTATTGGAAACACACCCAAAACTAGTTTAGGTCATATCAACTTCCTATCTTCCCTACCTGAAAGGAGTTTTTGATGATTTGCCAAGGGAAGAGAAACTTAGTTGGAGTGAGTGGGAGTCCTAGTTGGCCAAAAAGTTGCTAGGTTGCTGTTGGAAGACGGATGTGTGTGTCTAGCACATTCAGGCTAAGCATCTTGGGTTGCCAGCTGTGCACTGATAGAAAAGGAGTCCATATAGGCTGGACATGGTAGTGAATGCCTTTCTTAACACTCTGAAGGCAGAGGTGGGGAGGTCTTTGTAAATTCAAGGTCAGACCAGTCTACTTAGCATTTTCCAGGCCAGTGAGATTCTGTTTAAAAACAAAACAACAACAAAAACAATACAAACATAAGTTTTTGTCTGTCTTATCTTTGTTAGAGCCTTCTCTGGAACTTTGCCTTTCTATTCATCCCTCCATTATTCTCTTACTTACAAAAGAACACAGAATACATTTTTTGTAGTACTGGGGATTGAACCCTGGGCCTTGCGAATACTAAGGAAGCATCCTACCACCAAACTATATCTACTGTATCTCCAAACCAAGAAAGAAACCCTTTTTCCTTTTTTTTTTTTTTTTTAGAAATGGGAGTCTCCTGTAGGCAGGCTGGCTTGAAATTTAATGTATAGAAAGGATGATCCTCCTGCCTTGTCTTAGTTAGGTTTTCTATTGCTGTGAAGAGACACCATGACCACAGCAACTCTTAGAAAGGAAACTATTTAATTGGAGCTGGCTTACCTCTTAATTTGAAGGCAGCAGGGAGTGACAGTGACACTTCTGAGACATCAAAGCCAGCCCCTTTTAGTGACACACCTTCGCCAACAAAACCACAGCTACTCCAACAAGGCTACATCTCCAAATAGTGCCAATCCCTATGAGCCTGTGGGAGCCATTTTTATTCAAACCATCACATGCTTCCACCTCCCAAGTGTTTGGGATTATAGGCATTCACTACCATACCCTACCTCTACTTTTTACTTAACCTGTCCATACTCCAGGGCCTTTTATTTTTCATTGTTTGTTTGGCACGCACTCCACCACCGAGCTGTATATCTCCAGTCCTTTTTCTTTGTTTTTGTTTTTCAACACAGGGTTTCTTTGTATAACAATCCTGGTTATTCTGGACTCGCTTTGTACATCAGACTGGCCTTGAACTCACAGAGCTCCACTTGGATCTGCCACCCTGAGTACTGGGATTAAAAGCATGTGCCACCATGCCCAGTTTAAAGGTCTTTTTTGTTTTCGTTTTGTTTTATTTTTTTATTTTTTGAGACAGGGTTTCTTTGTGTAGCTTTGGCTGTCCTGTATTCGTTTTAATCTATTTTGTTTTTTAACTTCTTTTTACAGTGTGTGTGTGTGTGTGTGTGTGTGTGTGTGTGTACCATGACAAATCAAAGAAGACAATTTGCAGGATGTTGGTTTCTCCTTCCCTTGTGTGAGTTCCAGAGATTGAACTTGAAATATCAGACTTGCCAGCAAGTGTCTTTTCCCACTGAGCCAACTCCTTTGCCCTTTTGTTTATATTTTGTAGCCCAGGGTATCTTTGAATTCACAGAAATCTGCCTCCAAGAGGACCACTTATTTATTTTGGTTTTTTAACAGGTTCTCTCTATTACGTAGTCCTAGCTGTCCTGGAACTTGCTGTGTAGATCAGGATGGCCTCAAATTCACAGAGATTTGTCTGCCTCTACCTGCCTCCAGAATATTGGGATTAAAGCTATACATCACCATGCCAGGCGCTTTAACAACAGTTTATGACTTATTTTCATCATTATTTGGGGGGAGGAAGAAAGTATGTGCACATGAGTGTAGCGTCTAGAAAGAGTTGGATCCCATGATAATTCCATGTAGTTGGAGTTTCAGTCAATTGTAAGGGCCCCTACCCCACTCCCCATGGAAACCAGGAACTGAGCTCAGATCTGCAAGACCAGTCTGTACTCTCAACTGCTGAGACATCTCTTCAGCCGCCTTTACAGCATTCTTAATTTTTTGCTGCCTCTGGCAGAGGAGAACAATTGTTGTCCTTTCCAGCTGGGTTACTATAATTCTTCACAGCTATGTTACTCAGTTTTGAGTAATATGTAAAGTTTATCCTTATTATTGCTTGCACGTGCATATTTTAAGTCATTGTGAGATGCAATAGGCATCTGAGTGAACCATACATTACTATGTAAGACAAAAGCAAGAAGGCTGCATCAAAGAAAGATGGTGGGTTTTTTTTTTAATGGAGAGACTTTGCTTTGTGATTGTATTGCATTGAAATAACCTGTTCAGTGTTTATTATGTGTTAAGTCCTTCATAAATATGCATTCCTGTCAAAACATCCCTAGAAGTAAACTGAATGTAATAATATAATAATAATAATAAATAGAACCAACTGTCCAGAACTAGTAATTAGTAGGGTGGATACAGTGTTGACAATCTGCTTTCAGAGCTTGTATCCTCCGTAGGACCTTGGCTCCTTTGTATAGGTGGTAGGTAGTAGGTGAAAATGCTGAGCAGTTCTTCTGATACAGTGGCACAGCAGACCAAGTTGATACCATGTCAACACAAATACCTTCATAGCTATTGAGACATCCAGATGCTCTGGTAGCATCATAATTATTGTTAAATCAAGGTACTGGTCTTTTGAACTTCTTTAAGCATGCCACCAAAAATTATCACATAAGATGTGCTAAAAAGACACTTTGAGAATCATGGCTTTACAAGTGGAAAGATGATGAAAATCCCCATGACATAGCCAAAGGGAACGGCTTCCACCTTTAATCGTAGCACTCAGGGAGGCAGAGACAGGCGGATCTCTTACTACTGTAAGGAGCAGACATAGTTCAAAGAAAATTTAATAGATTGAAATTAAAGCCAGGCATAAATGTACCTGTAATTACCTCTGTAATCCAAGCACTTGGAGACAGAACAGAAGTCCAGGCCTCCTGAGGTACATGAGCCCCTATTTCAAGAAACAAAACTAGGGAGGAAAAGAGGGAGACAGACAGAGTTTAAAAGGGGGATTTTAAAAAAGTAAGACTGAAATTCAAAACCAACTCCAAAGACTCTTTCTATTTTGTTATACTCAACATAGTATTTTAAAATAAGACCAGTATCTGTCACTTTATTCAAAGTAGACAAAAGAGATTTTGTAGAACATTTACTTAACTGCCTGCTCTGTTCTATTTAATTTGCTAGACCATCTATATTATGGAAAAGAGAAACCATTTTCAAGTTTGCCTAAAACAAAGCTTGATCTGGCACAGGATAGTATCTATAAAGCTAGTTAACAGCAGTTATTTTTAAGTTCTGTGATAAATGTTCAAGCAAAATATGATAGGAGCACAGGGGAATATTCTTGTACTAGGGAGTACTCCTGGAAAGAACAGAATGCCCAATCTTAAAGATAGGAAGATTCTGACAGGCAGACATGAGGAGAGAGGCACAGCTTTCAAGGGCAGTGTAAGTCAAGGTCAAAAAGCAAAATCGTAAGGATTTGGTAAATACTAAGCAGATTACCTAGCAGAAATTTCACTCTAAATAGAAAAATTTAGGCAATATTGACTGATGGCCTTTCCTTTGCTGCCTAAGTCAAATGTGATTATTACCTAGTGACAGAATTCTTACGCATCTAAAATTTTCTAAAATATATTAATAGCTCAGAATTCAGTAGGCAGTTATAATATTTTTTAAAGTAGGTAAAAATGAAGATGAAGTTTAATAGAAGACAACAACTTGTGGCAATCACTTCTCCCACCATGTGTGTCCTGGGGATTGAACTGGGATTGTCAGGTGTGTCAATAAGAGTCCTTATCCATGTAGCCATCTTACCACCTCAGTTCTGAAGCAAAATGATTGTTTTGACTTTTAAATTTACTATTTATTGTTTTACATATCCCTCCTTCCCATTTTTCTTAGAGCTACAGATTTCAAAAGCAAAGCTTTGAGTCAATTCTTACCAAAAGGAGGGGAGGGGACATGATACATCATAGGCCAGAAGATTGTCACAAGTTCAAAGCTACCCTGTGCCACAGAGCAAAAACCTGCCTCAACAAAACAAAAATAACCCAAAAACAAATTTTAGCCAAGCATCATTCTCTCTCTTTCTCTCTGCGCCTCCCTCTTCTCCCTTCCAACTCCCTCTGTCTTTACACATACAACATAAAAAACTAAAAAGGCAAAACAGAATCTATGACACAAAAATACTCTGGATTTTTATTCTCTGTTAATACGTATTATAGTCAAATGCCTAGACTTCAGTTTCAGCTCACCCCCTAGTCTTAGACAATCTCAGATTGTGGTCTCTTCCGGCTTACCTTAATAAAGATCAACAGAAAAGCTTTAATGAAAGCTATGCAAACATAAAATGGTATTCATTTGTTTGCATTAATATAGGGCACTCACCAGGAGTTACTTTTGGGTGTACAGCAGTGAACAAACATAATGCTTTGTGCCAGAAGTTTGTATACCATGACCCCATAGGGCAAATCCAGTCTGCTGTTTGCTTTTACAAAGCCTGAAACACAACCAAAAGAGTATCATCTCTTGATGTAAAAATGTCTTGAAATATACATTTTCCTATACAAAGGTTTTTGATCAGTCATGTTTGTTCACTTTGTGGGACAGAAAACATGTGACTAACCATCCCAAAAGCACTTACCCTCTGCCTCCTGCATTAGCTGTTTGTTGACCCCTGCTGTGCTTTGCAAAATTTTTTTTTAGAGGAACTGGGCAATAAACAGTTATATGTTTAGCCATGACAAGTTCCATAAAGAAAAAAGCAGGTAAATGGGCAAGAAGGAACAACAGTTAATTTGTATGTAAGGTAGAAGAATGTGCTGTATTAAATAAATAACGTTAAAAGAGAGCCTTTTTTTTTGGCAGTTCTGGGGATCCTTGCATGCAATGCAAGTACTCAATCACTCAGCTAAAATAGAAATTAATGACTATGCAGTCTAGAACAGTGATTCTCAGCTTTTGTAATGCTGTGACCCTTTAATAGTTCATGTTGTGGTATCTCCAACCATAAAATTATTTTCATTACTACTTCATAACTGTAATTTTGCTGCTGTTATGAATGTAATATCTGATATACAGTTGGTGATCCCTGTGAAAAAGTTGTTTGACCACTCCAAGAGGTTTGCCCCACAGGTTAAGAACCACTGCCCTGGTAGCTTATTTTCGACAAAAAGCAACAAAACTGCAGGTAGTTCTGAGACAGGTTCAAAAGCTAAGTAGTAGGAAATAGAGCTGAGAAGGAAGAGGAGCCTAATAGGCCATAGATCCAATTTTAGTGTTCAGTTTAGACCGGGTATATAAATTCCTACTACTTTGAGCTACTTTTATGGCATTGCATTCAAAGAATGAAAAATCAATTTATACTTGAAAGGCTGTCAATATTCTTGATGATCTCAGATGAATGGCGGTTGCTTTTTTCCAGCACTTGAACCAGAATTCAATACTGCTACTTGATGTTCTCCTGTCACTGTTACACACTTGAGCTCTTTTCTTTAGAAAAAAGAAGAGAACCTTTGGAGTACTTTTCTCTTTAAATGTAATCTCATTTAACAGCCTCTCAGTCTAAATTGCCAAGACCCTCTTTAGATAGGAAATGAACATGGCAAGCTCTTGGTCAAAGAGAGACTATTTTACCTTCCTTGCTGCCGTTCAGCATGCTGACATGCCTTCTTTCAGTCTTTTGCCTTCTTTGATGATTTTTATCTTATGTTTGTTTTATGTCGTGTGTATAAGTGTTTTGACTTATGAAAGTACACCATGTGCAGGCAGTACCCAGAGGCCAGAAGAGGGCATCAGAACCTTCTGGAGCTGGAATTACAGAAGATGTCTCTGAGCGGCCATATGGGTGCTGGGAACCAAATCTGGCTCCTCTGCATGAGTATTAAGTGATCTTAGCCTCTGATCCTTTTTCCAGCCTTTCTTAGTTTATTTTGATTTTGAGACAAAGTCTCACTCTGTAGTCCAGGCTCAAACAGCAATCCTCCTGCCTCAGCCTCCTGAGTGCTGGGATTAGGGTTGTGAACCACCACATGTTCAACTCGGTTCTTTTCAGTTTTGATGCCACTCATCTTTTTGTTTGGTTTTGGGTTTTGGTGTTTTTTGTTTTGTTTTGTTGTTTGTTTGTTTGTTTGTTTGTTTTTCAAGACAGGGTTTCTCTGTGTAGCCTTCGCTGTCCTGTTGTAGACCAGGCTGGCCTTGAATTCACAGAGATCCACCTGCCTCTGACTCTGGGATTACAGGCGTGTGCCACCACGCCCAGCAAAGGAGGCAGATGTCTGTGATTTTGAAGCCAGCCTGGTCTACATTGTGAATTCCATTAGGAGCAGGACTACATAGAGAAGCACTCTCTCTCACTAATGTCACCCAGACTGCTTTGAACTTGAGGCGATCCTCCTGTCTCAACCTTCCAAGTTCTGGGATTATAGGATCAAATGAGCCACTACATTCCCAACTACATTTAAACTTTTTGTTTGTTTTGTCTTATTTTATTTTAAGTTTTCCCGTTCGTGATTTAATTTCTAAAGCATTTTATTTACTTGTTTCGTGTAAATTTGTATGAGTAGTTGCAAACCACACAGGTTAGCAGACAATTTGAGGGAATGGTTCTCAGCTTCCACTGAGTCTGAATATCAGGGATTGAATTTTAGGTTTTCAAGCTTGCCATCAAGTGCTTTCTCTACCCACCAAGCCATCTTTGTGGCTCCCATGTAGGTTTAAGTAGTGTACTTGCACATTCAGCTTCCAGCTTATTTTCAAAAGGCTTGTGGGACTGTTTTTCGTTTGTTTTGTTGTTGTTTTTTCCTGCTTAAGAATGACTTGAAGACCTGTGAGATAACCCAGTGGGTGGAGGTACTTGTGTACAAGAATTTAAGATAACTTAAATTCTTCCCTGGATCTCACAAGGTAGCAGGAAAGAACCAACTTTGGAGTTATCCTGTGAGTTCCCTCCACATACCTTCTGTAACAAGTGCATACCTGTGCATACACACACACACACACACACACACACAATGACTTGGCTTTCATATAATCATAAAGAACTTAAAATTGTATGAAAGTGCAAATCTGGAAATAGGAGCTGCCTTACCTGATAGATAATCATCTTTGCTCTGCTTCAGGGAATTTAACATCTTCTTGAGTGGCACATTAAATATTAGGGAGTTTTCACTGTCATTTTTGCCATAGTATGCTAGAACTATCCTGAAAAATTCCTTTGAAGTTAGGTATTGCCTTAGTCAGGGTTTCTATTGCTGTAACTAAATGAAACACTATGACCAAAAGCAAGTTCTTCATCATTGAAGAAAGGCAGTGCAGAAACCTGAAGGCAGGAACTGATGCAAAGGCCCTGGAGGAGTGCTGCTCACTGGCTTGTTCCTCCTGCTTTTTTATGGAACCAGGACCACCAGCCCAGGTATGGTACTACCCACCATGAGTGGGGCCCTTCCCCAGCAATCATTAAGAAAATGCCCTATAGGCTTTCATACAGCCAGACTTATGGGGGCATTTTCTTAGTTGAGGTTCTTTCCTATGTGTTGACTCCAGCCCATGTCCTGTTGACAAACATTAGCCATCCCAGGCCTGCTAATTATCATCATTCCATCATGACTACAGCTATCGAGATCTGTGTGCAGATATTGTCAAATGCCAAATAGAAGCACATCTAGAGGAACTTCAGGAATAAGGCAGAAAGGACCTAGAACAGCCTTAGCACATCCTAATTGAGGGATTGCTATCTAGCCTTCCATTTACACAAAGCTATAGGCGAAAATAGCATTTATTCTCAAAATATAGCATTGAGAATGAACACTGAGCTAGTCAGAGTGTCTCACACCTGTCTCACGTCCCAGAATTCATGTGGCTGAAGCAGGAGTTCAAGGCTAATCTGAGCTACATACTGAGTTTGAGGCAAGATTGGACTAGATGAGGTCCCATCTCAAACCCTTTTCCTTCACCTACCAAACCTCCAAAAAGGCCAGCAACCCTACAGGTGGCCTACTGCCCTTAGGCTTATTCAAAAGATCAGGTGTTCCTGGAGGGTGTGATGGCACATACCTTTAACTCCAGCTCTGGGAGGCACGAAGGTGGATCACTCTGAGTTTGAGGCCAGCCTAGTGTACTAGTGTATTTACATAGTTCCAGGACAGCCTGGGCTATAGAGAGAGACCCTGTCTCAAAAAAAAAAAAAAAAAAAAAAACCAGAAGCAGCAAGTTTTCCGTTAAAAGAACTAGGGACAGGCTATAGGTCAAATGAACAGGAAAGCTAAAAGGAGTGCCAAACAGAGCTGATATTCTCAGAGAGACAGTTGTACATACTTAAAAGGAAATCCCTAAAAATCAGGAAGGTAAAAACTTGGGAGTCAAAATAATCTGAACAGCAAACTGGGCACAGCTGAAGAACATGTTAGCAAACTGAAAGTGAGCTGCTCAAAACATAAAATGAAGTTAAATATAGAAGAAAGAATGAAATGCAGGATAGATTCTAACACGTCTAGAATGGCTTAGGTCGAGCTTAGAAGGAGCCCAGAAGAAAGTTTCTCCATAATGCTTTATTCCTGTAATGAAGAGTTTGAATAGTACAAATGATAGGAGTCAGCTTTGTCCTGCCTTTAAAACTGATGCTTAATTTTCCTCATTATGTGGTTGCTTTGGAATTCTAACCAGTTATCAGATCAAGGAAACTTATTCTGACGCTTCCAAAACCTAGTAATTTGTTGGTTTCTAAGATACTTAGTGTTGAGTTTTATCATCTTTTTTCGAGTAAAATTTAAAACAATCATGTTTTTGCTTTTCCTCCTCCCCATCCTCGAACTCACTCTGTAAGCCAGGCTGGTCTTGAACTCACAGAGATCCGCATGCCTCTGCCTCCAGAGTGCTGGGATTAAAGCCACCACTGCCTGGCAGTTTTGTTCCTTTTAATTTGTAAATCACATTGTTAGTACTAAATCTTGCATTTAGATAAATGCTCTTTGATATTGGTATTTACTTGAGAGATCATAGATTGCTTTATTTGTGATTGTTTTACATTTTGACCAAAACTGATTAATCAGTTTTTAAAAGAAAAAATTCAAGAAGCTGGAAATACGGCTCTGTGGGTAAAGGTATTTCCTGCTGTTTCGGAAGACCCACCTTGGCTCGTTCCCCAGCACCCATGTGGCCATTCATAAGCCACCTGTGAATATGCCCTCTTCTGGCCTCCTCAGCCTCCAGCACACATGTGGTACACAAAACATGCAAGCACACACACATATTTAAAAATAAATGTTTTTTAAAATTCAAAGTGGCTTATAGCACATATATTATAAAATATATCTGTAATTGATAGAAATAGCTTTGGCGTGTTTGTGGGAAAAATCTAAAGGATTCTAAACAGTTAAGGTTTAAATGGATTTTTATTTCAAGAGCTATTGTAGGCAGGGAATGTAGCTCAGTTGGTAGAGTGTTTAGTGTGCAGAAAGCCCTGAGTTATATCGCAGCCCTACATAAAAGTGGTTGTACACACCTATAATTCTTGTAGAAAGAAGGGTAGGCAAGATCAGTTATATAGCAACTTTGAGCTAGCCTGAGCTACAATGAGATCATGTTGCAAAAACAAAAAGCAGGAGAGATAGTTCAGCTATTAAGGGTCTTTGCTGCATCTTGCAAACAAAGATGAATTATGGGCAACTTACAGTTGCCTATAACTACAGCTCCAGGGATCAGACAACCTCTGCTGGCCTCTGGTACCAGCACACAAATAAAGATAAATAAATCTTTAAAACAAACAAACAGCTGGGTGCGGTGGCACACGCCTGTAATCACAACACTTGGGGAGGCAGAGGCAGGTGGATCTCTGTGAGTTCAAGGCCAGCCAGGACAGCAAAGCCAGTCTAGGACAGCCAAGTTACACAGAGAAACCATGCCTCGAAAAAAAACAGAGTTGCTGGAAAGATGAGTCAGTGGGCAATAGCACTGGCTGCTCTTCTCGCAGACTGGTATTTGCTTCCCAGCACCCACATGCCAGCTCACAGCTGTCTATAACTCCAGTTACACGGGTAATGACAGTCTATTCTGGCCTGTGGGCACTGCATGTGTGTAGTGCACAGACACAAATGCAGGGAAAACACCCAAACACATAAAATAAAAATAAAAGAGGGGAAAATGTTAATTATTTGTCTTGTTTGGCCTTTTTCAGGGTGGGGTGTAGATAAGGCTCCATATATGTCCAAGCTGCCCTTAAACTCAAGATGTGCCTACTTGTGCTAAGATTAGATGGCGCCCAGCTACCTCCAGCTATGTCTTTTCACAGTACACTCATTATAAATTTTATTTTTCTTTAGGTACGCATAGCTGCTAAATTCATCACCCATGCACCCCCAGGGGAGTTTAATGAAGTATTCAATGGTAAGTAAAGATTAATATTGAGCTTTTATAAGTCTTCCTTAATCATTGTCATTATTTAGCTTTCCCTTTTTTTATTTTATTTTTTTTTCCTTTTTAAATTTTTATGCCATTTATTTATTTGGGGGCAAAGGGGGACCAACTTGTGAGAATCAGTTCTCTTTTCTACTGTGTGGGCCCTAGGAACTGAACTCAGTTCTCAAGCCTAGCAGCAAGCTCCTTTACTTGCCAAGCTGCCTCATCAGCCCTTTCTCTTCTTAAATTTTGCTCTTTTGTGGCCCAGGCTGGCCTTGACCTCTAGAGTGGTGGAACATGGGCATGCACCTACACACCTACCTGTATGTGCTTGCTGCTTCCGATAATCACAGCCTGTTACAGCTTTGCTAAAGAAACCAACATTCAGAGACGCTGAAGTTTTTGTTCAAGGCCACTCAGCCACTGAATGTGGCCAGTTGTAGTGGTGCATGCCTATAATCCCAGCAGTCTGGGAGGCAGAGGCCAGCCTGGTCTACAGAGTGAATTCCAGGACAGCCAGGGGTACACAGAGAAACCCTGTCTCCAAAAACTAAAAAAAAAAAAAAAAAAGAAAAGAAAAGAAAAAGAAAAAGAAAGAAAGAAAAAAAGGATTCAGTTCTAGGTTTGAGGCAAGTACTTAGCTTTGCCAAGTCCATCAGTTAGGATTCCACTCTCAATTAGGATTCTTAAGTGAGGAGAGACTTAAGGTAATTGACATGCAGCTCACATGTGCAGTTCCAGTGCTGGGGAGGCAGGAGGATTGCTACAAGCTCTAGTCCAGTCTGGACTAAAGGCTGTCTCAAAACTACACATAAATGAAGAGATTTAAAATAGCTTCATATTTTAAAAGAATGACAATAAATTGCCTTTTAAATTTTTTCACTTTTTGATTCTGCCTATGCCTTTAGTTTTATCACAAAAGTTAAAAGCTTCAATTCTCACTGCCTTTCCTCAAAAAGTCTATACTACATGACATTTCCCAGGACTAATATGGCAGAACTGATTGAATCTGAAGTTTATTAAAATTTCAGATTCGCTTGGGCAGTGGTAGCACATGTCTTCAATAGAAGCACGTGGGAGGCAAAGGCAATCAGATTTCTGAGTTTAAGGCTAGCCTGGTCTACAGAGTTCCAGGAAATCCAGGGCTACACAGAGAAGCCCTGTTTCAAAACAACGAACAAACAAAAATAAATTCAGATTCATCCAGAAGTGGTGGCCCATGCCTGTAACCCCAGTACCTAAGAGACAGAAGCAGGAGAATTACTCTAGTTCAGACTAGCCTAGGGTACACAATGAACCTTTGCTTCAAAAACAAAGACAAAATTAATTAAATTGCAGGCCCACCTTTATTTTCCCCTTAAGATTTTCATATTAGATCTAATATTAGGTGAGTCTGGTGGTACGTACTTGTAATCCCAGTACTTGAGATGGGTGCTGCGACAGGAGCATTATAAATTTAAGGAAACCTGCTTACTACAGAGTGAGACCTGGTCTCAAAACCAAACTCAAAACATGAAAAGAGGTCTTGGTTTTCAGATGGTTTCTCTGTACCAAGTATGGTGGTGTACACCTATAATCTCAGCACTTGGAAGGGGGAGGCAGGAGGATCAAAAGTTCAAAGTCTTGCTTGTCGGAGGAGGCTTTTAATTCGAGCACTTTTGAGGCAGAGGCGGGTGAATATCTGTGAGTTTGAGACTAGCCTGGTCTACAGAGTACATTTCAGGATAGCCAGGAGAAAGAGAAACCCTAACCCCCCCCCTCCAAAAAAAAAATACAAAGACAGGCAGGCAGACAAAGCGTTCAAAGTTTTAGCCTTAGCTACATGGTAAGTTTGAGGTCAGCTCAGTCTGCAGGAGACCCTGTCTCAAACAAATTGACAAAAATTTTCTAATGTAGTTCAGTTGGTAGAGGGCTTACTTAGCATGCACAAAACCGTAAGTTCAGTCTCTACCACAGCATAAACTGAGCATGGTGATCATAAGTGCAAGATCATCTGGAGCTGCTATGTAAAGGGAGTTTGAAGCCAACCTGAGTTTGAGATACTGTCAAAAAGGAATGATGGGGAGCAGGAATGAGAAATGAATAAAGTCCATGAGAATTTTTGTTGGGTTATGATAGCAGACATAATTCTACAGGAACCTATGAACACTAGTGTTCATTACTCGTTAGCATGTTTAGAATTTCCACACGTGGAATGTACCTGAAGACTCATCTTGCAAGCCCTGAATTTAAAAAAAAAAAAAAAAAAAAAAAAAAGAGTATTCTAAAAGTGGACTAAGATGTTTTGAGTTTGTTCTGTGCTCAATATTTCAATGCTTTCCTCCTCAGATGTCCGGCTACTGCTTAATAATGACAATCTCCTCAGGGAAGGGGCAGCACAGTAAGTACCTCTTAAATCCGCGGTTGGGAATACAGCTCAGTAACAGCGTGGCTAGCCTGTGTGAGGTACTCAGTACCGTTCCGCACCGTAAGCAGTCTCATTCCATCCCACTTACAGTGTTGCTCTAATATTGGATCAACTGGCGAGTTTTATTAATCCATAGTCCATAGCCCTGTTGATTCTGGTCTGGATGAGATAGCCCATCATGGTGTCATGAACATGTGACAGAGATTTCTTGCCTAATGGCAAACAGAAAGCGCAGACAGACAAGCAAGGCCTCAGACAAGATACAGTCCCCAAATATGTACCCCCAGTGACCCCCCTTTTCCAGCTAGGGTCTACCTCCTTAAGTTTCTAGAAACTCCTAAAATCACTGCCAGCTGGGGACCAGGCCTTCAAAACCAAGCCAAGACGGTCTTTTTAGCTATAGAAAACTGTTGTAAGAGCTGTTGCCTAGGAAACATTTGGGGACCTTTTGTGGTTAATACTTCATGTCCAAACCATAAGTCTTGTTTGCCTTTCTCTCTTTTTCTTTCTTTTTCTCCCCCCCCCCACATTTATTTTGGTAGAGGAAACATGTTCCCCCTAAAATGTTTGCATCCTTAAAACTTAATATATAAAATTAGTTTTTGGTTTTGACTACATTTTTTTTTTTAATAAAGCAGAATTTTTGTAGTCCATTTGGAATTTTTTAGTTTTGGAAGGCAAGGTCTCATTATGTAACTGTAGGTGACCTGAACTTGCTATGTAGACCAGGCTGGCCTCACTTGGTCTCAAAGCAATCTTGCTTCTGACTCTGCAGTGCTTAGATCACAGGTGTGCACCACCATGCCTAGACGTAATGTAAAATCTTTTTAAACTACTTACAGAAAAATTAGCC
Organism: Psammomys obesus; assembly: GCF_907164565.1. Taxonomy (NCBI): domain Eukaryota; kingdom Metazoa; phylum Chordata; class Mammalia; order Rodentia; family Muridae; genus Psammomys; species Psammomys obesus. Next base: position 5,558,645 of record NW_026585685.1, on the reverse strand, counting down.
TGTTAATAAGGATTGATGAAGCTTTGTTGGCATGCTTTTTAAAAAAAACTTTTATTAATGTTTCTTATATCTTTTTCTCCCTACTCCACTCCAATCTCTTTCCAACACTAGGTAGGAGAGAGAAAAGGTTAGTGGGAGAGAAGGCATAGTTCTCTTAGCTGCTTCCTGCTGGTTAGGATCGTAGGGTTTCTTGGAGCCAGTCCAGTCCTCCTTTCAGGAGATCTCCAACTTCTTATTTCACAACAGCAACCAGAAGCAGCAAGGGGGAAGCAGGGGCAGCATTGTTCTTTCTCGGAGCTCCCACACTCTCTGGGTTCTGACACTTAGTCTCTCTCCAGAGTCCTCAGATTTAAACTGTCTGCAGCTGGCAAAGAACTCTCAGAGCCCACATGAGGCAAATAGTCTACTGCTGTGAACCATCTTAATCATCCCATATCCCACACCTCAGACCAAAACAAAAAGAAGTTTATATCTACAACAAAGTTTCACAAACTATAGAACTAATTATAGGATAAAATCATGATTATTCTCTCTGGCCACAGCATCCTGCCACCAAATGCTGGCAGGCTAGCATTTCCAGCCAGGTAGAGTAGGGTGTGCCTGTAATCCTCACACTTACAAGGCAGAAGCAAGAGGAAGAGGAGCTCAAGGCCAACCTCAGCTATAGAGCAAGTCGTAGGCAAATGAGATAAGTGGGATGATGTCACACACACACAAAATATTATTTTCATTCTTTGTCCTCAAAAACATATAGTGGTGGGACTTGTTTGGTTTGGGGTTTTGTTTTGTTTGTTGTCTAAAATCAAATGTAAACAGTGTGGCTTTCAAGGATCCTTGATAGCTGGATTTGTCGGTTCTTTCTTCTTTCCAAAGTTACTGTTTACCCAACTGGCCTAGAGTCTCTTTGTAAAGAGGAAATCTGAATTGGATATTGCTGAAAAGAGGTGGACTGGGGAGGACAGGAGTATATACATGCAACACACATAGCTATCATAAAGTTGTTTTGGTCTGTTGTAGTCACTGAGCAGGGTGCCACAAGAGCCATCAAAGCAGTGGTACCTCCTTTCTGCTCCATCCTGCAGCTGCCTACCATACAGTACTACCACAGAAACTGCCAAAATGGCGGCACTTCTTTAGCCCTCAGGCCATCATGAGGTACTGCCACAGGAGTTATCCATGGATATGGGGCCTCAGCCAAAGCTGCTTGTGGCCAGAAAGGTCTTCTCATCCTAACCCATGGCCCAATGCAGAGAAATGGGGGTGAAAAAAGGCACCAACCCAAGCAGAAAAACTCATCCCTGAGCTCCCTAAACTCAGCACTTGAAATCTCACCAGTCCTCACTTGGGAAATCTCTGCCATGAAAAGCTCCACCCACTAAGAATCCTATATAAAGCCTGTGTCTGTTCAGTTCCCTGCTGTCCTCTCCCAGGAACAGGGGCAGCCAACCTTGGATTTGTCCTTCCACACCCTGGATAAATCTCTTTTATGAGATTTGCTACCTGGTGTGACACTGTTATCAAAAGAAGCCAAGAAGCAATGAGGTGAATAAGACAAGAAGTGAAGTGGAGCAGGGCCGAGGCTCCTGAGCTCCTCAGCTCAGCTGAGGATACTCTCCTTTGGGAGCTGCAAATACCTCTGCTGAGGAGGCTTCAGCAGAACTGTGTAGTTTCTGGCTGTCATGCCTCAGGATGCCCTTGCATTGGGACACAGTCCCACCTTAGAGCTATGTGGTTCCTAGACTCCAAACCCTAGGATACCTTTCCTCAGAGCTTTAACAGTTTCATTGGAGATGCCTTCTCTTCTCAGAGCTGTGTGGTTCCTGTGTTTCCAAGTCCCAGGATACCTTTCTATTCAAGAAGGGAGGCCAAAAGCTACATAATTTTAATTTGGGATATAGAAAAGTGTTTTAACACTTGTTGCTTAGTAAATAATCATCTGCCTTGTCTATGCTGCTTTTGTGAGTAGAGTCTGTTAACCTAGGTTTTCTAGACCATCACTATAATTCTGATCATGAATGATACTGTAGTTGTAATTTACTTAGCAAACCAAGGAACACATTGAAGATAGTCTGTGTATGACTTGACAGATTACCACTGATACTGGGGTGGAATGCCACTCAAGTGATTGAAGGCAACCATGATATTGCAAGCCTGTAATCCCAGCATTTGGTAGGTGAAAACAGGATGATTAATGTGTTCAAGGCTAGCCTGGGCTAAAGAGTAAAACTCTTAACTCAGTGGTTCTCAACCTTCCTAAGGCTGAAACCCCTTAATACAGTTCCTCATTTTGTGCTGACCCCCAACCATACAGTTTTTTTCATTGCTACTTCATAGCTATAATTTTGCTACTGTTGTGAATCATGATGTAAATATCTGATAAGCAAATAGTCATAGGCGATCCCTGTAAAAGGGTTTTGAACCCCACCCTTCCCAAAAGGGGTCATGACTCACAGGTTGAAAAATGCTGCCCCAACTTAAAACAAATGCAGTAATTGTCCTGATTTCTAATTAGGACTGGTAGCCAGGTGCAGTGACACAGCCTGTAATCCCAGCACTTGGAGAGGCAGGGGCAGGTGGATTTCTGTGAGTTCAAGGACAGCCTGGTCTGCAACTTGATTTCAGGACAACCAAGGCTACACAGAGAAACCCTGTCTCCGAAAACAAAATGAAAGCATGATTATGTTGTTATGTAGTTCAAATGATCCGGCTGTTTTGATTGCATTGACAAACACTAAAGCTGTGTGTGTTCATGTTCAAATTCTTACAGATTTCTTGGAGAACCTACTTTTTAAAGAAAAATTTTCAAGAGCCCAAGTCTGTACTTATCTATCTTTATTTATTTTTAATATTTTAATAGGGATGAAAAGTTTATCTTTAGCCAGCCAGTTGTGGCACATACCTTTAATCCCAGTACTTAGGAGGCAGAGGCAGGTGAATCTCTGAGTTTGAGGCCAGCCTGCTCTATGGAAATAAGTTCCAGGACAGCTAGTGCTACAGAAAGAAACCCTGTCTTGAAAGAAAAAAGAAAAGTTCACTTTTATCTGTAATGTAATACTCCAGTCTCTTGGCTAGACTCTTCATGGTGCCAAGTACATGCTATTTCAGTAACCCTCACATCATTATTGCATCCTTTATAAGCTGAAGGAGGCTTTATTGTAGTTGGGTATAAAATATGCATAGATAATCTATTAGATCTGCCTAGCATTTACTTTCTTTCCTTTATTTTGGCACCAATGCTTCTTATCGTAGATCCTTTCCCTGATAGTGCCTAGCACTTCTGGTATAAGTAGGGTGTTTTAGGTCATATTAAAGAGTGTGTTTTGAGTGAGCTGACATTGTTTAGAGTGTTAAACAGAGAGTGACATGAGAGAAAGGACTTAAGGTTTAGAATAGTCACCAGCTATGTATTCTGATAACCGTGTAAAGAGGCAGAGGCTGAGGTAAGGCAAGGCAGTAGTTTAGATGCGGTGGGCATGCAGAGTCAGATTTTGATTATACTCATAGAATTGGTGGGTTGGATATAAAACGTCTGAGAAAGAAAAGTTAAAAATGATCCCAAAGTTTTTGAATTAAGTATCTCGTAAAATGGAGATAATATTTGCTTTTTTGATTCTTTTTTTAAATAGTGCCTTTGCCCAGTATAACATGGATCAGTTCACACCTGTGAAGATAGAAGGCTACGATGACCAGGTAATAACTGCCTGTTACATAGTCTTGAAGATAATAGAGATGTAAAAGTCAAAGCAGATAGGAAAGTAGGTGCTAAATATATTTATGTCTTAGTTTTTAAAATAGTCTACATATTAGGAAATTCTTCCTCTTTTTGGTAATACCAGGTGGCTTTGTAATTAGAAAAAAAGAATGCCATTTACTTGTTATGTAGCTCAGTCATAAATTGTGTCTGTGCAACCCCTGGGTTCCAGAGAGGTGCAGAGAAGAATCTAACAAAAACACCAGAAGACATTAAATTTGGACTAGCCTAAGTTATTCAGTGAATTGTTGGTTAGGAGATAGGGATGAGAAAGATTTCATTTAATACATTTTTGAACCATGTATCTATATTACCTTAAGTACTCAAATAATACAATAGCCCTGAAAAAATCCATAAAGTATGTGAAAACGAATACATGAAAGTTGGTAGTATTGCTAGAAGTAAATGCACACATGGATAATACATTAGATTGAAATCAAGATGTGAAAGGTATTGTTAGGAAGAGGAAAACACATTTTTATGAGAATAAAAATGATACATGGTTTAAAAGTCAATGTGGAAAAGAAATTAAATGAAGTTAACTTTTTTCATAGGATATGTATTTATTTATTTTGCAAAACATGATGAGAATTATCTTTTTTAAATAGAATTACTCATATTTGTAATTATTTTCTGAAAGGTCTTAATTACAGAGCATGGTGACCTCGGTAACAGCAGATTTTTAGATCCAAGAAACAAAATTTCCTTTAAGTTTGATCATTTACGGAAAGAAGCAAGTGACCCCCAGCCAGAGGATGTGGACGGAGGCTTGAAGTCTTGGAGAGAGTCCTGTGACAGTGCTTTAAGAGCCTATGTGAAAGATCATTATTCCAACGGCTTCTGTACTGTTAAGTATCTGCTCCTCAATGAACCATTTGGACTTTTTTAAAAATTTATTTACTTAGTTTACATCCCTATTGCAGCCCATCTCTCCTCTCCCAGTTCCACCCTCCCACTGTTCTTCCCTTTTCCCCCCTTAGACTTATTTTTCTTACATTTACCTTATTGTTTTGAAGCTTTGGCCCACCAGACATTGCTACTCTTGGTTATGGTCACCTCAGTATTTTATTCCCTAAATCATTTCTAAAGGAATATAAGTATCTGAAAAAAACCTTTCTTAAATAGTTGCCTTTTTAATTTTTTAAATTTAAAACTAAAACATTTTACCAATAAATAAAAAAAACTTTAAAGTTTTTTTTTGAGACAGAGTTTCTCTGTGTAGTCTCTGCTATCCTGGAATTCTCTCTCTGTAGACAAGGCTGGCCTCAAACTCACAGAGATCCGCCTGCCTCTGCTTCTTGAGTGCTGAGATTAAAGGCATGTACTACCAACACCTGGCTTAAATATCTACTTTTACTATTTTTAATTATATATAAATTGAGGCAGAGGCTGCATGTGAGTTTGGGTACCCCTGGAGGCCAGAGTCATTTGGTCCCCTGAAGATGCACTGTGGGTGTTTGTGAGCCTCCTGACATGGATCCCAGGGACTGATCCTGGCCCTCTGCCAAAGGAGTACCTTCTCCTAATTACTGAGCCATTTCTCAGCCCTAGAAAATTTCTTTTTAAAACCTCAGTGCGTAATAGTTTAAAATATTCATATATTGTAGTTTATATTTATTTACTTACTCACAAGAAATCACCTGTAACCATCAAAAAGTTTTAAAGCCAGGCTTGATGGTATATACTTGTAATCCCACAACATTTGGAAAGTTGGAGCAAGGGCATCAGGAGTTCAAGGTCATTCTCCACTATAAAGAGAGTTGGAGGGCAGCATAGACTGTGAGAGATCTGCTGAATGTGAAAAAAGTGGGTGATATTTAGAGTTGGTTACATCATGCTTAGCTTTATTGTGTTTTAACCTTTTTTTAAGTAAAGACTGAATCTAGAAGCTGATACACGCTGGGCAAGCACTCTGCCACTTGCCTGTATCCCCCGTCTTCATTATAGTTTTTGTTTTTGAGACAGGGTCTCACTAAGTTGCTGGGCTAGCCTTGAAACTTATTCTATAGTCCAGGTTTGTTTGTTTCATTTTTTTAGATAGCAGTCTGGCCTTGAACTTCAGATGATCCTTCTGCCTAAGACTTCTGGTGTGCTGGTATTATAGGTTTAAGCCACCACACCTAGCTAGTGTTTGTATGTGTGTCAGTATGTTTCTGTGTATGTGTGTGTGTGTGTGTGTGTGTGTGTGTGTGTGTGTGTGTGTATGAACACAATCTATTCTCAGCAGTCTTCAGTAACTATACAGTACATAGTTACTAGTTAGATTTTTAAACCTGTGGTGATGATGGGTTTAATAAGAATATAGTTAAGAGCACTTTGAAGTCTGGGTGGTTTAAATCCTAACCAGGTCACATAACTAGTTGTGTGACCTTAGGTATAAATTACCTAACATCTCCCGCCTCAGTTTCCGCATTTATATAATAAAACATAGTATTGTTATGAGAATTCAGTAAGTTAATGAAAGATGTTAGAACAGTGTCTGGCATAATGTAAGCTATACATTAAGTAGAAGGTGCCATTATCTTACAGGTTTGGTCTTTTCTAAATAACAGAGGAAACACATCATTGTGACTAAAGACAGACTTCCTTTTCAAACATTTTCCAGGAAAAGAGAATACATTCTCTTAAAAATCAGCTATCCAATATAAAGATACTTGCAATTTACCATTTCTTTCCATTCAAAGTTTATCCACATTTTTGTTTGTTTTTAAGACAGGGTCTCACTGTATAGCCTTGGCTGAGCTGGAACTCACAATGTAGACCATGCTGACTTCAGATTCAGAGGTCTGACATGCCTCTGCCACCTGAGTGCTGGAATTAAAGGCCTGTACCACTCTATCTGGCCATTTACATTTTTATTCTGGAGAGCTCAATACCAAAGAACCCCACTGAGACCTCTTTTTTCATTTCTTTTAGTTATATGAGCAACTGAAGGCGATAGAATTGCCCTAAAGCTGCCTGCAGTATCCTAGTAACCTTCAACCTTAGCCTCCTCAGAAGCCCCTAATTTCATCTCATTCTGTGTTGAGTTTTCTGTACAGTGTGTTCCAGATATTTTCCATTGTCTGATGAGCATCTAACCTCCTACATCTAATTAGAATTGAGACTGCATGAAATCTTATTTTTCTTCATACTGAGAAGCCTTATTTATTCTTCCTTCCATTATACTTGAAACTGAGGCAGATGGATCCTTATTCTTGATTTTATACTCTCCTGTGTCTTCAGCATAGCTGTGTGTACTTCATTTTCTCTCCTAGTGGATTCCCTATTGCCTAGGTATAAGGTCTTGTTTTTGTTTTTGAAACAGTCCATTATAGGCTTCCTTCCATCTTCCTGTCTCTACTTTCCAGGTACTGGGATTACAAGCATGTGCCACTCTGCCTGATTTTAGAAATAGTTCTATCTCTCTTGTCTTTGAAGGGAAGTAAAGCTGCCTCAATCACAGTAATTACCTGTAAATTACTTGCTTCTTTAATCTCCTCTTTCTACCTCTTGTTTCATACTCTTCTTTGCTTTCTCCTTCCCCCAGGTTTGCACCCTGTGTTCCACCAGGAAACCAAGGACATTTTTCCCTGCTAGTATATTTAGTCATTAGCAGTACAAGTCTGAACCTTTGACTTTTCACTGTCTTTGCCAGTCTGTACAAACTATTTTCTGAGCATACTGAACCAGCATTGCCTTTTGGATCCTTAATTTCTTTCTTTTATTATTATTATTATTATTATTATTATATATATATATATATATTATTATTTTTTTTTTTTTTTTTTTGAGGCAGGGTTTCTCTTTGTGGCCTTGGCGATTCTGGACTTGCTTTGTAGACCAGGTTAGCCTCAAAGTCACAGAGAAGTCACAGAGATCTCCCTGCCTCTGCCTCCCCGAGTGCTGGGATTACAGGCACATGCCACCGCACCAACCAGGGTCCTTAATTTCTATATAGTATTTCACACTGAACCCAATCACTTGCTTCTAGGAATAATCTTTTGCTTAGGTTGCTTGTCAATACCATCAATTCTAGTTACTTTATAACTGTTGCTTTTCTCTCCTCCCAACCCCCAGTTAGGCACTCTCCAGAGTTGTATTTCTCTGTCCTGGAGGTCTGTAGTTTAACCAGGTATCAGGGCTCATGGCTGTAATTCCAGCAATTGGGAGCTTGAAGAAAGAGGATTGGTGTAGGTTTGAGGCCCAGCTTAGCATACACAGTGAGTTCCAGGAGTGAGCAACAGACTTTATAGTGCGGTTTGTATAGGCAAAGCCTGAACATGGGACTCAGACCTAGAATCTCAGCACTTGGAGTGAGGAACAGGCAGATTGCCAGCCAGGGTCTCTATAGAGTGAGACCCTGTCTCAAATAAACAAATGAAAAGGAAAACACACTACAAATGCATTTGAGATTCTAAAGCACCATTTTTTTTCTTTAGTTATTGCATTTCTAGTCACATCTCCACTTCTTCTAAGAGTTGATACTTCTAAATGAAAGTTAGGCCTCTCATCTGTGTTTCCCAATCTGCTGATGGCACCACGTTGGTCCACATCACTTTTTTCCTTTGGCCTTTGATTACAACATATAGCTAGACTTCTGTATTAGCTACAGTTACCACTGCTATGATGAAACACCATGACTAAAAGCAAGGTTAGTAGAGAAGGTTTTGTTTGATTTATGCTTCCTCATCATAGTTCATTATTGAAGGGAGTCAAGGCAGAAATTTATACAGGTCAAGAACTTGGAGGTAGGACCATGAAGGGGTGCTGCTTACTGGCTTGCCCTGCCTGCTATCTTATAGAACCCAGGACCACCAATCCAAGGATGGTACCACCTGCAATGAGCTGGGCCCTTCTCCATCAATCGCTTATTAAGAAAATTCCCTACAGGCGTTCCTACAGCCTACTCTTACAGAGGCATTTTCTTTATTGACGTTCCCTCCTCCCAAATGACTTTATCATGTGTCAAGTTGACATAAAACAAACCAAAATACCTTCTGACTCTACTTTTACATTCTGCATAATATCCTTTCTTTCCATTCACATTCACAGTGCCCTAGACTACTGCCTAGGTTGATTTGTGGCCTCCTAACTGAACTCCAGCTTTCTTTTTTCTCCCATTTTATCTTCTGTACCAGTATTGCTATTTCTGGACTTGTTTTATTGTCTCTTGTCAGTAGAATATAGTCCAAACTTTTTACCTGCTGTTTAATACATGACCTAGTTTTTTTTTCTGTTTTGTCTCTCACTAGTAGACCTCACACAGCTCCACTAGCCTGGCAGAACCAATAGCCAGTTAGTTAGCACATCCTTGTTTTCCTCCCTGAGCTGTTGACTGTCTTTAGCCCAGTCTATGTCTGTCAAAGTTGCACATGTTCTGTGAGGCCCAGCCTAACCGGTATCTCACAGTATAATAAGCCAGAAGAGTCACCTCCTGGGATTCACTGCAGCCCTGTTCCTTCTGTGCTTTGTGTTCACATCCCAAGAAGGTCTGTGTTAATAATCCTCTGAGACTTTGTCCCTTCAAGGATTTTGATTTAGTGCACTGCTTTTATACAGTTTATTATGGAGTAAATGTTTTTCATGTCTGTTTTTCCCTCAACAATAGGTTTACGCTAAAACTATAGATGGGCAACAGACCATTATTGCATGCATTGAAAGCCATCAGTTTCAGCCCAAAAACTTCTGGTAAGAAATAAGATGCTCTCTTCTTTTGTATCTAATTTATATTGGAAAGAAACAAGTGACTAAATTTTGATTTTAAACTATCTTGTGATAGATTATTTGATTTAGAGATTTTTAGTTCTCTATCTATAAAATGAAGGATTTAGACATTGTTTAGATTATTTCCATTTCTAAGACTTTTATAATTCTATCCTTTTGAAAAAGAACTGTAATTCGGAGTGAGAACATATGATTTACAAAGTTTTCAACTGAGAGTCTTGGGTTTCCTGGGTTAAGGCTACCCATTCCTGGGGCTAACTGTACAGTGCCATGCTACCAAACAGCCTCTTCTAATGTGAGAAGAACCTTCTGTGATCAGGATAGGTGCAGGAGGAAAAGTAGAGTCCACAGACCTTAGAAAGGCTTGTTTATCATTAGCCACTTGGAGCCAAACTTTTATGCAGTGACAATCTTGACTTTGTCACATTGAGAATGGCTCCCACAGCCACGGTTGCAAACTTCTGTGTCAGGTCACTTTGTGTGCTTGCTGCTAATGCTGCACTATTATATGTGTGTGTGTGCTTTTATAGGAATGGTCGTTGGAGATCAGAGTGGAAGTTCACCATCACACCACCTACAGCCCAGGTAGTTGGCGTGCTCAAGATTCAGGTACAAGTCCAGTGTGCTTATAAATGATGGTTACAATGGTATTAAAATAAAGGTGCCACTTGCTCTTTGTTCTGGTACTAGGAATAAAGACTGATAGAGCACTTCCCTACCATGAGCAAGGCCCTGGGTTTGACCCCAGTGCCACACAGAGATTAGAGGAATAAACTGTATAGTGGTGCAAAAAAAAAAAAAAAAGAAGAAGAAGAAGTAGTCAGTGGCAATGAATAGAAGTAGAAGCCTCCTTCATGGGAGTTACTTAAGGAAAAAGCTATTCTGGGTTGATGAAGGATGATTATATAATGAATACTACCAGACCACTTTTTTTCCTTCAAGGATTATAAGATCGTTAGGAATAATCAACTTGTTTTAGGAAAGAATAAAATAAGTGAGTATTAAGTAGTTGAGAGCTGGGTGCCAGTCGTGGTGATGTATACCTTTAATCCCAGCAAGGGGGGGTGGGCAGGGGTGGATCCCAGTGAGTTTGAGGCCAGCCTGGTCTACATAGTAAGTTCTAGGACATCCAGGGTTATGTAGAGAGACCATGTGGGTTTTTATTTTGTTGTTGTTGTTTTATTTTGTTTGTTTTTATTGGTGGTGGTAGGGTTCTTTTTATAAGTTTTATAGTTGAATTTTCATTTTGTCTGTATTTTACAGAAACGTTTTTAATTAAATAATATCAAATTTAAACAAAAGCAGAGGGATTCTAGAGAACTTCCAGATGTTGTCATCTTCTGAAATAGCATTAGTCAACCAGAATAGGTTTTTAATGCTGGTGTCAGGACAAAGGCAGCTGAATGGCAGCTGTTAGCTCATTTGCTATCTGTCTGGATTGAAGTCTCCTGGTATCTTTGAAGAGATTTCACACTCTAGATGGTTTATTTTCAGTCTAGCTAATAGGTCATATTAAATAATTCTGATAAACTAAACGATCAGTATTTAATCATACCTATATTATATTGTGTTATCTTTTTAATAAAAAATTAGCAAAAGTCACATTTTCAAAGTATGATTTAATCATAGCATGCTTAGAGAACAAGGGCATAGCCCAATGGTAGAGGTCTAACCTAACATGCACAGGCCCAGGTGCTATCAGCATTCATCTTTACTACATGTACAGTATTATCTACTTCCTTACCATCCTGGCCTCAAGAATATACCCAGCTAAGGTAGACATAGTAGAAATTCTGAATCTTTGCTCTGAGAATGGCCTTTAGTGAAATCCAAGAGCGATAAATACAATAGCCTGTAGCCTGTAGGTGGAACAATACTGGGAATGTTCTGCTTTGTCTGCTAGAGTTTGGTGCCCACAGCTTACCAGCTCAGCAGTTTACTTGCAAAACTTCCTTCCTTAACATTACCTCACAAATAAGCTACTTCCCCTCAAATCTTTTTATTAGGGTCTACTTCATTCAGAGCACAACCAAAAATAGCAAAACTATCTTTTTTTATATATATATAATTAAATATATAGCATGGCCTAACACTCCAGACCTTTTACAACTGTGGCATCAACTTTAATCTGGCAAATTGCTATATATTTATGTAAATATTTCTTTTTCAAACAGAAGTAGTTTTTGTGCATTATCTTTCCCAATGTAAAACTATAGTTGGAACATGCAGAGTGACAGCTCCTGACAAAATGTATGATAGGGCCTAATGCCTCTTTGTTTACACTTGCTTTTTTATTTGTTGTCTTTTTGAGACAGGTCTCCTATAGCCTAAGCTGACCTCAGACTTGCTTTTATATAGACTAAGATAACCTGGAACTGATCCTCCTGCCTCATCCTCCTGGGATGTAGGCATTGGCCACCAAGCAAGGCTTACTTGTATGTTTGGGATGAAATCTAGAGTGCTAAAAAAAATTCTCTACTACTAAGTACTTCCCAGCGCTGAGTTTAGGGATTGTTTTGGTTTATGTGTTCTGTTTGTTTTGTTTAGACAGGGTCTTTTGTATTCCTCTTTTGACCTAGAACAATTATAAAACCTGAATACCTGATCCTCCTGCCTCCTCTTCCAAAGTGCTGAGATTATAGGCCTGTGGTACTACATGGCTTGTTTTTCTAATTTTGAGACATTATCCCATATACACAATCTCATGCCTTGCCCTCCCAAGTTCTAGGAGCTGGCCTGTCACTTACTTACCTTTTGATAGTCAGAATGAGAGCTATCAAGATGGGTCAGCAGATAAAGGCATCTGTTCTCAACTCTGATGGCCTGAATTTAATACCCAGTTCCACAGGGTGGAAAGGAGACCTAACTCCCACAAGTTATCCTTTGGCCTCCACACATGTACACATATACGCTCATTAAATGGTTTAATTACTTAAAGTAAAATGTCATATATGTTGACTATTATTTGGAAAAGTTATTGAGATACTTACCCTTTATGTTTTCCATTGACAAATTTGCTATCTTACAGGTAAAAGGGTAATTCTGAGAAGTAACAATTTCTGAAAACTTAAAGCAGTCACATTAAAGTTTTATTAGTCAATGGGACTTTGTTGTGTTTTGGTTTTGTTTCATTAGGGCTTGATCGTGGAGATGGTTCTGCTTTAGAGCGAGTAGAGTTTAAGTTGAATTTCTAAAACTGCATCATTGATACATGAGCTCATAAAACTGGTGTCTTCATATTTTCTTTTTAAGTTTGTAACAATGAAGCTTACTGCCCTTACCTTCTTTTCCATATTATAGTTCTTAAAAGCATAACAAGTCACTGTGATCCAGGCCTATAATCCCAGCTGTTCAGGGGGCTGAGGCAGGAGCTATACAGTGAGACTTTGCCAAAAGAAATTAAAATGAAGAGACTGTCAGAAGTTCAAACTAGTTACATATTCTCTTTTTGCTGTTTTGTGGCCTGGGGTTTTGATTTTTTTGAGGTAGCTCTATGGCCGATGCTACATGTATAGTCCGTGTTGGCAACAGTCCTTTTGCTTTAGTTTCCTACATATTACACCATATCTCCCCTTTTCTGGTAGCTCTAAACACGTCTTGGCCTTGCCTTGTAGATCAGTGGCAAGGTGTTTGCTTAACATGTGTGAAGCCCTATGTTTGATCCCTAGGTCTAGACAAGAAAAACAAAATCATTGTTGATCTTCAGCTGCAGGCAGACTAAGGGAGGCAGAGGCAACAATGGTGGGCTTGAAAAGAAAGAAGCAATGATGTGTCCTTGCTCAAATGTATGCCAGTAGTAAAAACTGTATATGCTGTAACAAAACACTTCTGATTGGTAATTTATGAAGAGCAAATTTATTGTTCCCACTTGCATTAGTTGCTTTTCTGTTGATACAACACCAAGACCATAGGCAAGAGTCTTTACCCACTAAACCATCTCAATAACCCAGCACTTATTTTTGTAATTTTGTTTGCTTGATGTTGGTTTTGGTTTTTCAAAACAGGGTATCTCTGTGTAGCCCTGGCTGTCCTGGAATTTACTCTGTAGACCGGCTGGCCTCAAACTTACAGAGATCTACCTGCCTCTGCCTCCTGAGTGCTGGGATTAAAGGTGTGTGCCACCACTGTTTGGCTTACTTTTGTAGTAATTTTTTAAATTATTTTTTTATGTGTATGAATATTTTGCTTACATGTATGCCTATGTACCTTGTTATGTGTCTTTTATCTAAGGTCAGAAGAGGACATTAGATCCCTTATAAATTGGATTTATGGATTGTTCTGACCCACCATATGGGTGCTGGGAACAGAACCCAAGTACTTTTCAAGAGCAGCAAATACTCTTAACCACTGAGCCATCTATCTCCTTTTTTTTATAATTTACTAATAAAATTTTTGGTTCAGTCCACTCTTTAACTTTCAAGCTTTTCCTGAACTCAATGGGATTTACTTGGTAATATTAATAATCACATAGATAGAGAAAAAGCTCAGATGTTTGATATTAGGGTACTTGATTTTCATAGAGAAAAACTATTGCTCAGTGATTCTTATATTAATTATTTTGTTACTGTTAGACTAGGATCTTGTCATTTGCGGGACAGTGTAGGACTGCCTCAAGTTCTAGGCCAATCAGAATTCCCTATCAAGACTGTGTAAAAAAGAAACAGAATATTAGCTATGTTTATATGTATAATGTGTAGCCTAGCACCTAAACTGGAACAAGCATACATTTATTAAACTTAGTAATCCATTTTCTTCTGCTAAAGAGATTTTTTATTTCTTAAATTTATTATGTGACTTTTCATACCATTACAATTGTTCTTTCAGCACTGCTTCTGTATTAACTCTACATAACCCTTCTCAAAAATTATCTCTCACAGGTTCACTATTATGAAGATGGCAATGTTCAGTTGGTTAGTCATAAAGATGTGCAGGACTCAGTAACTGTTTCTGTGAGTATGAAGTGTGGGGTGTTGACCTTACTTGTCTTTTTCTGAAAAATTAACTTTGCATCTGACAGACAACAGGTGCAGATTTTAACAGTTTCTATTCGTGTTTCTTATTACCAAGGGTCTGCACTGGTTTAAAGTTTTTGACTAAAGGTGGTTGTCATGTGTTAAAAGAACTTCTTTTCTTTGGTTTTTTTGGAGGGTGTGAGACAGGATCTTTAATATCCTAGGTTGTCTCTGAGTTTGTTCTGTAGCCATTGACGACTTAACTCCTGTTCTTCCCGGCTGTGCCTCTCCACTACTGGGGTTGCAGGCATATGCTACTACACCTAGATTGTGAAGTTCTGGGAATGGAACCCAGGCAATCACTCTGCCAACTGAACTGTGTCCCCCGCCCTATTTTGATTTATTTATTTATTATTCATTTATTTTTGGCGTGAGATTTTATGTAGCCAAGGATGACCTTGCATTCCTAGTCTTCCTACCTCCATCTTGTTAGTTTTGAGATTTCAGGTAAATGTCACTGTGCCCTGCTCTGGGGGAAAAAAAATGTGTATTCTTTGTTTTTCTTGCTCTTTCTCTTTCTTAGTTTTAAGATTTGCTCAAGGACAGAAATGCTTCCTATCAGTAAATGTGAGGTTAATGAACAGTTTGTCAAATGAATCCTGTAGGACTATATTCAAAAGACGAGGAGAGGTGTTTAGGATTCAGGTGGGAAGTATTGTGAAAGGAGAGGTAGATGTTCTTTAATTCTTCCTTTCATTACTTCCTTTTAGTCTTAAAAATATTACCCAAAGAACTTTTGGCTATGTGTTATATTTATCAATATTATGTTATTAAAATATGAAACTGCTGGACATAGGAATACCTGCAATCCTCACACTCAAAAGACTGAAGCAGGATTGTTGCAAGTTCGAGGCCAGTATAGGCTACAATGTGAGATATTTTCTCTGTAAAAAGAATAATTTTTAAAATGAAAACTTGAGCAATGTTAAAATACTCAGTTAAAAAGAATGAAACTAGGTGTGATGGCACAGGCCTATAATCCCAGCATTTGGGAAGTAGAAACAGGAGTTCAAGGCTTACCTTGGCAATAGGAGACCTTGTCTCAAAACATTGAAACAAACCAACCTAAACTACAGAAGAACTTTAAGGTCAGCCTTGGTAACTTAGGGAGACTCTCCCAAAATAAAGTTTGAGTTTGTGGCTAGCCCAGGATATGCAAGTCTCTCAAACAAAAGAAAAAGATTCTAAGACATAAGGCAGGTGTGGCAGCCATACTTGTACATATAAGCCCTGCTCCTCAAAAAGCTGAAGCAGAAAGATTAAAAAGTACCTCTCCAGGGCTGGAGAGAACAGTTCAATGGTTAAGATCCCTGAAACTCCAGCTCCAAGGGATCTAGCACACTCTTCAGGGTCCAGCACTCAAACATGCGTAGGCCTGCATACAGATGCACACAGACGCACATAGTTAAAAATAAAGCGACTCTTTTAAAAAGCAAGTTCAAGGCCTGCCTCAGCTGCATAGCAGATCTCATAACTTGTGAGAGGAGATGGGATTGGGAGCAATGGCTCTCAGCAAGCAAAGATGCTTGCCTTTAAGCCTGACAACCTGACTTAACTGGAACCTACATAGTGGCAGAAGAAAGCTGTCTCCCATGGATTGGGATTACAGAGGATGGCTCACAACCACATGTAACTCCAGCTCCAGAGGTCTAGAACCTTCATTTGGCCTCTAAAGGCAAATATGCACACACATATACACATAAATAAGAAAATAAGTTAAAAAGGGGATGGAAAAACTGAGTGTGGTATACACTTATAATCCTAGTGCTTGAGAGGCAAGGCCAGGAGGATCAGGAGTTATGGTCATCCTTGGCTACACAGCAAGTTCAGGGCCAGGCAGAAATACATGAGACTCTGTCAAAAAAAGTAAAACAGGAAAAGGCGGCTGAGGATGTAGCTCAGCAGTACATCTTTTGCCTAGTATGTGTAATGTCTCTGGTTCAGTCCCCAGTATTACATAGTACACACACAATTTCACGACAGGATGCTATGTTTGGGGAGTATATAGTGGTAGAATGGAAAGAACAAAGATTCTTCTGGCAAAGTCTTAGATTTAGGTCCCATCTTCCCCACCCCCATTGTTGATATGTTAATTTATTTGAGGGTGGTAGAGACATCCCATGTGTGCAAAGGTCAGAGGTCAATCCATGGGAGTCAGCTTTGTAGGTTCCAGTTATTAAACTCAGGCTGTCAGCTTCAAGAATCTTTACCTACTGAGCCATTCCACCAGCCCCTATTATTTATAAGCTGTATAATTTTGGTTAGATCACTTCAGAATGTTCTGTTTTGTCATCTGCCAAATGAACATGCTGATAATAGCATATCCACTTCACAGTGTTTTCTTGGGAATAAAAAGAGATGATGTGTATATGAACACTGGATAAACTAGAATCATCATACAAGTGTTAGTTCATGGAGTAGGCTTTTCATTGTCTTTTCATTGCTTACATTTTTTTTAAATATTATTTTCCTCTTTGCTTTCATTAGAATGAAGTCCAAACTGCCAAGGAGTTTATTAAAATCATAGAGAGTGCAGAAAATGAGTATCAGGTAAGAAGGTTTGGAAGTTATTACTCTGTAAACATAATTTTGTTCAGTCCTTTGTGCCCCTTAACATCAAGCATACACTGCTGGGTGTTACACAGTATGAGACTTCGCAGACCTTGCAGTCTGGCTTCTGTTTACAGTTAGGAGACTGCAGCCCTGTCTCAGGTGTACAGGTGAGTTTGAATTGATTTCAAGATTGCAGAGGAGCTCAACATACATATTGTTTTCCTGTCTCTTTTCTAGCGTGTCCTTTGATACCTTCCTATGCACAGACAATGCTATTTCTATTCAAGCAACTCATCATCACCCTATCTTTTTGCAGACAGCAATTAGTGAAAACTATCAAACTATGTCAGACACCACATTCAAGGCCTTGCGCCGGCAGCTTCCAGTTACCCGCACCAAAATCGACTGGAACAAGATACTCAGTTACAAGATTGGCAAAGAAATGCAGAATGCTTAAAGGCCGACTGTACAAGTCTCCAGTACATGGAAAGAAAAGGATTCAACACGGTGTGGTCATGATAAATAAGTGATTTGTAAACAAACAAGAGTGATATTTTGCTAGTTAACAAAGTTAACAAATCTTCTAGCCTCATGGAATACTGTTGAACCTACAGCACTGTCTTGATTCTTTTGTGTGTGTTCTCTGCCTTGTAACTTTCTGTTATCACTATATCTACTTGTAAATCTTTTGTTTTTACTTCTGCTACATTTAATGTTGAAGAGATCTGTCCTGAAGTCATTTTACTGTTTAGAAAATTTCCTAGCCATGAAGTCCTATTACTGGTTTTTTACAGAGTATCTGTTCAGTACGTTTTTACCCCTATGCTTTAAAGCACTTCCAGTGTTCCGTGGCTTTTAATGATCCACCAGTTGCTAAAGAGGCTACACTGCAAACTGTAGCTAAGTGGACAACACACTCCTTCTCTGTCTGACTGCTTTGATCATTTAGAGCATCTCACAACTGTAGTTATTAGACATTTGGATTGGGGCCTTTGGGGTCCTTGGGAGGCAAAGGAAGTTTCCTGGAAATTCCATGGCAGCAGCTTCTCTGGGGCTTGTTTTTAAATCCAAAGACTTGAACCACATCCCCTGCACATGATCATTTGCTTATTTTCACTTTCCTCCCATCTACTTCTGTTGTAGCCATGGATGTCTGTAGGAAGCGCAGCTTAGAAAAAGCATTGGGGGAAACAGTTGCCAATCACGTGGAAGGGGAAATGATTGATGCCTCATCACTGGAATGCTGGTATGATCATACAACCTAGTGATGCTTTGCTCTTTTATTAGGAGCCAGCCTGCACCTGAATCTCCAGCTCCATCCCCTCCATTCTGAGTGTTGTTTAGGCCCTAAGGCTGAGCTTTGTCTTTGAGAACCTATGCCTATTAGATATCCTTCCTTTCTAGGCTCTAGCCCTAAGGTCTGCTTATCAGTTGTTAGAATTCATTCCTATTGTAAAGGCCACAGGTGCTTTACTATTTTACAGGGGAATTTAGATGTCACCAGCCCTGAAGCTTTGTTATGAGATTCATCACAAGGAAATTTTCCCTTCAAGTTCTACTATATTTAGCGATGTAGAGAAATTAAAACACAGAATCAGATTCTAGACATCTTGATTCACTCTGACCAAGTCTGGCTACACCAAGTTTCCATTCTTATCTCTCCTCCACCCACTTTCCTGCCAGTAGTAACACATGCAGGGACACCTCATTAGATTTCAGCATTTTTAGAAGAGTTTTACCCATTTGTATTTCTGTTTAATATTCAAGATCTGGTGACATACTGTGGATGTAGTGGAGTATAAAACTTGAAAAAAACGCAGAATTGAAGGAATAATATGTATCTGTGCTTTAATGCTCTCTGGCGGGATTATTCTAAGCAGATGAACAAACAGTTATGTCACTCACAAAGCTGGAATGAACCAAAGTGAAAAGGAAAACTTCCAGGCAGTGTCTTTCTGCCATAGCCTGGGATTTCAGCAAATGCTAGTGCTTTCTTCTAAACAGGATGTAGAACTCATTCCAAATGATTCTTTCTCCATCATCCTGCCTGCCAAAAACTCATAACTGTGATATAGCTACCTTCCCAGGTATATTGGCAGGTATGTGTGTGTATGATCTCAGAACACACAGGTAATGTGATATGACCTATGACAACTGGTAATGGTGGATTCATTTACATTGTTTACACTTCTATGACCAGGCCTTAGGGGAAGGTCAGTTTTTTAAAAAACCAAGTAGTGTCTTCCTAACTGTCCCCAAGTACAAGTAAAAACAGAAGAGTTTTTGCTTCAGCTTTGTTTTTTGCTCAGTAATACAGTCAAGCAGGAGTTTGTTTGCAAATGAAAGCTGTGTAAGCATTTTTGTTTATTTCAAATAAAATATATTTGTATTATTTGTCATTCATACTATCCATCCATGCCACACTATCTTCTGTATTAGGTAGTCCAATAGAAATATACCTGTTTTGTTCTAAAATTGTGTCTGTCCTTTCTGTCCTATCAGCGTTTGTTCTCAAGGTAAGATATTTCACTATAATCAATCTTATTTGTTGAAAAATCTTTAGAAGTTCTGAAATTGTGTCCTACTTTGGACTACTATGGACTCGGTAAATATGCAAAGACTTGCAAAGAACAGCTCCTTTTTAGGTGTGAATAAACTCTCTGAGACTGAGGATTGTTGAGTTTGAAGCCAGACAAGGCTATTTAGTGAGTTTCAGGTCAGTCTAAACTACAGTGTGAGTCCACTGTTTCCAAGGAAAAAAAAAAAAGAGGTGGGGGTGGAAGGGAGCTAGAGAGAGACTACTCAGCTGTTAAGAGTGAGCACTGTGGGGCTGGAGAGATGGCTCAGAGGTTAAGAGCACTGCTTGCTCTTCCAGAGGTCCTGAGTTCCATTCCCAGCAACCACATGGTGTTTCACAACCATCTATAATGAAATTTGGTGTCCTCTTCTGGCATTCAGGTGTACACGCAGACAGAACATTGTATATATAAATCTTAAAAAAAAAAAAAAAAAAAAAGAGTGAACACTGCTCTTGCAGAGGACCCTAGTTCTTGTTTCCAGCACCCATGTCGGTGGTACACAACCACCTGCAACTCCACCTCTAGGGCAGCCTCTGGGAATCACCCATGTGCATACACACAAAACTAGAGAGACCAGGCAAGGTTGCACACACCTTTAATCCTAGCACTCAGGAGGCAGAAACAGGCAGATTTCTGAGTTCTAGGACAGCCAAGACCATACAAAGAAACCTTGTCCTGAAAAGCCAAAAATATTAAAAATAAATGCTCAGAGTTTTATTTAAAAAACAAAATTCTAAATTTTACCACTCCACCCAAAAGCTACCAATGACTCAAAAGATTTTGTTTGGGATTTCCACCAATGTCAAAAGGAATCTGGTTATGAAAAAGCAGAGCTAAATATGAACACAGTCACTAGGCAGGAGGTAAAATTGGAAGAATCCTGGCAGCTTAAGCCTGTGCTATTTCACAATGGCTTAACCTTAAATATTTTTCTCTCTTTCAAGTCTGGGTAGCTACTGATAGCCCAAAGAAAAGATTTTTATCTTGATTCCTAACAGAAATAAGGAATTTCTATGCTTTACCTCCTTTTTCGGGAACATTTAACTGTGTTCCGTTTTTGTAAAAATTAAAATATTTTTGCCTGTAACTTGTTACCTCTACTAGCCTTTTCCAAATTTTAGCCGTTGATCTCCTTATTCTGGGAAGACTAAAAAAGTTGACAAGTTGGTGAGATGCTTAACAGGTCAGGGTGCCTGCCATCAAGCTCATAGGCCTAAGTTAGTTCCCAGGGCCCACATGGTTGAATAAAAGAACCAACCCCTAAAAGTTGTCTTCTGACCTCTCTACTTGTGCAGTTGTGGATTTCTTAACCTAAACAAGAGGAAGTCGACACCTTGCCAGGTCCTCAGAAAATCTGACTTCCCAACAATTGCTTCATTTTCTCATGTTGGAGAAATCAATCTGTGGTGGCCTAGACAGAGAACAGGAGTTTTCTGTGAAGCCTCTGGTATTTGGAGCCTTAGGGACACTGTTGAACGTTGCTTCTTGGTCATCTGAACCACCAATTGTTCTGTCCATTCCCTAATTCTAGTGCCTCATCTATTTTATAATCTGAAATTTTGCTGCTGGACTCATTTAAGTTCATGGCACACTCCAGATTCAAACAAGCCAAATTCACACATCTGAATACCAGTTTATAATTTTTTCATGTGTTTATAATTGTTTTGTGTTTGAGAGAGGATCTTGCTTTGTAGCCCAGGCTGGCCTTCTAAGTGTTTATACTACCATGCCCAGACCTAGTTTAGAGTTCTATGTTGGACTACCTAGTAAACCAGTCCATGACCACCAGCCTCTTGTTTTTGAACAACCCACCAGTGAAATGCAAAAAAAGAAAAGGTTTGTACATACAGAGTAAAACTGGATGGTCCTAGAGCAGTTAAGATAAATTCTCCTTTAAACATACGGTGTCTGTAGAAATAGATCTGTCCTGAGGATAGAAATCAGTTGCATACCTCTTCAAACCCAAGGTATCAAAAGCATTCCAAGGCTGGTTTACGGTAATGGTACACACGTGCAGTCAGCAGGAGCATCCCTGCAGTCACCGTCCCGGGGGAGAGGAGGAAGAACTGTGCATAGACAGCTCTCGCCGTTCAGGGTAATTCTACATGTAAAGTCACTGAACACTGACCCAGTGAATGAAACTATTTTGAGACAGTCCTCACCCTCCTCCTGAATGAAGCTATGTAACAAGAACTTCATAAAACTTTCTATACTTAAAAGAGTATTAGACCACATTTCAACACTACCCATGGGAGCCATTGTTAAGCAGTAAAATTACCACCAAAAAGCACAAAAGGGCAAAAGCCATGGCATTGAATAGATCATGAGAACACTTGTTTATGAAGGCTGAAGCAAGGAGACAGTTAGGGACATGCCTCAGATAGGGACATGGACACAGAAACTGCTTTGCTGCTGCTCTGTAGGTTTATTTCTTTATAAAATGAAAGTGTTCTGATGGTGGGCTTGGGTTACAAGTAAATGTTAGTGAGTAGGTAAACTTGCTCTGTCATGAAGACCAATGTACCTGCTATGG
The DNA here is from genome assembly GCF_907164565.1 of Psammomys obesus. Taxonomy (NCBI): domain Eukaryota; kingdom Metazoa; phylum Chordata; class Mammalia; order Rodentia; family Muridae; genus Psammomys; species Psammomys obesus. The sequence goes on along the minus strand of NW_026585685.1, from coordinate 5,536,511 downwards.
CCTTCTCCTTGGTATGTAGTAGGCGAACCAACTTCGGTATTTTCACCTCAGAGCTGTTTTTAGTTGCTTTAGGGAGTATACTCTAATTTGAATATAAGGGTTAGAGAGAGACTACTCAAATGATGGTTTATAGAATCCCCCCAGAGTAGTAAGAAAATAGGTGAGTGTGGCGGCGCACTCAGGAGACAGAGGCAGGCAGGCAGATCTCTGTGAGTTCAAGGCCAGCCTGGTCTACAAAATAAATTCTAGGACAGCCAAAGCTATTACAGAGAAACCTTGTCTCTCAAAAACAGTTAAGAAAACAGAAAGCTGCCTTGAGGAGCTGTGATTTATTCCACATGAGGTTGGTTGGTTAAGTTTCACTCGCAGGCTGCTGCTGCTGCTGCTGCTCTTCAGACTCGGTGCAATCAACGTTACTACTAGGAAGTGCAATGCTTATGAAAGCTTCAGGAAATTGCTGAGCTGATTTTGAGTGGGGACAGCCACTCTGGACATCTAGAACTGTATGCATGAAAACAGTAGCTTTCCAAGTAGAGCCCTGTAGAAGACATTTAGGAGATCCCATTGTAACCAGAGCCACTCACCATAAAATGCTTACCTAGGTTTTTACATCAACCATCTGAGTTTTGAGAATGTTCAGGAGATGGGCCTGACCAGAGAAATGGCTGAAGTCCTCCTGTGGCCAGATTTGCTGGTCAGAATTGTTAGAATGTGGAAGTGTGATAAGCACAATTTAAAAAAAAAAAGCCTTTTTAGACATAGAAATAGCTAGGAATCATGGAGTTCTATTAGTCATGTGTCTGGTTATCTTGAGTTAATAATGTCACTGGATTCTAGTTAGCAGGTGTAGCCCTGGGTGTATTGGGATTCCTAACAGCTATTTTTTTATGCCTAAAAGGCATTTTTATTTTGTTCATCACAGATTGTAAAGTTTCGAAATGGTAGGCAACATCCTGTTTTTGAGAACATCCTGCTAGGTAGACCAAAGTGGCTCAAACTCAGCAGTGCAGCCGCAGCCGCCCAAGAAGTGGGGTTTACAGGCTTGGGCCACCATGCCCCACTAGCAACAGCAATTTTTAGGAGTGTATTATCTTTGCTCTCTGGGGTGGCGGAGATGTGACGGTGGTAACTTGTTTTTTCCTCCAGCTCACATAATCAATTTCTACGACGTCAAGTTTTCCCATGCTCCGCTCGCCCATCCCTGTAGACCTGATTCTTGCTCAGCTGGCATTTCTTGTCGCTAAGGCCTGTTTATCCCTGACCTTCTTGGCGGTTGGCTTAGAAGAAGGTAGCTAACCCAGCTGAAGCCTGACCCTGATCAGGGCAGTCCTACACTAGGTTAGACTGTGTGGCCCCTGTGAGGGACCACTTAGGACAGCAGCAGCTTTGATGCATGTGGAACTCTGGTACATTCAATATCTTTCTCGCTCTCTCGTTCTTGCGTGTGTTTATTTCATTCCAGAGTAAATAGGTGCAGAAGGCTTGTTCTGCATTTGTTGTCATGGTAGCCCCACCCCCTTTGGTTTGTCTAAGCACATTGGTCTTATTTCTTTTCCTGGTACTGATGCTGTTGCTGTGTTAACCATTTATTGCCTGACATGCCTTGCGCTCGGGGTGCTAATTTTTTTTGATGGCAGGGCAATCATGACTTAACCACTAACAAGCAGTGAAGAGTAACACTAGCCGAGTGCGATTAAGTGCCCAAATACATGGCTCAAGGGCAAGAATTTCCATTCTTGAAATATAATGAAGCCTGTGTGGCCCTAGAAAAGTAAGGACTGGATCTTGGCAGAAGCTCTTGTCCCACTCTCCCACACGCGTGCACCTTCATCTAGATAGACATTTGCTCTCCCTCCTACCCTCCAACTTTGATTTCTGCCTTCCTTCTGTGTCGGGAAGCCAGAGCAGGGAAATGGGGGAGGGGGCGTGCCGCTCGCTTCCGTACTGGTTTATGTCTCTGGCAGTCTGGGGGAGGTGCTGGACGAGCTGCCCCAGTCCAGCTGCAGCCGACCCATGTCCGGGGCCCTGCCCTTTGCTCTTGCAGCTTTCCTAAGTCCCGAGGCACTGGAGAGTGGGCGTGGGAGTAGCCCTAGCGGAGGCTCCAAGGTCCTTCCGGCTGTTTAGGGGGCCCCAGGCGATAGCCACGTTCGGATCCTGGCTAGCAGCCAGGGGAGGGAGCTTGGGGTAAGGGGAGGGCCCTGAGGGAGGGGTCAGACTCCTTAGGAAAGAGTTAATGCGAAGAGGGGGAGGGGATAGGACGAAGAGACCGAAAGGAAGGCTCAGGTAGGAGAAGGACGGAGGAGGGGAGGCTGGCGGGGAGAAGGTGACTGGCAGGAGCGGTCGTCAGAGGTAGGGGTCTTTTCCCCTTTGCACCCTCACCCCAGAGCAGCCAACTCTAAACCGCGGCGGCGACTTTCAGTTTCATTTCCACGGACCCTCCTGCCTGGGCCGCAGCGGCCGCCGCGATGCCCAGCAAGTTCAGCTGCCGTAAGCTCCGGGAGGCCGGCCAGAGGTTCGAGAGTTTCCTGGCCGAACGGGGACTGGACCTGGAGACAGATCGCGAGCGGCTGCGGACGATTTACAACCGCGACTTCAAGCCCAGGTACGGGCCGGCCCACCACGGGCCCCAAGGCGCGAGGCCAGCGCCCGGGCGGTGGGGCCACCTTCCCGCCCGGGGCGCACAGGGATGCAGCCCCGGGTCGATCGGGCCGGTCCGGTCCTGGCAGACCAAATGCGGCGCCTGCCCACGCCCAGCCAGCACCACCCCAGCCCGCCCGCTCCGCACAGCCCGGCCCGGCGGGGAGGGGTCGGTGCCCACGCGCGGCTCGCAGCGGCTGGGGCTCGGCGGTGGGGGAGGGGAGCCCCACAGGGAAGGCGCTGCGGGCTAAGCGGGGATCCCCCGCCCCCTCGTTGAGGGGCGGCCGCCTCCAGGGTCCACGCTGCGGGAGAACTGAAGAGGCCCAGGGTAGGCGGGAGAATCTCGGGGAGCTTCAGGGAGAAAAGAGCACAAACTGCGTAGGCAGTCAAACCTCCATTAGCACCTGTGGCTTCTCCATGGAGACCCAGGGCCAGGGACAGCCTCCTGGAGGCCCTTTTTCCCCCCTTGGCTGAAGATATTTGGTTTCCTTTTCCTGTTACCACCCAAGTGAAAAATCAAAGAGACTTCTGTCAAACCGTAGACTGTGCTTCAGAAACACCTCTATCAACAGGCTGCTGCCTTGGATGGAAGACGAAGAAGCAATTCAGCTGGGATGAGTGTAAAGAGTCGCACCAATAAATAGGGGAATGGGATTGGGGCTAAGATTTTGAGAGATCAAAAAGCCAGTATGGGTGAGATATGGCTGCTATGATTTGGGGAGAGTCTTAGGCGGAATTAATAGTGGAAGTGTGGCTTGAAGTTAGGGGGGAAGGTAGGGATTGCCCATGTTGAGTCGAGTATTACTGTAATTCATGAACATGTGTCTTAAGGAACATTAAGAGGGCTGAGCAGCTTCTGAAAAAGAGGCAAAGATGGTGATGACCTGTTTGATGCTCCACGTTGTGCTAGGCACTGTGGGAACACACAAATGAAAACTCTGCAGTAAACCACAAAGGTTACGGATATGCATACAGAGTATAGTCTAGAGTGGACCATACCACACGGTGAAACGATGCTAACGATAATACGGAAAATGTTGAAGGACAGCCGGCACTTCCCTACCCACGTGTTCACCTATGTCCACAAAGTGCGGGGTGGCTCTGCATACAAGTACTTTGGCAGCCCGGGAAAAAGCTTAACTCCAAATACACCAGATTGCTAGGGATTCTCTGCAGATGGCTGTGCATTGTTTGCTGAACAAGCACAGTTCTTTCCACAAGCAGACCAGAGAGTTACGCATCAAAGGTGGAGGGTGAGAAAGCTGATGGGATCGTCAGAGCCCCGGAGTTTCTCACTAGGCTAACTTATCAGGCTCCTTACGAAAACTGAGATAGGCAGAACGAAGGGTTATAGGGAGGCCAAGCTCAAGGCCTAGTCAAGAAGAGTCTTCTCAGCTCCAAAGCTGGTAAACTGTTTCAGTACCTGGCAAAGGGCAGCTATGCTAGGATGAAAAAAAAAACAAACAACTATCTGTGGTAGATAAAAATTTTGCATATTTATTTTAGTCCAGTTTATTACCACCCAGGCTGGCCTCAAACTTACAAGACTTAAGTGGCTCTCTTGCCTGAGGCACCCAAGTGCTGGAATAGCAGGTTTGACCTAAACCACCATTCCTGGCTTCTATGCTGTTGGGTTTTTATCTTTGTTGATAGGGTCTGGTGTTTTAAGATTTTTTTTTTTTTTTTTTTGCATGTGCACACTCTATGTGTGCTAGCTCCCACAGAGGCCAGAAGAAGGCCTCAGAGCAGTTTTGAGCTGCTCATCATGGATGCTTGAGAACCCAACTCCAGTCACTGAGCCGTCTCTCCAGTCCCGTTTGGCTTTTGAGACAGGAATTTTTTTTTTTTTCCAAACAGGGTTTCTCTGTGTAGCCTTGGCTGTCCTGGATTCGCTTTGTAGACCAGACTAGCCTTGAGCTCACAGGGATCCACCTGCCTCGGCCTCCACCTCCCAGAGTGCTGGGTTTACAGGCATACGCTACTGAATCTAGCTTGAGATGGGATTTCATGTAACCCAGGCCAGGCTTAAACTTGCTCTGTAGCCGAGGCTAACCTTGAACTTTTGGTTTCTCCCTCCTCCACCTCTTCTGTGCTAGAATTATAGGAACACCCCACCACAGCTGGCTTTGCACCTTTTTTTTTTTTTTTTCCAATTTATTTTGTAGTGCAGAAGCTTGAACCCAGGGTCTTGGCACTTGCCAGGCAAGCAAACCCTCCACCACTGAATGCCATCTGTAGCCCTAAGGGTGACTCTTACTTTGTGCACTTGTATTTTACCCAAATAAAACAGGGGAGACTGGCCTTGGCCTTGAAGGACAGATAGTCTTTGTGCACAGAGGAGGAAGAAAGCCTTGAGCGTTGGATTTGTAAACTGTCATGAGACCTACTCAGCAAAACCGAGGAATCTGTGCCTTGGGTATTTTAAAGGCCAGTATGATGGGTAGAATGTTCCCCGCATCACTCCAGAAAGCAGAAGTAGCAGGTTTTATTGCCTGCCCCTCACACCGAGCTGGCGGAGATTCCTGCCTGGATGAAGGCTAAGTTTTCTTTGCATCCCCACCTCATTTTAGTAGGGTCCTTTGTATTTCTGACCTTGAACTCCTGCTCTTACTTCTCCAGTACTTCTATTCTACTCATGAGGGCTTTGCATGTGCTAGGCGAACACTCCTATGCAGTGAGTGTGTGCGTGCGTGCGTGCGTGTCTGTCTACGTGTCTGTGTATGGACTTAACTTCAATCCTCGGGTTTGATAGCAAAGCACCATATTCCCCCTTCAGCCATCTCCTCTGCCCTCCTCTGCATTCTTTAAACCCAGACCATGACTAATAGTCTTCTTCTGGAGACGCCTAGCTTACTCTTTCCACATTGAGTATAGCCTATTTACAACTAGATTACGCTGTGCTTCTCACTATAACTCTCCTGCCGCCTTCCCCACCACTCTTTCAAGTTCCCTGCCTTGAGCCCTGTGTCTCTCTCAGTCCTCAACATAGAGTCTGTATGTAGAAGATGCCCAGTAAGTGCTGGCAGAGTCCACTTGGATCCAGTTGACCAGGAACTGGCTTTGTTTTGTTAGTCTGTCGTTGTGGTTAATTTAAGGTATGGTCTAATAATGCTTATTATTAGCGCTATAATTATTGTGGCAGTCCGTCTAACCCACTATCATAATCAGTAAAAGACACAGACACCTGTGTCTAGGATAGCCTTATCTTGCCTGAAGCAAGACAGCTGTTAACCCTCAACCACCTTTACCCCCCAGCCGCTCCCAGGCCACTTCCCATCCAGAATTCCATAAACACTTGCTTCCTCCAGCCATGCCAGACGTGTGCTTCTCCCACCTAAGCCGGAGCAGCTCTCCTCTCTCCCTCCTCCTCTTCCTCTCTGCTGTGATCCTTCCGTCTCCAAAGCCTGGTCTCCAAAGCCCGAGAACCTTAGCCACACCTACCTCCTGCCCTTCCCAGGTATAGGCCTTTTAATCAGCCAATTGGGGATAATTGGGGAACATTCCTTCTCATCACATGGTTACAGAAGCTAGTTCAACATTATAACAATACCCACGGCGGGGCGGTAACCAGATCTCAAGGTGCTGAAATCAGCATTTTAACACATAGCACCAGAGCAACCACAGTCTTTTTTTTTTTTTTTTTTTCTTGTACTTGGGAAGAAACCTAGGACCATGCATAGGGCAGACAAACACTCTCCAAGTGAGGTGCACCATCCATTTTGTTGTTACTCTTTTTCATGGGTGAGGGTGGTGAACCGGGCCTGCTAGGCTGGCCTGAAACTCACTGCGTAGCCCACATTGGCCTCAAATTTGAGACGATCCTTTTGCCTCAGTCTTCAATCTCTTAGCTCAACATCCTAAGCCCTACTGGGATTAAAGATGGAAACCTTCATTTCCAAATAGAAGACTGACAGCCTGGCCTAGTGTCACCTGCCTGTAATGCCAGCATTTGAGAGGAGGGGAGCAGCGTGATCGGGAGCTTAAGGTTGCCTTTGGCATATAGCAGGTTTGAAGACTGTGTCTCAGAAAGTCAACAGCACTTCCCCAAAGCTCAGGGAACATCTTAGAAGAGGGGTGAGAAAAGCATGAGAGTGGGAAGAGAAGAAGGGTGCTGTGAAAGGCTGTCTTCTGGACATGACAAGACCATGAACTCACAGGGGTGGTGGGGCCGGGGTTCAGGAGGCCCCACTTCTAGCTGAGGACTTATTGGAAATTGGTGGCTGCTGGAAAGGAGAGGCTCATTTTTTAAATTTGGGGGCAGTAGTAACTGGTAAGGTTGCACACGGTGGGTGACACCACATTTGTGTCCATATGAGACTTTAAGGTCTTTTTAAGGTGGTAAGCAGTCTGCAGAGGTGGCTCTGCTGGTTAAAGGTACTTTAGTGCCAAGCCTGACAACTCTTGAGTTCAATCCCCAGGACCTATTTGGCGGAAGGAGAGAACCAACTACACAATTCCGGGAGTTGTCCTTTCACACTCCCCCAAAAAACACACATACAAGAAAAGTGAATGTTTAAAAAAAAAATTAAATAAGTGGGCTTAAGAGGAAGATACGTTGGTAGAAAGTGCAGGGAGGTGGAGTGGGGGAAATTCATGTGTGAAATTCTCAAAGAATGAAAGTAATCAAAAGTAGAGGCTGGAGAGATGGCTCAAGGGTGAAGAGCACTTGATGACTGACATAATCAGCATTTTAGAAATAACATTTCCTTGGCTTCTTGTATGGAGGGTGGTTTGGTGTCTTTCTCTCCATCCCCAGTGAAAACATCACTGTGCTTGGTGGCTTACTTGTATATACAACCTGTGTCTTCCTTAAAAAAAAAAAAGGCAGTTTACCAGGCAGTGATGGTGCACACCTTTGATCCCAGCACTCAGGAGACAGAGGCAGATGGATCTCTGTGAGTTCAAAGCCAGCCTGGTCCTAGGGAGTTCTAGGGCAGCCAGAGCTACACAGAGAAACCCTGCCTCAAAAAAATATATATGTCTGTCTGAAACAATAGCCATATACTTTATTCCTTTTATGACTCCTGATTGTATGTGTGTTCGACAGACAGACAGACACTAGGTCTATGCAATGTAGGTTAGGCTCAAACTGGCAACAGTCCTCCTTCCTCAGATCCCTAAAGTGCTGGGATGCCATGCATGACTCATGTCTGTAACTCCAGCAAGAGCAGAAAGAGAACACAGGTTTAAAGCTAGCCTAGATTACATAGCTAGGCTTTGTCTCAAAAATCCTAAAAAAATACATTCAAGCCTGGCTTTGACCCACTCACTAGTGAGAACTGTAACCTGAGTTTGTATAGCTAGATGTCCCTTTAAGATCGCTTGCAAATCTGATACTAAGTTGGGCTGGCTTTGGCTTTTTTTTTTTTTTTTTTTTTTTTTTTTTTTTTTAGGATTAGCTGCCATTTGAACAACAAACAACAGAGGCAAATGGCAGGGCAGTGGAGACTAAGGATGTCTGCAAAGACAGGAAAGCCTGCTGAGGAGCTGTGGCAAGAGGGGCTGGGAGTAGTTAAAGTTCTTTGTGGGATAGGTGGCTTATCAGCATGCGTGGCGGTGATGGGTACTTTCGAAAAGGCTTGTGAGAAATAGATGACCCATGCACTTGGTGACTTAGCACAGCACTCAGTAAGTAATCAAAAGCATTCTGCTGGTAGAGATGACGTTACCGCACTGGTGTCGTCATGGTAGCTGTAAGTGTGACATACGTACGAGTTAGCTGGGTTTGTGCAATATGGAGTCGTCTGTGGTTGGATCTGTGGTAATCCTGTCTGTGGAAGGGATTGACAAAGCATGGGAGGGGAGATGTCAAAACAGAAGTAGGGTCAGCAGTTAACAGAGCCTAGAAAAAAAAATGACAACAGGCAGCTGTCAGAGGCAATACAAAAGACAAACTAGGCGGAGTTCGTGTATGAGGTAATCTCATCACTTGAGATGTCATAATAGGACAATCTGCAAGTTTAAGGCCTGTCAGAGCTACATAGTGAGACCGTGTCAACGAGGACTGACTGAGGAAATAAGAATTCAAATAAGATACCTTTTAATTTAAAAAACAAAATGTTAACAGATGGCAAAAACTAGCCAGGCATGTGTCACAAGTTTGGTAGCAGCAGGAGGATCAGGAATTTAAGGCCAGCCTGAGCAACAAGAGACCTTGTCTCAAAATGATTTTTTTAAAAGACTGTAAAAAATGTAAACGGTTGAAATTTTGTAATGTTAGGGACTGGGGGAGGAGCATTCTGAAATCCTTACTAATGAGAAAATAAATTTGTACAGCTCTTTTTTAGGAGGCTTTTTTGTTTGTTTGTCTGTCTCTCTGTTTGTTTTGGGTTTTTGAGACATGGTCTATGTGTCCCTTGTTGTTTTAGACTCAATTTGTAGACCAGGCTAGCCTCGAATTTACAGAGATTCACCTGCCTCTACCTCCTGAGGTGGTCTTCAGCCTCTATCTCCCAAGTGCTGGGATTATGGATGTGAGCCACCATGTTCTCTTCTGATTGTCCTTCCTCCCTGGCCTGTGTTGACCTTTGCTGTTTGAAGACTGCTAGAACCTAGGGAAGGTCTGAAGCATGGGTCCGTGGTGGTAACTACCACCAGGGGACTCCTTGATGTTCTTAGACTCTGACCTTGACTATGGGGTGAGCTCTCGGCTCATGCCTCACATAACCAGAACTGCCTTTGGACCATAGGCAACACAGACCCAGGGTGTCCACTGCAAATGGGGTTGGCCCCTCTGCCTACCTACTTTCTCCTTCCTCCGGGACAGCCCCAGAACCAAAGTCCTTGATTTGGCTATTCTAGACACCTCGGTCTTTCCACTACTCTCCCTCCTGTCAGCCACCAAATTCTGCTCATCTGCATTCTGAATATGATCAGATCTGCCCCCTCCTCCGTTTCTGCCACTCCCTCATTCGGGCCTTTGGTGTCTTTTAACCAGACAGCTGCAGTGGCCTTCTTCTAACTGGTCTCCCTGCCTCCAGTCTTGCCTCCAGCATATCCATCCTCCAATCCTGATGCCAGAGCGATCTGAAATGCAAATATGATCTTGCCACTCCCCTGCTTAAAACCCAGCAGCCCAGTGGTTCTGTACCCACAGGGTTGTGGGCTAAAAGTAAGTCGCTGTTACTCCTCCCCCTGCCCTGATTAGACCTCTTCCACTAATACGGGTACTAACCATAGCAGCTAACGTTGACCAAGCATTTCTCACCGTGCTTTCAAAAGACTCACCACCCTTTTAAAAGAAATAAATCATGGCCTCTTCGATGTTATCTGAATTGCACTGCTTCCCTTTCTTGGGATGAAGGAGAGAGGCAGAGTCATAGGTGTGGGACACGGGGAGATGTCCTGAGCCGCAGGACCTTACCGTGTGCTCTTCCAAGCTTGTTTTGGCCCCAGTGGTGGGTTAATAAGGATCATCAAACAGTTGCTAGGTGGTGCTAAGAACCCCACTGTCCCAACAAGCATTGAGGGAGGTTATCATTCCTCCAGAGCTTGACTGTGTTCACTGAGTCACATATTTGGGAGCATCCTCAAGCTCCTGGGTACCAGGAAAGGGAAGTAAAGGGATGCTGAAAGTCAGGGTCAAGTCTAGGCAACTTGGCCTGCCCGTCTCTGCTAGCTCCTGTCATCCCTTTCTTTGAACTTTTCACTGTAGTGCAAACCAACTATATGTGACACTAACCATCACTCTCCCTTACTGAGGTCTGCTTTGTGCCAAGCACTCGGCTAAATGGTTCCCTGCAATGTCAGTATCTCAAGTGAGCCTCATGGTGGTTCTTTAAGGCAGGTCTTCAATCCCTATCTTATTCATTTGGTTTTTGGTTTGGGGGTATTTTGGCAAGGGAAGGATTGATTTTTGGGGGTTGGGTTGGGTTTTGTTTTTTCTTCTTCTTTTTTTGGTGCTAGGGGTTGAACCTCAGGCCTCACAAATGCTAGGTAGCACCCTTACCTCTGAGCTCCATAGACCTCTGTTCAAGAGAGGAAGAAAACAAGGTGCTGGTGGGGAAGCCCAACTGAAGTAGCTGGGATGACAGCCCCGCCATACACACCCATCAGTCTACTCACCGTGTGCCTCCTTTTGCTGGAGTAATTCCTCAGAGACCTGCCCCTGCCCCAGACAGGCCCTCAGTACCCTTGGCTGGGTGAACTGCTCTGTGCAGTCCCAGCAGCTACGCTCTATCGCTCCATCACCATGCTGGAATGTATAGGTTTTCTCCTCAAGGCTGGAGTAGGCCTGGCAGCTTGGAACCACCCTGCCTCAAGTGCGGTTTCTGGCACCTAACATGCCTCGGTCAGTGTGTGTGGAGTGGAATGCGCTGAGCAGCCAGGTGCTCAGCCCTGAGGTTGTCCTGCTGACCGCTCTTCCTGTCTTCACCCCTCCAGGCACAAAGCCAGGCTATTTGATCTCGGGAGAAGGATCCTTTCCCTTCCTGCTTGGTTCCACCTGCACCCTTTGACTTCCGGTGGAAACTGCTGTCTGATCCGCCACCTTGCCCACACTCTGGACATCTCTGCTCTCTCTGACCTCCTTTCTCAGCCCTCCCCACAGCCTGGGCCCTGTCCATTCCTATGAACCATCTTTCTCAACTTCCCTTAGCCATATAGCTCTTTCCACTGCACTTTTTTTTAATGTCCCCAAAATAGTCCCCTTTAAAAAAAAAAAAAAATCTGTTTTTCTCTTTGTCTTCCCAGCCAACAGCCCAATATTGGACTTTTCTCCACGGTGCTATTTAAGCCAATTATTTTGTATTGGAAAGCCCCAATGCCTTGCTTTAAGTTGTCAAATATTACTACCATCCCTAGTTGGAGTCCCATCCTGCCTTGAAGCAGGGCTGGTGTGACCCTGTAACAGAGCAGCCTTCAGGCCTTCCTCAGCACCCTCTCCATAGCCACCCTGCCTTCCCTCACTTCCCAGTATCCTCTGCTTCTGGCAGCTATGGGACCCCTGCCCCTGGCTTCTCCTCCATGCTGTATGGAATGAAGATTGCAAATCTGGCCTTCGTCACCAAGACTCGGGTCAGGTTCTTCAAACTAGACCGCTGGGCTGATGTGCAGTTGCCAGAAAAGAGGCGAATAAAGCCAGGGTCGAGTATCAGCAAGCAACACAGATCACTGTTGGCCAGGATCTTTCATGACAGGTGTGTGAGCACATGCCCGTAAGTGGGCAGGAGGGCAAGGGGAAAGGGATATCCGGCTTTAAAAGCACTGGCTCTCCTTGGGCTGTGGTAAACCCCCACCCCCTCAAGGAAGGAAGAGAGGCAGGCAATTAATCCAGGGTAGCGGCGGGTTCCCAAGCAATCCCACACTTTACGAGGTTCCTAAGCCTGAGACCTTCCCCAGGGCAATTCCCAGTCCAAGGTCCCCTCTCCACATTCTTCTACCCCCCACTTAACACCCACTTTCCCCAGGGCTGAGTATCTTCATGGGAAGCATGGAGTGGCCGTGGAGGTCCAGGGACCCCATGAAGCCCGAGATGGGCAGCTCCTTATCCGCCTGGATTTGAACCGCAAAGAGGTACTGACTCTTCGGCTTCGGAATGGAGGAAGCAAGCCTGTCACCCTCACTCATCTCTTCCCACTCTGCTGGACACCTCAGTTTGCCTTCTACCACGGTGAACAGGACCTTCCCTGTCCACTGAGCCCAGGTGAGTGGTCTGAGGAGAAATAGCCCTTGGGTAGTCGGAGCTTCAGGAAAAAACTACTGTCTCCATCCAGTGGTTTCCTGCCTTGGAATGGGGGCGGTGGGGTGGGGTCACTAACTCACTCAGTTTCTTTCTTCCAGGTGAAAGCTATGAGCTCCATGTCTACTGTAAGACCAGCATTGTGGGTTACTTCCCAGCCACCGTCCTCTGGGAGCTCCTGGGACCTGGGGAATCGGGATCCGAAGGAGCAGAAACTTTCTACATTGCCCGCTTCTTGGCCGCCGTCGCCCACAGCCCGCTGGCTGCGCAGTTGAAACCCACAACTCCCTTCAAACGCACACCCCGGCTCAGTAGAAACCCTGTGTTGACCAACCGGATAGAGGAAGGAGAGAGGCCTGACCGGTAACTAGATAACTAACAGCGTGGGCACTTGGGGAGACTTCCAAGTGAGGAGACAGGGCTCCCTTTCTGAGCTGCAGGTTACTCCCTCCTGTGGGTCTCGGCTCCCTGCCATATTAGAGAAGGGAGCTGCAGGAGAACAGCAGATCCAAGGACAGTGTGAAAGCTCTGTGTAGAGAAATGGCCAAGTAATGTTTTCCCTCTGAGCTACACCTAATCCCTCCCCATTTGTTTTTAAAGGCTTTGTTATTTGTGTGTGTATGTGTGCCTGTGTGTGTGTACCTGTGTCTGTGTGTGTCAGAGGCCAGACCAGGGCGCCAGATTCCCCTGGAGCTGGAGTCACACACTGTCGTGAGCCACTCCACAGCTTCTGCAAAAGAAGCAAGTGCTCTTAACTGCTGAGCTATCTTTTTGTTATTTTTATTTTTCTCATGACAAGGTCTCGCTGTGTAACCCTGGAAGACCTGAAGCTCACCATACAGACTAAAATGCCTTGAAACTCAGAGAGCTCCACCTGCTTCTGACTCTCAAGGGTTGGGATTAAAGGCCTGTACCACTGTTGTACCACCAAGCCTGGCATTCACTATTAGATATATTCATTTATGAGGGAGGCAGCAGAATAGAAGGGTGGTGGCTAAAGGGCTTGTCAGAAATGTTCTAAAGCTGGCCATAATGATGGTTGCACATTTGGGTGAATACGTTAAGTCACAGAATCATATGTGAATTTCTCCAACAAAGCTGTTACAAGAGAGCCAGGTACGGTGGCCTGTGCCATTAATCCTAGCACTCAGGAAGCAGAGGCACAGGCAGGCAGATCTGTAAGTTCAAGACCAGCTAGGGCTCCATAGTAAAATCCTGTCTAATTGTCTAATAAACAAAACAACAACAACAACAACAACAAAAAATAAATCAGAAAGCAAGGTATGGTAGCACAAAACCCTGTAATCCCAACACTTAGGAGGCTGGGCCAGAATCAATACAAGTTATAGTCTAGCCTGTGCTGTACGAGAGTTCTAGGCTAGCCTGGATTTCTGAGAAATACTCTGTCTAAAACACAATGAAGGGGCTGGAGAAATGACTCGAGTTACTCTTTCAGTGGGCCTGAGTTCAACTGCCAGCACCCAATTTGGGTGGCTTACAACTGTAAGTCTGTAAATCCAGGGATCTGGCACCCTCTTCATACACACATATTCATAGAAAGGTAAACATTTTAAAATAATGAGTAATAGGGGCTAGAGAGATGGCTCAGCAGTTAAAAGCATTTTCTGCTCTTCCAGAGGTCCTGAGTTCAATTCCCAGCAACCACATGGTGGCTCACATCTATCTATACTGGAATCTGGTGCCCTCTTCTGGCATGCAGCTGTACATGCAGATAGAGCGCTCATATACAAAAAATACATAAATCTTTTTAAAAAAAAATAATGAGTAATAAATGCAAATCATGTAATAAGATCTCCATCATTATAACACATTTCTTTGGTTAACAGTACATATGTGTAAACAAATGTACAGCATGTGTGAGACCCAGCATGTGGATTGTAGCCCCAGCACCACAATCAGGCAAAGGCCATGGATGCATGCCTGTAATTCCAGCACTTAAAAGGTGGAAAGCAGGAGTTCAAGGTAAAGTCTGGCTACTTAGCAAGTTTGAAGCCAGCTTGGGCTATAGGATAACCTGTCTCAGGAAAAAAAAAAAAAAAAAAGTCTGAAAGATGATATACCAAAAAGTTAAAAATTGACTGTTCTGAGTAAGAATTTTATGTAGTTATTTAAAATATTTTGCCTTAAAATATATTGCCTTGTTGTTATTTCTTCAAAAGAGCATATGTTGCTTATATTTGTTTATTTTTGAGAGAATCAGACCAGGCTGGTCTACAACTCATAAATGTTTTGTGCTCTTTACAGTTACTATGTGCTGGGATTATAGGCCTGTGCCATCACACCCAGCTTACAAAAAGTTGTTTTTTTTTTTGTTTTTTTAAGTATTCCAGGTATTAGGCTCTACAAAAAATGAGAGTGATCCAACCTTGGACCAAGCAGCTGCATGAGCTAGGGAGCACTGTATCCCTAAGTGGCTACTGACCACACTAGAGAAGTCACTATACAAGTATTTCGCGAAGGCTGCATGGGGCCATTTCCAGAGTCTTTGAAGATGATCAGGGGGTTCTGTGTTCGTGACATTTTCTTCCTTCCCACAGTGCCAAGGGCTATGAACTAGAGCTAAGTTTGGCCCTGGGGACCTACTACCCACCCATCCGCCTCCGGCAACTGCTCCCTACCCTTCTTCAGGGACCAAGCATCTTCACCTCCCCAAAGGAGGTTGCGGAGATCAAGTAAGTACCAGCACCTTGTGCCACACACTCCCTTGGCTTCTTTCTCTCTCCACTGGCTTCTCCTTGTCTGTGCTCACTTCACCGGTTCACCTTGATCTGTGCTTGGCATCCATAGTGTGTTCAGTGTGGGGATGAGTGAATGGAGAGGGTAGAGCCCCAGAGCAGTGGGGTTGTCTGATCCACCCTGATCCTGCTGCAACCCAACCATCCCTACCAGGGCCCAGCTGGAGACAACCCTGAAGTCCAGGAACTATGAGGTGAAGCTCCGGCTGCTGCTGCACCTGGAAGAGCTGCAGATGGAGCATGACATCCGGCACTATGACCTGGAGTCGGTGCCCATGACCTGGGACCCTGTGGACCAGAATCCCAGGCTGCTTACCTTGGAGGTAAGGGCTCAGGTCCATGCAGAGGGGGGCCCATGACAGTCTGCTTTAAGGAGGTGACAGGCCATGATCCCTGACAGCAGAGCAAACATACAAAAAGAATGAAATGGTACCTGTTTCAGAGGGTATGGACAAAGAGCAAGGTAAGCTTCTAGTCCCCCAAAACATGCCAGCCTGTGGGTTTTGTTTCTTCTTTATTTGGGGCAGGATCCCAAGTAGCTCAGGCTAGCTTCCTACCCTCTGTGTAGACAAGGATAAACTTGAACTTCTGATCCTCCTGTGTCTACCGGCCCAGTGCCAAGATGATAGGCACAGCCCACCACACTAAGTTCCTATTAGTAGAATTTTAAAATCTAGATTTTGCCACCCACTGTGTGACCTAACAAGACCCTTGTTTTCCCAGCTTTGTGGATAATTTACCAGATAATTCTGAGACCCTTTGCAAATCTTCACGTTTTTATTCGTTCGTTCGATTGTTTATTTAGTTTGTATGTGCTCAGCATGCATGGCACACATAAGGAGGTCAGAGAACAATTTGCAGGAGTCTGTTTTCTCTTCCCACCATGTTGGTCCCAGGGATTGAACCCAGGTTGTCAGGCTTAGCTGCTGGCACCCCTACCCACTGAGCCATCTCACCAGCCCTCACATTTTGAATGTATACACACAAACTCAGTTACTTGTGAGAATGGATTAATGTATAGGAGTGCAGGTAGGAAGGGAGAGAGTTAGGATGATCAGGGAAAGGTTATAAGAAGTGAGTTTGCACCAAAGACAAAACTGGAGCTGAACTGGCCAAAAAAACAGCTAGCTGGGCTGGGGACATTGGCCACCACATCTTAAAAAATCTTACCCTGGAGGTTCTTAGACTCCCAGTGTAGGTGGCTCTAGCAGGCTGTGGTCCTTCCAGTGATTCTTGCTTTGCCTTGTAGAAGAGGAAAGTGGGGATAAGTTGGGGCTATGAGGCCAGAGCCTGGGGCTACGGCCCTCCACCAGTCAGCTATTGGGTAGAAAAGCTGACTTCTGTTTACACTTTGCAGGTTCCTGGTGTGGCTGAAAGCCGTCCCTCAGTGCTACGGGGTGACCACCTTTTTGCCCTTTTGTCCTCTGAGACCCACCAGGTGGACCCTGTTACCTACAAAGGTTTTGTACACAAGGTAGAACTGGATCGCGTAAAGCTGAGCTTTTCCACAAGGTGAGTCTTGGGAGAACCAAACCACCAAAGCGACCGTTAGGCTTCTAAGGCCTGGGGAGAGGAGGTCTTCCTTTCAGAGATGACTAGGACCCCTGAACACAGGGCAGGGGGACCCCATGCTGGGTAAACTACTTCATCTCCCAGAGAACTTTGTAAGGACTTCTTGGGAAGAGGGAGGGAGTGGAATGGTCGGCTCCTGGCTGATTACTGCCCGCTCCACCTAACCTGAACTCCCACTTAATTCTTTACCCATAGCCTCCTGAGCCGATTTGTGGATGGGCTGACCTTCAAGGTGAACTTCACCTTCAACCGCCAGCCCCTTCGGGTCCAGCACCGGGCCCTGGAGTTGACGGGTCGCTGGCCTCTGTGGCCCATGCTTTTTCCTGTGGCCTCCCAAGGGGTCTCGCTGCTGCCCTCAGATGTGAAGTTCAAGTGAGACTCTGGGCATGGGCCCGGGGGCAGCTTGGGATGTGGCTATCGGGAACAGAGTCCCAGAAGCCTCTGGGGTGCTGGATGATTTCAAGTTCGTCTTCCCGGACCCTTTGCCAGGCTGTATGATCGGAGTCTGGAGTCGAACCCTGAGCAGCTTCAGGCCATGAAGCACATTGTGAGGGGCACCACCCGGCCTGCCCCCTACATCATCTTTGGGCCTCCAGGTACTGGCAAGACCGTCACACTAGTGGAGGCCATCAAGCAGGTGAGGCTGAAATGTAATCCCAAGGCCTGTACTGACTCATGCAGCCCCTGTCCCTCCTGTCACCTCAGTGTTCCTACACCTGAAAACAGCCAGCCAAAGAGGAGGTTGGGAGTTAGGGTTATTATGACTGTTGAATGTTGGTGCGTAAATGCGTAGGCATGAATTTACTGTTATCCAACACTAAGGTGGCACGTGGACCAGCAGGTGTCTGGGAAGCAAATGCAGCCTGAGTCCCCTGTCGTAGCAAGCGTCTGCCCACACTATCTTTTTCTTTTGTCTCAGGTGGTGAAGCACTTGCCCAAAGCCCACATCCTGGCCTGCACTCCGTCTAACTCGGGGGCTGACCTCCTCTGTCAGCGGCTCCGGGTCCACCTGCCCAGCTCCATCTACCGTCTCCTGGCCCCCAGTAGGGACATCCGAATGGTACCTGAGGACATTAAGGTATGTAGGAAGCGCACAGGGCTAAGGAACAACGGATACCCGGGAGGTTCTCAGAATACCTGAAGACTTGCTGTGTTGTGTGACTTTGGGTGGGTCAGGACCCCTCTGGGGACTTCAGTTTCCCTATCTGCAAAGGCAGGGAAGTAGGTAAATGTGTTAGTGGTCCAGAGCCAGGGTGAGAGTAAGAAAAGGAAGAGCCAAGCTGATTTCTCCTGCTTTGGTAACCCACAGAGCTGCTGTAACTGGGATGCTAAGAAGGGAGAATATGTGTACCCTGCCAAAAAGCATCTGCAGCAATACCGGGTCCTAATCACCACCCTCATCACTGCCAGCAGGTAAGGAAGGCATAGGCTTTGTTTCTCAATGGCTAGGAAAAGTAATGGGGTGTAGGGCTAGGGAAAGAGGAAGGGCTCCTGAGGGCAGGATGAAATGAAGGGCCAGAGTTCAGGTTTTGGTCACTGGGTGCCTGGGAATGACCCCTGCTTGGCCTGACACTCCCAGGTTGGTGTCAGCCCAGTTTCCCATCGATCACTTCACACACATCTTCATCGATGAGGCTGGCCACTGCATGGAGCCTGAGAGTCTGGTGGCCATAGCAGGTGAGGGGGCTCAGGACGGGCTATAGGTGCAGCACCCCACACCGATTGGGTAATTCCACCTTTAACCTTTCTCCCCATACCTCTCAGGACTGATGGATGTCAAAGAAACGGGCAACCCAGGAGGGCAGCTGGTGCTAGCAGGAGACCCCCGGCAGCTGGGGCCCGTGCTTCGGTCACCATTGGCCCAGAAGCATGGACTTGGCTACTCTCTACTGGAGCGCCTGCTTACCTACAACTCATTGTACAAGAAGGGCCCCAATGGCTATGATGCCCAGTTCATCACCAAACTGCTCCGCAACTACAGGTATCACTGTCCCCTCCTCTGCTGCTTGTCTTACGTCCTTCCAGTGGCCCTTAGCAGGGAGTCTCCTTTGCAGCCCCTCTTATGACCTAGCAGGTGGCTTCTTTTTCAGACCAGTGGTTTATCGGCATATTGGAAGTCCTTAGACCAGGATGTGTCTAGATGGATCTAAGTTTCTAGGCTGTCCAGCAAAAAATAAGAAAGGCAGGGAGCATAGCTTTTCCTCAAAACCACTGTTAGTTGAATGGCATATACAACTGAGGCCTATGTACTTGTGATTTTGTTTGTTTGTTTGTTTTGTTTTTTGAGACAGGTTTTCTGTGTAGCCTTGGCTTTCCTGCATTCACTTTGTAGTCCAGGCTGACCTCAAACTCATAGAGATCCGCCTGCCTCTGCCTCCCTGAGCGCTGGGATTACAGGTGTGCACCAGCACGCCTGGCTTCACTTGTGATTTTTATTTCTCGTGTGGTACTAGGGCTTGAGCCCAGGACTTTGCACATTACTTTCAATTGTCCTGATGTACATCCCCAAATCTCCTCTCCCCTTTAAGACAGGCTCTGTGTTGCCTAGGCTCATTTTAACTCGTGGTTCAAGCAAATCTGCCTTCAGTCGAGTAGGATTGCAGGTGCATGCCACCCTCGCCATCTGCGTACTTGTAGTACGTGAGTTTAGACACCAGTGTGTAATGAGTTTTAGGCGTCAGTGAGAACTTGGTAAGTGTGGGACAGGACAAATGGCTCAGCAGTTAGGAGTGTAGCGGAGAACCTGTGTTCAGCACCCATATCAGGTGGCTCCTAACCTCCTCTAACTCCAGCTCCTGGCACCTTTGGCCTTCCATGATCACCTGTACTCACAGGCACACACCCACACAGAGACACATAATTGAAAATCATTTTAAAATCTTTTAAGAGTTTAAAATGTAAGCTGGGCTGTGTTGTACATTCCTGTAAATCCCAGCATTTGGAGGTTGAGTGAGACAGGAGGATTGGGAGTTTAGGGCTAGACTGGGCTACACACTAAGACACTGTCTCAGAAATGCAGGGTTGAGATGGCTCAGTGGGTAAAAGAACTCAGTGGGTTAACTAGCCACACGAGTTGGATTTCTCAAACCCATGAACCCACTTATAGGTAGAAGGAGAGATTCCACAAGGTTGTCCTCTGACCTCCATACACGTGACACAGCATGACATCCCGCACCACACAATAATAATTGTAAAGGTTCTGTAAGTGCTTTTGTGTTGACACTTAATAGTTTTGGGGTTTAATTAAATAGTAGTGATAATAGATGATAATTTGTTTTTGGACTTTTCCTTGTTTGGTAAACTAAAACCTGAGAATGGGTCCTAATTTCTTGTGTTATGAGGAATTTGGCTGGCGGCTTATTAGAACCACATTTGGCTTAACTTTGTGTGGTTTGCAGCACCTAGCAGCAGACACTGAGGAATGTGTACTGGGAACGGTGGGGAGCACGCGGAGCAGGGCTCCCCGAGAGGCCTTTGACCTTGTTCTTTCTCCTCCTTCCCCCCCCAGGTCTCATCCCACCATCCTAGACATCCCTAACCAGCTGTACTACGATGGAGAGCTGCAGGCCTGCGCAGACGTGGTGGATCGAGAACGGTTCTGTCGCTGGGAGGGGCTGCCTCAACAGGTGAGGCCTAGCAGGGCAGGGCTCCAACCCAGACCCTGACTCCTTCCTCCTGCAGGCACACAGCCCTCCCTTCGTCATTATGACCTGGAACCCCTAGTTCCCTGGCTGGATTGGAGCGTAGGGAGGCAGGGAGATGAGCCTGAAGGTCTCCCTGTCATCTGTATCCAGGGCTTTCCCATCATCTTCCACGGTGTGATGGGCAAAGATGAGCGAGAGGGCAACAGCCCGTCCTTCTTCAACCCTGAAGAGGCTGCCACCATTACGTCATACCTGAAACAGCTCCTGGCCCCTTCCTCTAAGAAGGGTAAAGCTCGCCTGAGCCCCCGGAGTGTGGGCGTCATCTCCCCATACCGGAAGCAGGTCAGGCCGCCAATCCAAGGCTAGGTGTTCCCTCTCTGCTCACCAGCACCCTAGCCAGATGCCTGCCTCTGCCTCCCTCTTGTGTAAAAGGGATGGTAGGAGAGAAAGGCACCTGTCCCCTCCCTTCAGGTGGAAAAAATCCGTTACTGCATCACAAAACTTGACCGGGAGCTTCGAGGACTGGATGACATCAAGGACTTGAAGGTGACACGCCTCCCACCTTCTACTCCCAGCATCCCACGTGCCTCTTAACCTCAGCCTGCCTGGAGTTCTGCCCCACCCTGTTGACTCAAAGTGGAACTGGGGTTTCCCCGGGGTGGTGGGGGGGGAGTTCTGAGATGGAAGCTGGCGACATGCCTGCTTAACAAGAAGCCACGCCTTACTTATCCGTCAGTCAGGTGTGTGACCTCCGCCCTAGGGGATGAAGTCCGAACTCCCTAGACCAGTCCTGCCTGTCATGTGATATTCTCTCCTCACCGCCTATTCCGTAGTTTAACTCTTCTGGGAGGGGTGTCTCCCCACCGATTCAGATTAAAATATCACTCGGAGAAGTTTAATAAAGCCACTACTTGGGTCCCACCCAGCCAATTAGCATAGCTGTCCGGAGGCAGAGCCAGGGCACTGGTGGGGTTTCGCTGTTGTTACTGTCTGGTTTTTTGTTTTGTTTTAAGCTTCAGATGACTGATAGGTGAGCCAGGGTTGAAAACCAACCCTTTACGATTTATAGGCCTGTCCCTCGGAAGGTCCGACCAAATTGGTGGCCATCTCCAGGGAAGAGAACTCTGCTCAGTTCGTTCTTTGCAGTGCCACTTGCTTTGCTCTGAATAGTTTCCAGGACCCACCCTCTAACTGGCTCTGTCCTTCAGGCCTCCACAGTAGGCCTCCTGTCTTCTTCTAACCTACAAGTGCCCAGTGACTCGCCTGTACCTTCCTTGCAGCTTTGACGCCGTGGTTCCTCGTAGCCTACCTGGTCTTAACACTTGCCTCTGCCCTCTAGGTGGGCTCCGTGGAAGAATTCCAAGGGCAAGAACGGAGTGTCATCCTCATCTCCACCGTCCGAAGCAGCCAGAGCTTTGTACAGCTCGATCTGGACTTTAACCTCGGTTTCCTTAAGAACCCCAAGGTTTGCAGGCTCCTGGGTGGCATGAATTCTTCCTCGGGGCCTGTCCCTTCCATGACATCACCGCTTCTTCCTTCCAGAGGTTCAACGTGGCTGTGACCCGGGCCAAGGCTTTGCTCATCGTCGTGGGCAACCCTCTCCTCCTAGGCCATGACCCGGACTGGAAAACGTAAGCATTCCCACCCCATAATTTCTCTTGGTGACTAGGCGCTGCAGTCTAGGGCAGGTGTGTCCTTGCTGAGCATCAGCTCACTGATCCGTTAGTCCTCAGATCTGTGGGTGTTCACAGAGCCCGCCAAAGCAGACCAACTCTGCCTCAGATGCTGCAGCACCGAACGCTGGCCTCCAGCCTCTGCTCCCCAGCCAGGCCTACACAGCTTCCCATGCCATGTCCTGTACCCCACAGATTCCTGGAGTTCTGTAAAGAAAACGGGGGATATACCGGATGCCCCTTCCCCGCTAAACTGGACCTCCAGCAGGGACAAGATTTACTCCAAGGCCTGAGCAAACTCAGCCCCTCTACCTCAGGTATGGACAGGCCATGGTGGGCCAGGCACACGATGGTGGGAAGAAGAGGTCAGAAAAACTAAACATGTCTCTTTTCTTCCTAGGGCCCCGCCGTCACCAGAATGTCCCCCAGGACGGTGAAGAGGGCCTGCCCTTACAAGTGGAGCCAGAGTGGAGAAATGAGCTCTGAAGACAACAGCTGCCGTCTTCTCACACCAGCCAAGCCTTATTGCTGCCTATCCCTGACCCTGAACCCAGCTCACCTGTCCCTCAAGAGATGGGAAGGCTGGGAAGTTTACAGCCCAAACCATTCCACCCCTTCCTCTGCTAGGGAAAATAACCCAAGCTGCTAAAACTTGGAGGAAGGGGGAGGAAGAAAGCTTTTTTTTCCCCTCTCCTTTGCAGTACTGGGGATTGAACCCAGAGCCTCAAATACGCTAGGCAAGCGCTCAGGTGTTGAGCTGCTCTAAGAAAAACAAAATGCTGTTCTATGCAAAAGCCTCTTGCTTAAGTCTCATCAGCCTGGTCCTGCTTCCTATGCCCCCACGCTGACCCTCCAGGAGGGTATCTGCCCAGGGCCACGCCCCTTCATAGCTGGAAGGGAACCCAGTGCACAGGGAAGCCACCCACAGGCTTCTATGTTTAGCCAATGGTACAGAGCATTCCCCTCACCCACCCAGGCAGTCAGCCAAACATGACCTCATCTTTACTCTAGACTCCACCCCATCCCCTCCTGCCTCCCCCCCCCACCCCCAGCCCTGCCTCTGCAGACAGGGGCCCAGCCTAACCAGCAACTTGGAAATGAAGAAAAAGATGGGACTCCAGGCTCACAGCCAAGGTAGGCCAGGAAAGACAGGAAGCTGCCACACATGGTGCAACCTTTGACCTTTATTCGTGTCCTGCCTTCCCACCAAGTTAAGCTATTACCCAAAGCAGAAATCCCAGTCCTTACCCTAGACTCCTCCTGTGAGTCAGAAATATATAAAGTGCTGGTGTGTGATATGGGGAAGGCCAAAGGGACTAAGAGCCCCACCCCTGGACCAATGCAGCAGGAGGAGGGGCTCTGCTCAGGAAGGGCAGGGCACCAGCCTGGTTCCCAGAGGCAGGGAGGAAGGGCCTACCAGCTCCAACTTGGGGCTGGGAAAACTCATGCAGTCCTGGGCAGGAAGAAACCAAAAAAGAAACTGGCAGCATGGAGTCCTACAAGGATGGAGTGGCGGGGGCGGGAGGGGCAATTGAGATTTTGAGGAACTCAGAGAATGGGACAGCCCCTCCGGCGCTTATTCTTTCGGACCTGTAGGCCAGCCCGAGTGGCCATCTCAAATACCTCCCGCACCCCTTCCTTAGTCTTGGCTGAGCACTCAAGGTAGCCGAAGGCACTGATCCTGTTTGCCATGTCCCGGCCTTCCTCAGATCGAACAGGCTCCTGATAAGACAAGATACAGGGTCAAAAGAAGGGGCCAGTGAGCATCCTCCAGACTGGCCCTGCAGAACATCCAGGTCAGCTGACCACAGGCAGTTTCCAGACTGGAGACATAAGACCCAAGTTGCCATTTCAGAATTCTGTCCGTTCCTCTCCTCCCACCCTGCTTTGTTCCCACAGCACCTATCCCTCCTCTGAACAAGTGCGCAGCTGGCCTCGGTCCTCACCTTCCTCTAGTCCAGTGCTTTTCAACCTTCCTAATGCTGCAGCCCTTTAATACAGTTCCTCGTGTGGTGGTGACACACCCCCATCATAAAAAATATTTTCATTGCTACTTCATAACTTCAGTTTTGTTGCTGTTATGAATTGTGACATAAATATCTGATGTGCAGGATGTCTGACGAGGGGTCACAAACCCACTGAGAAGTGCTGCTCTAGTCCATCCTACATAGCTGCCAGAATCTTTTTTTTTTTTTTCCACTAACATACAGACTAGGCATCAGTTCCCCAATTAAAACCTTAATTAGCCTCCTCCAGGGCAGCCTACCTTCTTAACCTTCCTCTAGATAAAACAGGCCTCTGGCTAGAGTCATTTAACAAGCCTTTACGTACACAGCCGAGCGTTCCAGCCATTTATAAGGTCCTCCCTCCCCAGGGCACTCTAACAGCACAGCTTCCACGACCTCATTTGACACAGCTGCTGCCTGAGGTGAGGGTCCTTCATTCATCTTAGTAGCCCCAGCCGTAAACTGGAATAAGTTCCAACAAAAGCCCTTGGACTTGTTGCTTCTCTGACACTTCAGTTACTTGAGGACTCTTCCAGTTCCTCCCAACATTCAGACATGGGACAGCAGGAAGTGACTGAAATATCACAGTCCCATCTAAGGCTGGCTATTAGCTGTTTCCATCCTGGCTGGAAAGTTTGTCCGAGGAAGTTTCCTCACTGACCAGCTGCCCCACCCACCTGTTTCATCTTGGCCAGCTCTCTCCTGGTATGCTCGTCTTGCCTCAGGTCCTTTTTATTCCCCACTAGGATGATGGGCACGTTGGGACAAAAGTGCTTCACCTCCGGGGTCCACTTTTCAGGAATGTTTTCTGCAGAGGTATCACAAAAGATGTAGATGAACCCATTTAGCAACAGAAGTTCTGCCTTCCACAGCAGTCACAAGACTGTTGAACAAGCAGCACCCTGCGCAGCTCAAAGCCCCTTGCAGTGGAGACCCCTGATCCCAAGGGCCACTGTCCCCAGAGCAACGGAGAGTTACAGGGACTACATGCTCCCAGCACTCCCCCTACTCCCCAGAGCCTCTGAAGATGGGGGCTACCAAATGCTCTCAATCCCTCCAAAGCCTTACCAAGGCTGTCAGGACTGTCAATGGAGAAACACATGAGGATGACATCGGTGTCCGGGTAGGAGAGAGGCCGCAGGCGATCGTAGTCTTCTTGTCCTGCTGTGTCCCACAGAGCCAGCTCCACCTGACACACAGGACTAGAGCTAGCCCAAGGGCCTCTACCCTACCACCTCAAGGCCCTCTGAAATCACTGTTCCTATAAACTACCCGAACATCTTTTTAGCCCTTGCTGTGTACCGGGTTGTAGTGACCAATCACAAAACCAATGATAGACCATTTGAAAAGTCTAAGATGGCTTTGATCTTTGTGTAGTATGAGCTGCTACTGTAAGCAGCATTTAATTCCTCCAGCAACCCTTTGGGGGAGATCTTGTCCTGATTTACATTTTGCAATGGGGAGAGGTTAAGCCCAGAGGCAAAGGACTTGGCTCAGATTCCAGAGCCAGTATGTGGTCAAACCAGACGGTACGTCCAGGTTTTCTATGGCTACAGCTTCACTTTCTAACTTTTGCTGGTTCCGGCAGGGAAATGAAGCAAAGATGTACGTGGGTGGTAAGAAAGAACATACTAGGACCCTACGTGACTGGGGGGCCAGGGTTGTTGGCCTTCACCTGCTTGCCATCGACCTCGATGTCTGCGATGTAGTTCTCAAAGACAGTAGGGACGTAGACCTCTGGGAACTGATCCTTGCTGAAGACAATGAGCAGGCAGGTCTTCCCACAGGCACCATCGCCCACGATCACGAGCTTCTTTCGGATTGCGGCCATGACTGAAACTGGCAGGCAAGAGGCAGTGGGGATTTGAAGAGGGGAGGAAATCCAGTAAGTCCAAAAACACTTATCTTGGGCCCCCCAAGCTTGCCTGGAAACCACAACATCCAGCAGAGGAAGGGAAGGGGGTTTGCCAAGAACCAATCCTGCAGGCGAAAGACCTTGAAATGCTACTCAGGACAGGTCTTCCTAGATAGGTTACAATTGATCAGAAGGAGAAGGATGACTCTTGGGAGCCAGGAATAATGGCTTAAATCTTGCCCATTCAACTGCAGGACCCAGAACATCTGAGAAGTGCTCAGATGTGCCCCCGAAGACCTAGATTTATCTGCCTTGCCTATCAGTTTAATGTGTTACCAGGATTTGGACAGTTTTAATAATCACTAAATGCAAACTAGAATAGATTGTCCCTCAGTAGGAGCCTTGCTTGCCGGGTCACAAAGTCAGCTGCAGGTAAAGCAAAGACCACCTGTGGAGCCCCTAGGGGTCTGTCTCTCCCTGGATATGCACAAACTTTGTTAGGCATTTTGAGAAAAAATAAATAAATCTTCAGATCTCTAGTTGCCTGTTAGGTAGATGGTGGCCTTCCTGTTTGATAACAAAACCCTATTTATTTATGGGGGGGGGGGTGGAAGTCAAAGAACAACTTTGCAGTCAAGTCTACATTTGCATGGGTTCCTGGAATCAAACTCAGGTAGTTATGCTGGCAAGTCCCCTTGCCTATTGAGCCATCTCACTGACCCCAGGCCTTCCTACTTTGACCAAGTAGGAAACTGAGGCTCAGTGAGGTTTAGCCACATCTCTAAGAGTCTGACACATAAGGTGCAGGGATGGTTCTCAAAGCAGGGCTGTTGTGATCGAGTCTGTCTTGCCTACATGGCACTCCACAGGTGAAAACCGAGGCTGAGAAAGTAAGCCAGAGGACAGTGGAAGCATCTGGCTGCCTTTGCCAGCTCACCCCATCCCTTCCCCAAAGTCTCAAGTCACACAAAGAAGGCTCAGTCCTGGCAGCTCACGGTCAGGCAGCCTGTGCCCCCCCCTCCTGGGCCTGGCAGCAACACTGGGTCACTCAGCCCCTGACAGGGGACAATGACTACGCTATGGGGAGCCACACATCTATCCGCAGTGACGGGAGCTAATCCACTTGGGAATCACCTCCACCCACTCCGGAACAGCCCCTTCCTCCTTGTGACCAGCAGACCCTTAGGCCCTGCAGGCACCTCCCTATGACTCAAGGCAAGGAGCCTGCCTCTCTCAGGCTCTGCTTGTGTCCCGCACCCCAGCACACATGAACAAGCAGCCCACACCTTCACGGCTTCTCTTCAGGGCCTCTGACCAGGCCACTGAGGTCCCCAGGCCTACTGGGCCTGGGAAGGAGAGTGCCAGCCACCTCTGGAGTAGAGATGAGGTGGAAGCACAGAGGGGGAGGGGGCTAGAGCCTGGGCTGGGAGGAGCCCCAAAAGAAAAGACTAATGAGGACCAGTCTACGCTTTGACTAGGCAGGGAGCAGTTAAGAAGGGGACAGTAACCTGATCTCTCGGCCCCAAACTTGGCTTTTCCTTTCAGTCCCATATCCTGTCTGGCTCAGCTGAGCTCCCTTACTCCCAGCACACCGCCACCTCCAACCCAGTCCTGGGCC
Source organism: Psammomys obesus (assembly GCF_907164565.1). Lineage (NCBI taxonomy): Eukaryota > Metazoa > Chordata > Mammalia > Rodentia > Muridae > Psammomys > Psammomys obesus. Next base: position 5,509,071 of record NW_026585685.1, on the reverse strand, counting down.
TGCCTCTTAGGAAGCTGAATACTCCAGCATCAGGCCCGTGAGCAGTTCCTCCCTCCCGTACACACACAAACACACACAACTGGGATGTGAGGGAAGAGGACATGAGTCACAGAGAATTTATAGGAGTTGAGTATGAACAGCCACACTTAACCCCCACACCCCACCCCACCCCCACCACAAGGGGCTCTCCCTGGAACCCTCGAGAGACGGGGAAGAAGGCATTCGCTCAGCGGCCTATCTCCATCGACAGTGAGGTCTGGGAGGTATGCCCAGGTAACCCCCCAACTCCCATTAATTCAGCTAGTCCGGTCGTATACGGGCTGCTGGAGACAGCAGCCCCAACCCAGGGTGGACAGTGTTGGAGGTGACGGATACAAACCCTAGTCACTTCCGCATGCAAGTGCTACTGTTGTCCCATGGCAAGGCAGTTGGCAGCAGATGGTGGGAAGCAGAGGCTGCAACTTCGGGGCAGGGTTGGAGCCCCAGCTCAGAAGATTTCCCATCTAGCCTCTGCTGGGGCCAGAAGAATTGAGGACCCAAGCCAAGCCAGGACATTAGGCCCAAGGCCAAAAGGGCATGGCTAACACTCCCTGTGAAAGGCGGCCCCAGAGGAACTGCCCCACTGACCCTAAGAGAGACAACGAAATCTCACTCAGGGCCTGGAGAGGGGTCTGGGACAGGACACTAGCCCTCCTTATTCTCTTGGTTTCCCAGGTGATCCAACAGGCCTTTGTACTCTGCTCCCCTGGGATCTAGAGAAGGAATCACTCTTTGGGCAACACCTTCCTTAACTTTAAAGCCAGAAGTGAAGGAAGAACTGGGCCTCAGCTTTCAGCCCAACCCCCTAACACTCCCAAACCTCCCAAAAGGGTAGGAGGCAGAGTTGGGAGATTTGGGTGTTTTGTTCTGGCTTTTTCCTCACGGTCAGACTCACACACACAACACAGTAGCGGGATCTTTCCTAGTCGTCTCAAGCTCTTAGCTCAGATCAGCTCCAAAAACCAGCCTAGGGCGGAGTCCAGACTCGCCAGGCAGTGGCAGCCCCCCAATGGTCACATCCCGCCCCTATTCCCGCCATTCCCCATCCCAGGCCAGAACTCCCTCCCCTAGCCGGTCTGAGGCCCTGTTCCTTACGCCGCGCCCAAAATTGGAGATTCTGGGTAGGGTCGCTCACGGAGATCCAAGTATGTCCCTGTCCCAGCTAGGGAGGTTTGAGAAGGCAAAGCTCAGAAAGGAAGAGACTGGTTCGAGAGCCCAGGAGGGGAGAGCGCCTACTGGGCGCCCTCCTATGTCCGGCTCGAAGGCCCCTCCCGAGCCTCTCCCCGAGCGATTGGAGAACCGGGAAAGTGCTATCCACCGAGGCCAGTTCCCACGACGCCTCGCCACCCCCCAGCTCGGGCCCCGGTACCTTCCGCTCCGCCGCCTCCAGCTGCGCTGGCCGGTGCCGGAGGCTCAGACTGACCCCGGCCCCGCCCCACTCTCCAGCACCGCTCCGGGGCGGGCCCGTCAAGGGGGGCGGGGAGGGTCGACGGGGGCGGCCCTTGGCTCGGCCCGCCTTCGCTCCGGCCCCCGGTGGCCGCAGGTCACCCGGGCCGCGGGCTGCGCACGGAGTGTAGGGTTGAGCAGAAGGGACCGCGCCGGGAAGATGTCTGGATTGCTGGGTGGTGAGCGGGCGTGTGGGACCCCGGGAGGACTCGGGCTGCTCCACTTCCAATCCGTGGGGGGCGGACCCGTGTTGGGAAAGTTGAGCGTACTCCCAGGGTGGGGTCAGAGAGGACCGCTGCTGCCCTCGCGTGGCCAAGCAGCCCTCGAGGCTCTTGGCCCTCCTACGCCCTAGCTGTGACCGAGGGGACGGATATTGCAGAAGCTGCCTGCTCTCGCTTCAGGAATCACTGCGGTAAGTGCAACCGGACGCTATCCTGAGCCTCGGAGGCCTCTTGTGATCTGCAGTCCCCAGCCTCCGTTGCCTTAAAAGTCCCTTCCTTCCTTCGCCGGGAATTTCCCCACGTCCTGTCAAGAGCACACTCCTGGAAGTGCTTCCTCGCCCTCCGCTGGGAACTGAGCTCACACTCCCATTGTGCTGTTGTGCTGTTAAGCCCAGTCTGACGTGTTCCTTAACTGACCGTGTTTCTCCTTCCTTATAAAGGGCCAAAGAAGTGGGTGTATGAGGAAGTCTACCACTATTTTATTTGCTAGTGTTGGACACTTTAAACGGGCAGGTCTCTGGAAGAAGTTCGCCAAATCCTTTTGCCTGTAAAGAAGGTGAGGCCCAGAGAAGCGTTTCCGCAAACGATGTGTGACAGCACGAATTTACAGTGAGGTGGGCCTTGACGACACACAGGAAGCGGAGGCAGGTGATCTCCATGAGTTAGTTCCAGGCCAACCTGGGCTACATACATGAGATCCTGTCTCAAAAACCAAGCAAGCAAGCCACCAGTCAGATTTACACTCAGGCACGTGAGGTGCCCACGCAGATGATGGCTCCCTACTGCCTTGAGTGGGCCTCTTCCAACCTGCCTTCTGCACCATCCAACCGACCTCTGCTCGGCACAGGTTTCAACAGAGATTTGCTGAATAAATGCATGTTAGAGCTCAGACGGAGTCTCGTGCAGGTGCAGCTGGGCTGGTGGCTCGTGCCTGTAATCCTAGCACTCCCGAGGGAGCAGGCCAACATAGGTTGTGTCACCAAACTGTCTCAAACCCAGGCAAATGCACACACAGACGCTCACTCAGGACAGGACACACAAACCATACATTCGGTAACCTGGGTGGCGAAATGCAGTTTGGCCCTCAGCCTCTTCATTCATTCAGTAAGCGTCGGCTGAGTGTGAACCGAAAGCTCTATAATAACCATGAATTTCTGCTTAGTCTAGCTGTGTGGTGGCAGCCCACATCTTTAATCCCAGCACTCAGGAGGCAGAGGCAGGAGGATCTCTGAGAGTCTGAGACCACCCTGGTCTACAGAGCCAGTCCTAGAACAGACGAGGCTATATAAAGAAACCTTGTCTTGAAAAAAGGATAGATAGACTTACACTGTGAAGAACACAAACAATCAAACAGAGCTAACAGTTGTTGAAGCTTTATTACATGAACTTTGCCCCCAACCCACACTATGTTTCGTGTTTATGTTTAGTTCTTATGAGGCCATACTGTTATCTTCATTTTACTGAGACATGGAAGCTCAGAGAAGTTACAGTGTCTTTGGGTCAAAACAGACCTAAAAGTCCCTGTTCTTGGGGCTACGGATGGCTCAGTGGTTAAGAGTACTGGCTGCTTTTCCAGAGCACCTAGAGTCAATTCCTAGCACTCACATAACAGTCCCTGACTGTTCCTGGGAGTTCCAGTTTCCCAACACCCTCATACAGATGTATATGCAGGTAAAACACCAATGCACATGAAAGTAAAAATAAATAATTCTTTTTTTAAAAAAAAGAGTCCTGCTCTTACTAGCTACTGCCTATTGGTTCCTCCTATAGACAGTTGTAATCCTGGCCTTGGTGACATACAGGCACTACAGCATACCCAATCCTGGAGAACAGGTAAAGCAGTCAAGGAAAGATAATGTGAGGTTTAAAATAAGTTGTAGCTATGGCAAGCTACAGAGTTGGGAGAAGGGTGTTGAAGCTGGAGAAAATGAAGGTCCCTGGATGCCGTGCTCAGGACTTAGCCTCAGTTCTGTTCTAGGCATAACAGTGAGTCACTGAGGTAAGGAAGCTTGTGTAATAAAGATCTAAGGTGGTGGTGAGGAAGGCAGAAATAAAGGCAAATATGAAAGATCTTTTAAATAGTCAACCGTCTAGTCACACATCCCTTAATAAGAGATGTTATGAGAATGTGTTGCTAGGGAGTTCCATCATTGTGTGAACCGCAATAACTTACACAAACTGAGATGGTACAGCCGAGGACACAGCTCGGCTACGTGGTGTATACGGCCACTGAGGTGGCTGATTTCCTGAAACACTAGATGGCCTGCATGACTGAAGTAGTTGAGAATTGTAATGGAGACGCATAAGCCAGGCGTGGCCAGCAGCTGCATTACTAACTCAAGCAGCCATGATGGCGCCCGCTGAAAGGATGAAGCCGGAGAAAGAATTATTGACGGGGGAAATTGTGAATTCAGTTCAAGGTGCGTTGCTCGGAAGCACCAGGGTACTGTGGAGGGGACGGCTGGGAGATGACTGAACGTGTGGTCCTCAAAGCTCAGCAAAGGTTTGGGCTGGACACACAGACTTGGCAGACGCCAGCAGATGGAAGGAGCCACTCGTGGCAGGTATGTGGGCCGGGAAAAGGGGACAGCGGGGGAGCCTGGGGAAGCCACATCTTTAGGAATATCCCGGGGTTCTTTCCATGCCCGCTTTTCAGGTTCCAGTCGAAGCAAATAGTGACACACACCTTTGTCTACCTGGTTTATTTGCTGATTGCTGTGATTTTGGATCCAGTTGGGTGTCCCATTTCTTTGTCAATTAAGTGGCCACTCAAGTGTCAGGGACACAACTTCCGTTGTTTGGGCTGGGAGAATGGTAACAACGGAGAGGCTGGGATGGGTGAGAGGCATGGGGCTGAGCCCTTCAGGAGCAACTGCTGCCTGGCCCTCCCAGGGGGATGACGAAGACCGAGATGTCATCCCCGGAACCCAGCTTGTTGTTTGGGAGACGCCAGCCACGGTCCCGGGGGATGCCCCGGGCCCCCAAGACCAGAGTTTGGGCCAGAGCTGTATACCTGCCAGGAGCACATGTGAACATTCATGTACCAACATGTAGATGAGAAGACAGATGCAGGCCCGCATGGGGGGCTCCAGCGTTTGTCCCCCATTGCCCCTTCCTTCACCAGGACAAGCCCCCCCGCCAACACCTTGCCAGGAACCCCCTACCTGCTGGGATCATTGGGCTCATAGACTGACAGCACCCTGTCCACAGTAGCAGCTACCTCACTGTCATTGGTCACATCCCACAAGCCATCTGTTCCCAGGACCAGCACATCATCTGGACAGTGCTCATACTGTGTCAGGTCATATACACGTACCTGGTAGCCAAAGAGAGAGAGGACAGTGGTGTAAGCGTTGCTAGACAGGGAGGTTGGAAATAAAAGAGCCCTGGGTAAAAGCCAGTCGGATCCTCCTGAAGGAAAGGAGGTGTGCTCACCTCAGGGAAGCAGGAGAGGAAGGGCTTGATGGGCAGAGTGGAACTGCAGACCTTCAGGTTGTGGTCTCCCAAGCCTCGGGTCACCCCAATGGTGGCCATTACCCGGGCCTGGGCGAAGTGAGAAAGAACGCTGCTGCTATTTAGTTCCTCTCAGACTCACTGAAACCACAGAGCCTTCCCACACCTACTAAGAAACCTCCACCTCCCTCAATGAGCTGTAGCAGGTCTTCCTGCCCTCTCCCACCTCTACCCGTGGGGAGGGCCCTGTTTTACCTTTTTGCCCTCTCCACAGACCAGAGGGAACCTGAGATCCTCCAGCTCAATCTTTTTGTAGGCCCTGGGGAGGGAGGAGTAGAGGAGGCATCACCCAGAGGGCAAATCCCCCATCCCCTATGAACAGCACCCACCACACACAAACCCTTCCAGGGAATGGCCGTATTCTGAGCCTGACCCAGCCCCCAGCTCCACCTTGCTGCTGGCGAATGGCTGGTTGCATTGCCATGGGAACGGCCCCAGCTCTAAGGGAAGTGTTACCAGCCAGTCATATTCTGGTCCCTGTACAGCATCCTCTGCCCCAGCTCCTTGGGCTGGACTCTTCGGGGGAACTCAAGGTGGGTGAACTCACTTCCTAGCAGTTCTGGTTTCAAGAAGCCCTGAAGTTGGGAGGGGACAGACGGGAGAGAGAGCATAACACTCATCACACAGCCCCGGTACAATGTATAACTGTTAAATTACAACAGGTCCTTAAAAGAAAGTTTACTGAAGGCTACACTCTCCTCTGATATTAACATTAATGAGCTCAGTCACCCCTCACAATGGCCTGGGAGGCAGGAACCATTGAGTAAGGGACTTGTCAGAGGTTACACAATTAGCAAAGTACACAAAGCAGGATTCAGTGCCCCTCCCCCTCCCCCGGCAATCAGGATAGACAGCCCACAGGAGTATGCACTAAGATAACACCCTTGCTTTGGCCTTTGTTGTTCTCATCCCCCACCTCTGACTATTTCCTTCCTCAACTGGGGCTACAATGGCAGCCCAGGCTCCTTCTCGAGGCTGCATCATCTCTCCAGCTCACCCAGCATTCCACAGTCCATTCAGCACCTTCCCAGGAAGTTCCCAGTAGGAAGCTTTGAGAGGCGTTAGAGGAAAAGACTGGGGTAGAGGGGCTGGCCCCCACTTACAAGCAGCTGAAGACGCTGGCGCTCAGTCTCCGGTGTGAACTCCCGAGACATCGGAATGATTTCACCATTCCTGATAATGATGGCCCTGCCCAGAGAGGAAAAGATTTGGACCTAGCTTTCTCCATGTGCAAGAGGAGCAGGCCCTCCCCAAAAGGAACCTGATGATTCCTTATCCAGGTCCTCATCCTTCCTTCCCTTATGGATATGTACAACTTTTCCTTCTATCTGTCACCCCACTGAGCACTCCAATCTTTAATACCTAGCCCACCTCCCACTCTGCATTCTCTTCATCCTGGAGAGTGCAGCCCCTTACGCTGCGTTCAAACCTTCCCACTCACCTGCTGTCACCCGCATTGGCCACGTACATCTTGCCTAGCAGGTAGACCACGACCAGTGCGCAGCAGCCTCCTTCCACTTGGTGGCCGCGCCGCTCCTGAGCCATCTGCTCATCCTGCCGGGAGAGGAAGGGTCAAAGGGGACACAAGGTGGATTCTGGGGGGCACCCATCGACCCCCCCCATCACACAGTGCTGACTGGAGGGTCTGTAATAGTACATTCCTGGAGCAGGCCACCCACTCACCATGAGCTGGAAGGCGTTCTCAATAGCCCCTATTACCAAGCTGTCATGTGTCACTTCCTTCTGTGGAGACCAGCAGGACTGAGGGCTAACCAAGTGTGAGTGGTCAGAGAAACCTGGGGTCCCCGGAGTGGAAGGGAGGCACAGGGGAGGTGGCGAGCGATCCTGAAGGATTTCTACTATATCCTTTAGCTGCTCCCGGATGTGGCGATGCAGGAGCCGGGAGGCCATTTCAGCTGCTCCACCACCAGCGTGTCCATCAAACAGGCCCCAGTAGTAGAAGCAGAGTCCCTGGGGAAGGCAAAGTTGGAAGTCAGTGGGGAAGGAGGGTGACAGGGCAGAACCAGCCTGTTAGCAGCCATATAACCATAAAACAGGAGGTCTGAGTGTGATATTAAGTCAAATTAGATCCATTCACTTGTTCACGCACAGCCTACTGTGTCAAGAGAAAGAAGAGCCAAATTAAAAACGTGAAGGATGCAAAGATCAGCACTGATGATTAGTTAAATCATCCACAAACACATGAGCAGCTATATTTTAAATGGAACAGTAAACATTAACAGCGGAAGTAATCTCATTGAAGCCACTTAGGGCTTCTGTGGCAGAGCAAAACCTCCACACTTCTCGGATTTAGGAACCGATGCCTGAAGTCTGAGGGGAGAGGCGTCACCGCATCTCTGGAGGTTAGGAACGGGGATGACATTTTACCTGGTTAGCCCCTGGAACACTCCTTCGGCTTTCCACATAAACGACCTCGCAGCAAGCCTGGTCCTCATTGTGCCTGCTCTTGCCAGCATTGATGACCCTGCCAGGCCAGAGTGTCCCACATCAGGTTAAACACCAGACTAGGTCCTGGAATAACCCCCCACCTTAGACACACTACACACACACACATCCTCTTCTGCCTGCTGGCCAACCAGAAAAAGGTCACAGCTGCCTGGGCTCCGAGCCAAAGGGAAGAGGAGAAGGCAGGGGCAACGAGAAGTACTGTCTGGGTGGCAGAATGTACAGCCCCACAAAAGGCCCAGTGACGACCTGCCTTAGTTCCACCATCCTCGGCAAAGGAGGCTTTCTGGAAGAAGGTGCTGGGAGCGGGGAGGGGGGCTGAGGAGGAGGGTTGTCTAGATGGGAGCAGTTAAGTTTTGCTTCCCTACGAGTCAAAAATTCTACATCCCACCTCAAATCTCAACCAGCTCAGCCAGTGATTATGGACACATTCATCCTCAAGCCGAAAAGCACTCAGTGAAAGTTCCCTCTCTCTTGCAGGGGGGGAAGTCCTCCAGCCCAAATTGGGTAAGGTGGAAATGTAGGCCCGCCTGGACTGGGCAAAGATTCTCTCAGCTACAAACTCCTCTCACGTGGGAAGCTAAGAGAAGAGGTGAGGGGCCGCCCACCACCTCCCTCCACGACCTCAGTGCCCCCATCTCCCAGGCAGCTTGGCTTTCCCCAAAGATTCATTAAAATAATAATAAATACGGGTTCTGGGAGCACGCTGCCACTCAGGCTGTGCGAACCAAGGGGTCTATTTCCTTGCCCAACCAGCACCTGTCTGTCTGCAGACCCCCACCCCCCAAGGGTACTATGGCGTGCGGCGGGCAGACCCTTCCCCCGCCCCGGGAAGCTGGCCGCCTTCTGGTGTCGCGGGCTATTTCTGGGTGCGGAGGGGGAGGGGACCGGTAAGAAGGACAGGGAACTGGGGCGCTGGGGCCAGGAAGCGGGTGAGCGAGTCTTTCCACCCGCGATCTCCCTGGCAAAGGGAACTGCCCCTTCTCGAACCTCCCCTCCCTTAGCCTGTGAATCGCGGGCCCGCGACTGGGGAAGCCGCCAACTCATCCTCGGCGGTACGCGCCCTGCCTGGGAGGGGACTGTCCTGAGCCGGCGAGGGGTAGGGTGGGCAAGGTCCTGAAGAAAGCGGTGGAGGCTGCACCCAGTCGGAGGGATGGCTGGAAGGGGTGCAGGTTCCTGGGATGGTCCCCGGAGCGTCGTAAAGGGGACGCATCCCAGCAGCCGGGTGCGAGGGTGGGAGCCCCATCCTCGGCTGGGAGCCCCGGGGGGCGCTCACTCGGCATAGCCTGTACTCCAGGGCAGACGGCGACCGGTTTCGGGGGGGCTTTGCACAGCCCGGCCTGCGTGGTCGTCAGCGCGTCGCAGTCCCCCGGGGCTCAGCTGCAGGAAGGTGGGTCGGGAGAAGCTCGCCCGAGTCTCCGCGGTCTTCGGAGGCGCGCCGGCCTCCCTCCCAGACCTCGCCGGGGGGCTCCTGGGCGTTTCTGGGGCAGAGGACGGCGCTGAGGTCGTGTTGGGCAGATCTGGGGACTTGGGTCGCTGGGACTGAGTGCCACTCGAGCTCACCAGGTGCGCCACGGCCGAGCGGACCCGGTTTAGCATGCTGCCTCCGTGCCCCGCCCTCGGCCGTGGCCCCGCCCCCAGGGAGGCCCCGCCCCTAGGGCTCCAGGTGGGCGGTGCCCGCACTTGGCTCTTGACAAACTTGCCCAGGCTCTAGGCCACGCGGGAACCGCCCCACCGGCTCCCCCACGCCTCTTCTCCGCATCCCTGCTCGGTTCCGCCAGAATGTCACCGGGGAAGGGTCCGTCCTGGGAAGGAAGCGGAGCAAAGGAAACATTTCGGCCGAGCTGTAGGTTGGACATCCGTTAGATTTAATCCGCTAGAATTTACCCATTATGACGGGGGTGGGAGAGGCAGCCTCCTCGCGCTCGGTTCGGGTTGGCCAGCCAGCATGGAGAGTTATGGAGCTGATGACTTCAGAGCGAAACATCCACTTGGGTGTGAAGAACTTGGTGTGACAACACCTCGGGCTGGGGCTGCTGAATCCGGAGAAGAGGGAGAGCTGGTGCCGGTTGCCATGCAGAACAAGCCCAGCGGCCGACCTCCAGGCTCCTGGAGGCGTAATTCTCTCCAAAAGTCCCCTCCAATCGTCGCTTCCATCCCACTTTCTCAGAGCCCCTCCCTCACGGTCTAACTTCTGCTGACCAGTTAGAAACGCTAGCGGCATAAGAAATACCTACGATTATTGAGGACTTGGCTTCACACTAGGCCCTCTCCGCAAGGCGCGCGCTAGTCATTAAGTCATTACACCAACCCTGCAAGGTGGGCTCCGCCCATTTTACAGATGAGGCAGGGACAGACAGTCTCCTGTTATTTTGCTAGATTTGCCCAAGAGTCACGCAGCCACTTAGAGAGACGTACCGGTGTCAGAACCTGCTGTTACTGACGCTGGTTTCTCTGGGTTAGGAAAAGGCGCAGAGGGGCGTGGGACTCCAAAATCCCCATCGTCTTGAGGGCTCCAAGCAAAACGGGGATGCTGAGCAAGTTCTCTGGTTACCGCCAGGGGGAGGCAAAGACCAAGCTAAAAGCTTGTTTGGGCCGCGGGAAAGCCCGGCGTTTGGAGCCAGCACAGGTGGGCTGTTTTCCTGCCTTCTCTCTGTATACTTGGATTAGAGAGTAGATTACTTCTCGCTCCCTCATCTATCCTCAACAGTTTAACAGAAGTCAAGGCCCTTGAGGGAACCACAGACTCCCCAGTCATAGCTGGGATTCCACCTCCCGGCACCCAGCTAGGTGCTTCCGGATCATACCCAGGGCCTCCTCGAAGGGGTGGGTGGCTTTCTTGAGCAGGTCTAAATAAAAATTCTACAGTGGTCATTCAAAGTACACAGCCTTGCTGTAATTATGTCTGAGCTTTTTTTTTTTTTCTTTTGGTGGGGTGGGGGGAAGAGGGAAGATGAGGACAGAGAAAAATGAAGTTACCAGGGTGGAGGAAGGGCGAACTCAAAGACAGCAGCAAAGGCAGCCAGGGACAAAGAACATACTGCCACTATGGGTATTTTCTTCCTGTTTGAGAAAAACCGAAGCCAACTGTCTGATAAATGACATAGTGTCAGTGGGAAGCCAAAGACTGGAGGAAGAAAAAAAAAAAAAAAAAACATTGGCTTTATTATTCAGTGTTTCTGGGACAGTTTATCTATCACTTTTCAGTGTCACCCAGCTTCCAGGCTCTTCACAGCATCTATGGTGTGGCTGTAGAAATGGGCCACAGAACTAGGGCCCATAGACCCCAAGACTCCAGTCCCAGATAATGGACAAGGATGCCAGCTGCTCCCCTGTTTTTTGGAACCAATCTGGCTCCCATCCATAATCAAATTCTAGGGCTCCCATACCTCTGAACCCCTCCCCTATTCCTAGACCATCACATCGCTTCCATCCCGACTGACCCACACCTGGTGAAAGGATCTCTCCCTCAGGGGTGCTGGCACACATCTGTAATCCCAGGATATGGAGGCAGAGACAGGAGGATCACAAGTTAGGAGCTGGCCTGGGCTACATAGTAAATTCCAGGCCAGCCAGGGCTACATAATGATATTTTGTCTTAAAGAGGTAGAGGGAATGGCTTAGCAGGTAAAGGTGTTTACTGCCAAGCCTGATGACCTGAGTTCAATCCCCAGCACCTACACAACAGAAACAGAGATCCAGAGAGAAGGGGAGAGAAAAAGAGAAGGAAGAGCCCCACCCCTTGTCCCAGGCTGTATGCTCAGGACCCTCAGAACCAGGCTCCTCCTCCTCCTTCGTTTCTCCCACACACCTAATCACGTCCCCAAAGCTTCCTTACTACAACAGGTGTGTGCACCCCTCCTCGAAGAGACAGAGTCACAAAACACCTCTCCCCTCCAGCGTTTAATACATCCAAAATATAAGCCTGTCAAAAAAAAAATTGTAATTGGGATTCTTTACCAACTTTCTGATGAAGATACTAGGAGCTTCAGGTTTGGTTCCCAAGATGAGAGTCATACCCATTAGCCACGGGGCCAATCACCTGCCTCTTGAAGCCTGGTTCTCCACCCTGGTACTGTACCTAGTCCTCTCAGGTAGAAGGGCTGCACCTTTGTCCCGGAAGTACTTACTATGCCCTTCTGATGTCAACCAGGAGCCTCTGGGGTAAACAAACAAACAAACAAACAAAACAAAGCAAAACCTTCGTGCAACATGGGAATCTCCCACCGGTCCTAGCTTCCGGTGCATGGAAAGCACCTTAAATAACACGTGATATCTCCCCCCTACCCCCCCCCCCCCCTTAGCCAGATACGGTCTGGCTAAGGCAGCCCTACCTGGTCTGGAACCCTACGAGAAAGCATATAAACCAAGCTGTCCTCAAACTTTCTGCCTCCCTGTCCCCCGACCCCTGCTGCGTTTGCTTGTGTACTTGTGTTTTGTTTGTTTGGGTTGGGGGGTTTGTTTTGGTTTGGTTTTTGTCGTTTTAGATAGGCTCACGCTATAGCCCAGATTCACAGGAATCGTAACAATCCTCCTGCTTCGGTCTCCCGAGTTCTGGGATTATAGATATGAGCCACTGTATGTGGTCTGAAGAACTGGATTTTAAGATTTAATGAACTCGGATTTAAATAACAGCCTACTGCTGGTCTGGGTGAATACTATTACCTACCTCACTGCCCACTCCCATCCCAGAACACAGGACTAGGGGCCACATTTCCTGGAGGATTTAGAGACCTGCTCTAATTGATGCGTTCTGGCTAGAGAAACTACATGAAAACAGAGCCCGTGGGATTTTGTCCCTGGTCTCGCCCTGCGCCACAAGAGGCCGCTGCGTGCCAGCTGTGCCCATCCTCCCGGCAGAGCGCCCCACGCTGTCTCGAAGGAGACGGCGGTGCCCGCAAGGGCTGAAGCAGCGGGAACGACTCCCAGCTAAGCGGCGCGGCTGCGCGCTCCCTTGCCTGCCGGGCGGCAAGCTCGGAAGGACCCGGCTGAGCCGGGGAGCCGGAGGGTCCTGGCCCGGAGCATCCATCCAGGTGCTCAGAGCTGGGCACACTTGAGTCAGGGACTCCAACTTGGCCAGATCGCTCCCTACCCCTCTCTTCTGGGAGCAGCAACTTAGTGATCAGATCGCGGGGAGCGCTCGGGACAAGACAACACCCGAGCTGGCCACTCCCGCGAGAGCCCCGTCTTTGGGAGTCTATATGCGAAGCCCAGAGGCAGCGAGGACCTCAGGCCGGAAGGTTGAGCCAGGACCAGTGCTGTGGAGCAGGTGGGTACCTGGAGTAAGAGTGGGCGCGGGAGGGAACCGGAGCCAGCAAAACAAGGTCGAAGGTTCTTGCTGATCCCTTGCTTGTATGCAGCCTCACCTTAGCCTGAACTGGCCATTGGGGAAACAGCCCAAGGAAACTGAGGCAGACTATGGACACCGAAGATCAAATCCCAGAAGCTTCCTTCTCCAGGACCATTTAAGGAACGGGGTGGGGTTGGGGGTGGAATGCCAGAGGTCCTGAGTACCCATCTTGCCCAGGTTCTCTGATCGTTGGAGTACCTAGGAGGAACGTGTGAGTTGTATCGGCCGCTGCGAGAGCTCAGCCAGAAATAGGATGCTCCCAAGAGAAGAACAAGTGGCATTTGCAATGGTCAAAATAAGGGCTTCTGACACAGCTTGGAAGAGGACACCCACTGAAAAGAGAGGCGTGTCTAGAAGGGTGGGAACACACCCGTGTCCAGGGCGGGTGGGCAGGCTCTTCCATCCCCCACGCCCGTTCCCCTCTGCAGGCCTTTCCTGAGATGGCCAGCCTGTGTTTCAGTTTTACTTCTCAATGGAGACTGAGTGAAGAGAGGACCTTGTGGGAGGATGGAGACGCTCTTGTGGGCTGTGCACTGAATCAGAGACCTGTTGCACTGCCGGGCTAGCCCTCAGCAGTGGGACTGAGGGACAGCCGCAGAAGGGAGCCAGTTCCAGAGGAGTCCAGGAAGCAAGGCTCACGATGGCTTGAAGGTGGAGGCAAAGAGAATTTGGAGATCCAGGGACTCTTTCCCAGGGGCCGGCTTCCAGAAGGCTGGCAAATTCTGCACCTTCTCTGACCCTAACTTTGTCCCAAGACCAGGAAGAGGACAATGGCACTGATTCCTAGACCTTCCTACCCTTGCTTCACTCCTAGGAAAAAGAAAGCCCAGTCACTCTTCCCAAGGCCACTGTCCCTACAGGTTTCCATAGTCTGTGGAGGAGGGAGGGAAGAGGAGCAGGGACAGATCCCTAGAGAAGTGACTGCCCTTGCTGAGGGAACAGCCTAAGGTGGCCTTCCTTCGCCGCTCAGCCCATTTCCCCTAGTCGCTTCTAAGCTTTCTCTTATGCACCTCCACCCCCCAGGGATCTGCCCTGCCTCTGCTCTGAACAACCTTTATATTGCTCCCTACTTGTCCAGATGGAATGAGTCTGAGCCCAGCAGATGAACAGATAAAAGCCTAAAGACCCCAGGAACGGTAAGTGGGAAACCTGGAGATAGCCTGGAGGAGTGGACATTACCCCCAAGGGAGCAGCGGCATCCTTTGGTTTAGCACATGGTATTCCTAGAACTGTGCTGGCACTTGCCAGGGCCAGTGACCCAGGCCAACCCTTGACCATGTGGCCTCCGGGGGCTCTTTCTGTCCCCTTCTATGTCTAGTTTCTCTCAGCTGTGTGTGTGTGTGTGTGTGTGTGTGTGTGTGTGTGTTTCTGCTTTTCTGGTTTCTCCCTGGTTCTTATCCATCCTCTGGCTAGATGTTGGAGGCCCTGTTTGGTTCACAGAAGAAAGGAGGAAGAGAACAGTGGGCCGAGGGCAGGCCTCTGGGTCCTGTCCCATGCCAGTCAGCCTTGGGCAAGACATTCAACTTGTAGCCTAGGTTTCTTTTTCTCCCATTTACTTGTTTGTTTGTCTGTTTTCATGTGTGTGCATGATGTTTGCATGTGTGTGCCCACGTGACAGCCAGAGGAAGCCTGTCTGATAGACATCCTGCTCCATCACTCTCCACCTTCCTCCTTTCAGGCAGGGTCTTCCACCGAGTCTAGCACTAGGCAGTCCAGCAACCCAGGGATCTTTTTACATCGTCCAGCTTTTTACATCTCCTGTTGGTGTTCTCATGCTTGCTCAGCAAGTACTCTTACTCACTGATCCATCCCCTTCAGCTGTGTTTTGTGTTTGTTTGTTTGTTTGTTTGTTTGTTTGTGGCAGGGTCTTCCTATACAGCCCTGGCTAGGCCTGGAACTAACTATGTAGATGAGGCTGGCCTCAAACTCACAGAGATCCACCTGCCTCTGCTCCCCTGACTGCAGAGTACAGGTGTGCGCTGCCAAGCCCAGAGATCTTTTTTTTAAAAGCCCATTTCTTTTTTTTTTTAATTTAAATTGCGTTCAGATCGAATTGCTACTATAGTCTTATGGTTTGAAACTCAAACATGTAATGGGGGGGGATTCCATTCTTAATGGCAAACAGAGCTGGTGTGTACACATGAGGCAACCCGAACTCCCTCCCTGGTACACACTGTCTACTCCGTGTGTACGCCTCCTCCTGTTGCTCTTTTCCCTCCTGTCAGACTGGCTTTTCACCGCAGTCTACCACACAGGTCCTTACAAAGTTCAGTGATAATTTTGGTTTTCGTTGTGTTGTGTTCTCTTCTGTTCTGCGTTCCCAGCAATCCAGAGGGAACTGCATTTCCAGATTCTCCACTGTACTCAGTTCCTCTACTGATGGCTGTTTGGATGGTCTTTATTTTTGTTTACAGATGAAGACTTTTTGGGCTTTATTTGGAAAAATGGATAATAGCAATCCCTCTATTGGGATTTAATCAAGAGCACAGGAGTGAAGTGACTAGGTCAAGAGATCAAAAAACAGGAGTCATCATCGCTGTCTAATCCATGGCACAGCCCTTTGATTCACTCTGCAAAATCTCTCAAATGTCTCCTCCCCAGGCTCTGCCTTCCTGTCCCTTGGTCCTTCTGTGTCACTCATCACTTCCGACAGTGACATCGTACCTGGCTGCAAGCTGCCTGGAGTCAAGGTATGCGTCCTGCTTAACCTTGCGCCTCTAGAGCATGGCGTAGAGAAGGGGCTGAATCTGGGTTCAGACGGAGCATCTGCGCTGACCTAAGCAGGGTGTGCACCTCTCTCCACAGAATGAGTGAGAGGGCCTCAAGCAGCTGGAGCCCTGGCAGCTGGGTGCTCGCACTGTGCCTGGCCTGGCTGTGGGCACGTCCGGCCTCTGCCTCCTTGCAGCCACCAACATCTACAGGTTTGCGGAAGGTGGTGAGACCAGGGAAGGGGTTTTCTGGGACATCTAGAGAGCTAGAAGGCACTCCAACCCATCCCACAAAGCAGGCAGATGTCTGGGGGGCAGAGTAAAATTTGAAAAGGTGACTCCTCTGGTCATTACCCAGGGAACTCTTCTTCTTCCTCTGCCCGGTCCAGAGAAGGACTGGGTAGACCTGCTGGCATCATCTCCTCCAGGGGGAAGGTGTTCTGCAGTGAGAGGCCCTCGGGTGGAGGCTTAAGTCTAGTCTCCTGGCCTAATTCTGGGGTTTTCCTTCTGGGATGGCTAAAGCCTCTGTAAGCGGATGATCCTCCCCCACGTATTGTAAGCTCTGAGGCCCTTGCCCTCACCCTGAGAAAGTGGAAAGTGGGGGCTGGTGTGGGACTCCAGCTTTCAAAGAGTCATGAACATGGCCTGGGGGCGGGGGCTAACATGAAGGTTTCATCTGGCCTTTTCTCCTTTACCATTAGCTCTCTCTCTCTCTCTGTGTCTCTCTCTTTCTCTCTCTCTCTCTCTCTCTCTCTCTCTGTGTGTGTGTGTGTGTGTGTGTGTGTGTGTTTTGAAGGTTTGATCCCAGCCCTCTCCCCTATGCTAAGAAACACTACCACTGAGTTCCAGTCCCAGAACCTGATAGCTCTTAAATAACCTTTCCATGAGCCAGGAGGAGGGACTTGAGGGCCTGCAGCAGGGTGGGAGATAGGAGAGCAGGGGTGGCAGCCTGGGGTCTCCTGATCTCACACTGCCGGCCCCACCAGTCCTAGTGAAGCAGGGCACCTGCGAGGTGATTGCTGCACATCGCTGCTGCAACCGGAACCACATCGAGGAGCGCTCCCAGACGGTCAAATGCTCCTGCCTCTCTGGCCAGGTGGCTGGCACCACAAGGGCAAAGCCCTCCTGTGTGGACGGTGAGTGAGCAGCCAGGCCCTGGGCAGCCTGGGCAGAGCAGAGATAAGAAAGTCCATCTAGGCCTGGCCATCTGCTGGGGATCTAGTTTCAGAGCCATCTCAAGGCTTGCCTTATCAGTCTCTTGCAATGGGAATCGTCTCGGAGGAGAGGGCAGACAGAGCCGGCCCTGTGTCACAGAGGAAGAAAGCTCTTGTTACAGGGCCACTCATACACCAACCACCTGATCCCTCCCCTCACACCAACTGCACCTGGCCGCACGCCGCTCTGGTGAGGTCCTCTTCCACAGGTCTCTTATTCTCAGCCTCCTTCCTGTGGACACGTGCGATCACCCACATCGCACACCCAACTCTCCTTCCCTTCTGTTCACACCTGTGCTCTCACGCTCTGGTAACATCCATATCGCCACCATGCTCCTGCTCACTGGCTCACGCACCAGCTGTGCTCTCCCGGATGTGGCTTGGATACCAGCTCATATACACGGAGGGCACTGAAGACAGCACCTTTGTGCTGATGATGGCTGCTCCAGAGTCAGCCTCACCCTCCTCCTGACTTGATGTCCTCCTCCCCTTTTGGTGTGACACAGTGATGAAGTTGATTGCAATAGTGCCTAGATCTCAGCCCAAGTACAATGTTGCCTCCTTGGACAGCCCAGAGTAGGGGGAAGAGAAGGGGAAGGTGGCAATCAAGGCCTGTATGTGGGAAGGTACTCCTCATTCACAGGCCCGCTGTGCCCAGTGCCCCCAGAGCTCAGAGCCACACCTGCCTCCTGCCCCACAGCCTCCATCGTCCTGCAGAAGTGGTGGTGCCAGATGGAGCCATGCCTGCTGGGGGAGGAGTGTAAGGTGCTCCCGGACCTGTCGGGGTGGAGCTGCAGCAGTGGACACAGGGTCAGAACCACCAAGGTATTGAGCTGATACCTCATCCTCCCCTCCTGTTCCCCCTTCACCTGGGGTAGCACAGGCGTCACAGAGTAGCACATCCTGGAGGGCCAGGATAGCGTGCCGTAAGATGGCCGTGCGAGCCGTGGGAACACATTCCAGACAGTCCTCTATGCACTGCTGCCGAGGGGACAGTTCCGCCCCCCCCCCCCCCCCCCCCCCCCCCCCTATGCCCCGCCCCCGGGGGGGCCGCCCCCCCCCCCCCCCCCCCCCGTAGGCAAAACTGATGTTCTGCCTGCCTTGGTTTTCTCCTCTTTGCTTTGCACCACTAGAAAACACTGAGCCTTTTAAAACAAAGCAGAGCAGGGCACAGAGGCGCACATCTGTAATCCTAGCACTCAGCAGCAAGATCAAGAGTTTAAGAGTAGCCTGGGCTACATGATACCTGTCTCAAAAAATAAAAATAAAGAAGGAGAGAACTGAGGAAATTGCATAGGTCATCCAGGGAGCAATTTCTCCTTCTACCTAAGTTTCAGAAACTGTAACCACTCTGCCTGCCACCTTGCCACTGCCTGTCCCCTGTCACCTACACCACTCCTACGCTCCTTAACTTCCTGCACTTCCTACCTGGCCTCCTGTAGTCAGATTGCTTTGTCCCCAGTGACAGCACCCAAGAAGAAGATTATTATCATCATGGCTTGCTGCCTGCCCCGCAAAACAAGGGGTGATTAAAATTTTATCAAACTCTTTAGCAGTTCCTGAGTGCCCTGGCTAATTAGTTGCATGCCTTTGTCAACATCATCTGTGCTGTGCGAACGAGTGACACTTCCCGGCAAGCCACCTCAGTGACTCTGTCCCCTTCCCACCATGCACAGCCAGCAGGCTAACAAAAGGAACCAAAAACAAAACAAACAAACAAACAAACAAACAAACAAACAAAAACCTGGTTCTAAGGTTCTGAGGAACCCACAACACTGGGAGCTATAACAGGAAAAGGTTTGGGGGCTGGGGAGATGCTCAGTGACTAAGAGAACTTATCCAGGTTCAACTTTAGCACCCACATGGCAGCTCAGTACTGTCTGCAACACAGTCCTAAAGGATCTGATGCCCTCTTTTGATCTCCTTGGGCACCAGGCACACATGTGGTGCACAGACCCTCATGCAGACACAACACTTAGATACACAAAACTTTTTAAAAAGTGTGTGTGTGTGTGTGTTTGTGTGTGTGTGTGTGTGTGTGTGTGTGTGTGTGTGTGTAGGGTGTTGGCTGACTAAAAGGGAGGGCAGCCCATCTGTAGGCAGCAAAGGGAGGCAGCCATTTTGAGAATGTCTATTAAGATGTGCCAAATAAGACCTATCACAGACCTTGGGACATTTGCCATACTGTAACAGGCTTGGGTGTGTGGCCTAAAAGGTAGATCACTGCCTTTGCAATTTGTTAGTGACTCAGAAGCAAATGGTGGTGAGGCTTGCCCAACCGGTGTCAGCATGGACCACCAGGCCGCACGTGTTCAGCTTGGATGGCTTTAGGAGACAGGCAGCAGTGACTGCTAAGTGACTTGCCTATCCCGGGGCTCTCTGGCAGGCTACAATGGCTGGTTCCCTGTTGCCTTCTCTAACCTTCTTCTACCTGCTCATTTGCTTTCTAGGTCACACGGTAACTCTTGGAGGTCATGGCTTAGGCAGGACAGCCTTGACTGGGCTTTGGACTGAAGAATGGCTTCTGGTCATCAGATAGCAGATATGAGAACTCACTTCCCTGGACATGTGTCCCACGTCGGCTATAACATTAAACCTGCCAGGGTCCTGTTACTCACCCTGCTCAGTAGAGATGCTTGGATCTTCGGCCACATATTTGAGACCTGCACTCTCCTATGAACAAAGGCCAACACACACAATCCTGTGCCTAAGGAAGAGTTTATCAAGTTAGGGAGTGGATGGCAGACGATTTAAACAGTTTAAAGTACCATGGCCTCTGAGCTACCTGCAGTGGGTGTGGTATGGATGAAATTCTCATTGATCTTCAGCTATCCCCTGATCACAGGACACAAAGTCACGAAATCACAGCAGTCCCTTCCCATCCCGTCCTTCCCATCAGTCCTGCATCCCCCAGCAAGATGCTAAGATGTCAGAGGAAGCACTGTGCCCTGGTGCTGAGCCAGTGAGATCTCTTTTGGACAGTACTAGAAAGTGGAGATGAGTTTTTCAGCACAGCTTTGCAGAGGCAGGGCGGGGCTCCCTCCCTGGCCATCTATGGGAAGCACAGGTCCTCAGAATCAACCCACCCTAAACTTCAGGTGTTTGCTTGTTTTAATGGATGGGAAAGCCGAGTCACAGGGGGATGAGATGATTTGCCGGAGAGCTTACATCTTGGGCTTCCAAAACACGGACGTTGAGATTCCAGCCTAGGCCTTGCAAGATAATTTTATGTAGAGAGTGGAACCCCGAAGCACTGTCTAGATAGCAGCAACTTGTTTCCTAGGAGATGGGGCTTTGACCACTGGGACTTCGATTGAGGCTACTGATCTCCCATCCAAAGTAATCCAGAGTACATACACCCACTGAAGAGTGGAGCCACTTCTCAATCCCCCAAATAGGCCCCCAAACAGCCCAGAGGTCACTCGGCACAGTTACAGCTGGAACACCGTGAACTGACATCCTGTTGCCCTTCTGACCCTTCTCTTCTGGGAGCTTCAGCCAGCTCCCTATATAGGTACCTGCCAGGCCAGAGTAGAGCCCAAGGTCTTCACAATCAGGCTAGTCTCCCAGGTGGCTTGGGAGTAGCATGCTGGCTTCCTCTTATCACCGAGGCCTTAATAGTAGGGTGTTAGAGACCAGCCAGGATGATGCCTGATCCCTGAAAAGGCATCTCCCTTTGCATTTGACTAAGATTCTATAATCACCCCACCTCAGGGCATGTTTTTGTTTTTGTTAAATGAGATGAACAGTCATGTTAACTTCAGAAGGCAGGCCTCTAACAATCTCCGCATGTAGCAGGGCCACAGGCCAGGGTCGCAGTGGAGAGGTCAAAGGCTGTCGTGGCCTCCTTCTGAAGAATGGAGGCTGGCTGGAGGCTAGGGGTTGGCAAATATTTTCTGGGAAGAGCCACCAAGTGAATATTGTATATTCTGCAGACCACATTAAGTCTCTGTGACATATCCTTGGTTTTGTTGTTTTGTTTCATTTTGTTTTAAAAACATTTCAGAGCCGGTCATTGCCATCTTTAGCCCAAGGGTTTGGAAGAAACACACTGTGGCTCATTTCCGGTGTTTGTCACCGCTCCCAGGGGACGGTTGAAGGCTTAGCATGGCCTTTCCAGCCTCCTTGCTTGCCCTCTATGCCGTGGAAACCTGAGCACAGGGCCGGGGCTGGTTTTGTTTTTCTCCTAATGCTCAGAGAGTGATGGGTGAGTGAATTATTTAGGTTACAGCTTCAGCAGAGCCAGACAGTAAAAGCCTGCCTTCCTGAAGGCCAGAATGTAGGCTCTGTAGGCTGGCGTAGAGCTCAGTGGCAGAACAATGGAAGGAAAGGTGGGCTATCTGATCCCTCCTTCCTGGATACTGTCACCCCAGTGCCCATGCCCCCTGCCCTTCCCCAGCTGTGTCATCCATATGAGCTGGTGTCGGAGTGGAAGGTGTGGAAATGAAGGCTCCTCACAAGCTCTTGAGAGCTGCCAGCCCCCACCAGCTCCCACCTGCCTCAGTGTCCTTATTCTGTACCTTCCCTGACCCCCGCTAAAGTTGTTACTTCCTTGTATGAAGTCCTCCAAGCTCCCTCCCTCTTCACTTAGCTATGCATTTATTGGGTGGACTCTGAGGGGCTGCCTGTATATGGCCAAGAGAAGAGCACCTGAATCTCTAGCATAAGGAGAGAAAAGGTTCAGCCACCACCCCAGTCCTCCAACTCCAGCTTCCCAAAATTCTGTATTCAACCAAGTCCAAACCTGCATCTGTTTTGTAGCTATCCAAATGACACTAGAAATAAATGGGTTTCCTTGGAGTAGAGGGGCTTCTGGAGTCATTTGTCTTCCTCCTTCCTCTTTGGTGAGAACATCTCAGTTCTCTGAAGGTCACTAGGACCCATCCCCTCAGCTCTGCAGGCCTTAGGAAAATTGACAGCTATAAATTCACGTGACTAGTTTCTGCTGGCCTCCTGACAGTTTCATTAAGGTCTGTGAGTGATCTCCTGACTAATGACCTCAGACAGTTCCACTACATTGAGGCCACAGCTCCCCAAAACCACAAAATTAGAGTTGCAAGGGGCTTTAGAAGCCAGTTAGGTGACTCTTCCACTTGCCAGCCAAGAAGAGGGCAAGTAGGAAAGGTTACGTAATTTGCCCAAAGTCACACAGCAAGACATGGTGGCATGCCTTGCCCAGCGAAGCAGTACAGAGTTCTTTCCACTGTTACACAGCCCCGTTGCATCCCAGAACAGGGAGAACCTGGAAGGAGGATGCGGCTTTTAGCCATCAGGACTGTGGGAGTCTCATTTTAGAACTGCACAGCAATGCGAGTACCGGGAGCAGAGGGAAGAAGACGGAAACATACACGGAAGAAGATGAGTTCACATACTCGGAGGGAGGGAAAAAGGAGGGGAGGTCCACATCATTGCTTCAGAACTTCAAAAACAAAACTGAACAAGACTGAGGCCACATGAAGGGGGCCTGATCTTTGTCCTCTCTGGAGGAGGCAGTGTGGAGCCCTTCTCAGTCCTTGGCAAACTGGACGTGCTGACTCATACCTCTAGCCCAGGCACTCAGGAAGTGAGCAGGAGGATGGCAAGATGGAGGCTAGGGTGGACCTAACAGAGTCCCTGTCAAAAGAAAAACAACAACAGAAAAAGAACGGAAAACCTTGCAGAACCATGAAGTCCATCTTGACAACCCCGGTTTCTGCACAGGGGACTGCAAACTAAAGCACACAGGCTACATTGTTTTTAATATATAAATAAAGTTTTATTGAAACATGAACCATGCTTACAATTATCTATGACTATTTTTGTGCTATGACAGCATATGTGAGTCATTGCAAAGAGACCACATGACTCTCAAAACCTAAATAACTCCCTGGGAACTTTTTGCCAGCCTTCGCAATAGTGTTTTTACTGTAACCCTCTGAATGTGTACACTGCCAATCTGGAAATTGATGGCTGCATTGGATTTCAGCATTTGGGGAGGTTCTTTTTTTTTTCCTTTGACCTTGTGCTTGTGTTTCTTAAATCCTTTCCAGTGCCTCTTGTGATGTCTAGCAACAACAATAACAACAAAACAGCAACAACAACAACAAAACACAGACCTAAAGTCTAAGACAGAGTCTAGGAGGAGGGTTCAGAGCTGATGGGCACTTCTCAGATGTGCTACAGCCCACAGCCGTTCTCTTTTCCAAGTTCAGGCAACTACCATTTTTGGACTTCTGGAAGGTAACTGCACATGCACCCTCGTGTAAAGATGGGATTGAGCGTGCATGTGTGTGGCTGGCGTTTCTATGTCTGTGGGTGTTAGCATCTCTCTGCCCTCAAGCCAGGATGATATTCAGAATGCATAGAGACCAGCTCAGTGTCGACACTGACGAGAGATGGCTGGACTAGAGATCACTGGCTGTTCACAGCACAGCACCCAGCGTACATTCCCCCTCTCTCTGTGTGGCTGAGAAGGGGCGGGGGGTCCTTCCCATCTTCTACCAGTGTGAGTAGCTAAGCTGGTTCTTGATGTCCTTGGGTTGGTTGTGATTGGTCACCTCGTGTGAGTGTGGGGTGGGCACAGCCCCAGAAGTTGCTGGACTCAGGGAGCTGTAAATGTATTTGGAGCAGATGTGGGGGCTGAAAGTGCAGGGGACCAGAAAACTACTTTTCAAACTGCTCTTGGGGGCACAAATTCCCTTTATCCTCCTCTACCCCATCAAAGCCAAAGCCGTAACCCTCAAAATCGCTCTTGTTGTCTGTGACACCCACCACAGGGCCTCCCAAATGAGCACCCCAGTTCCTAAGCACAGACTTGAAGATAGTACAGCTGCTCTGATTTGTTCCCTTTTTGTTGTTATTGATTTTGTTATTTATTTATCTATCTATTTATTTATTTGAGACAGGGTTTCTCTGTGTAGCCTTGTCTGCCCTGGATTTAACTTGTAGACCAAGCTGGCCTTGAACTCACAGAGATCTGCCTGCCTCTGCCTGAGTGGTGGGATTCCAGGCATGTGCCACCGGACCTGGCTTCTGTTTATTTTTTAAAGATAGGATCTTCCTACATAGTCTGGGCTGACCTTAAACTCATATCAATCCTCCTGCCTCAGAAATCCCAGGCCAATCTCCGGATGTGGAAGACAGACTTCCTTGAGCTTCTGTCTACAACTCTTACGTGCCTGAGTTCTGAAGTTTGGGATGTAACATTGTCTGATCCTCTGCCTTCACAAAGTCACACCCTGATCCTCACAGTCCCTTCAAAAGTTGTTGCTGTAGGTGCCAGAGGGGTGCTCAGTGGTTAAGGAGCACTGTCTGCTTCCAGAGGACCCTGGTTTGATTCCCAACATCCACAAGGGGGCTTCTAACCATCTGTAACTCCAGTTCCAAGAAATGGGATCTACTGCCCTCTTTCCGCCCCTGCAGGCATTGCGTGCATTCAAAACACATATAATAATAATAATAATAATAATAATAATAATAATAATAATAATAATA